>NW_006799027.1:1032561-1054263 GCF_000442215.2 Lipotes vexillifer | reverse complement strand
AAAGAGTGTGAAAATTACCAAAATGTGACACAGAGACACAAAGTGAGCAAAAGTGGAAAAAAAGTGGAAAAAAAAAAAAGTGGAAAGATGGTGCCAACAGACTTGCTTCAAGCAGGGTTGCCACAAACCTTCAATCTGTAAAACACGCAAAGTGCAATAAAATGAGGTCTGTCTGTATGAGGAAAAAAGACCCAGACATTAAAATCATAATTGCTGGGATTATGAATGATTTCTATTTTCTTCTTTTTATATAGCTGTATTATCTGAATTTATTATGGTTCTTTGATAATCAAAAAATAATTTTTAATGTAAGTTGGCCAGAAAATATGCACATGCTTGGCTTATAGAAATTTTTTTCACAATTTTAATCACTGCACCATCTTCTAAAAATTTGCTGCTATCATTATTGTTAAGAGCTATATTGCGAACGTCAGGGTCCAAGAGAATTTCTCATTCTTTCATGAAATAATCACAGATTTACATTCTTCTGCAGTAACAGTAAACAATAGTGGAGAATTCAAGCAAGTAACTAGTTAGGTTATGTTTAAAAAATCTTTGATGTGTTAACCTAGAATCCTGGATTTGGTAGTTCACTCCTCATGCACCTGGTCTAAGTAGGAGAGCAGAGCTGAGCAATTTTTATGTCCCAAAGGAATTAAACAGAAACTAATGATGTTTACATTGTTGAAGGGATCCATGCCAGGAACTTGGAGGCTGGTGGTGGGGTGTTTCTTTTGTTTGTTTTTTTGTTTTAAGTTTGGTAGAGGCAGGCAGGTGGTCTGCATTTTTTCTTAGAGGAAAACAATACATTGTCCTAAGAGTTGTCTGAACACAGTGCTGATGGAACAAAAAACAGGAGGTTGAAGGTTTCATTCCAGTTCTGGTCCAATCAGTCCCTCAGACTGAGTAATTAAAACACATGAAGACCATCTGTGAATACTCAGAGGCCAACTGAATCTTAAAAACAAATGTTTTCCTAAGAATACATATGTAGTGTTTGGTCACTGCAAGAAATTGTTCAAGATTGTGTGCTAGATGTCTGTGCATCTGTGTGTGTGTGTGTGTGTGTGCAAGTGTGCACACACTTTTTTTTTTTTCTTTTTTTGCGGTACGTGGGCCTCTCACTGTTGTAGCCTCTCCCGTTGCGGAGCACAGGCTGCGGATGTGCAGGCTCAGCGGCCATGGCTTACAGGCCCAGCCACTCCGCGGCATGTGGGATCTTCCCGGACCGGGGCACGAACCCATGTCCCCTGCATCAGCAGGCGGACTCTCAACCACTGCGCCATCAGGGAAGCACCACGCACTCTTTAAATTTGGAAAAGAGCACATTATTTCAAGACACTGAAACAATTTTCAAATTCATTGAACTTAGTTTGGAGCTATTTCCCCATCTAGTGAGTACAGGTGGGAAAGGGCAAGGTGATGAAGTATGATGTCTACCTGCTTCCAGGCACAGACAGCCGTTTCCTGACGGGGACTCCCAAAGCTCAGACTGCCAAGTTACATCAAGAACAGAAGTAGACAAGGGGGGGGGGCACCTCACAGGATTTTCCACAGATACTGGGTTTAGCTCTGGTCTCCCTCTTAACATCATTAGTAATCAGAACAGAAAGGGTACAAAGTATTTGTAACTTAAAAGGTAATACAGGTCAAAAATAAGTAACATGAAATGCTAGTATCATGAAAATCTATATGACAGAATGAGTTCCAAGCTTCCCCTGTTTATTTCACACATTGTTCAATTTAAGACGGAAGGTAGGATCATCCCTGTATTGTATCAAAAATCATCATAAACACAAGAACCAGTCCACGATATAAGGAGATTCAAAGATCTTAAGAATAACAGTGATAAAAAAGTGACTCTCACCCTAGGGTGCTCTTTAGTTAGATTTGATCGGGGATAGATGGGTGTGATTGCATCCGTGTCCTCTGTCTAAGGCCGTGTGTCACAGAGCTGAGTCATCCTGTGTAACTCTGCCGAGCACCGACACCAAACTCTGCCTGGATCACTTGTTTCTAGAAAGTGTAGGCAAGGGGCTCCCAGGCCAGCTACAAGACTGATGATGAGAACAAATCAAATGACATAAGAGTGAATAATTGGGCTAAGAGGGGTGAGGTAAGTTTAATGTAAATCAGTTCTGTTATAGCTAATATTTCTTGAAAGCGTGGTCCATGTACCAGCACTGTGTAAGTGCTTTACATGGATTCAGGTGGCTTTTTCTACATTTCGTTTTCACAACAACTCTGTGAGTTACTACTGTGATCCACATTGACTAGATCGGGAAACTAAGATTGAGAGAGATGGTGGATGAGCTTGCCCAAGTTTTCGTAGCTCACGAGTGGCCAGCTTTTCTGTTTGTGAGGATGCAGGGATGTTTGTGTGTATACATAGAGCCTGTCCTATTTTGTTTGCTGACATCACACACCTCTTCCTAAGATTCTCTTTGGGATATTTGTGCCCATCTGCATGACTCTAAATACATTTTTAAGCATTGCTTCTTCTGGCATCTTCTGTCCCTTCTCTTTTGTGTGTAACCATATGATACCTTATATTCTTAGTAATATAAATAGATCTTGTCTCCCAAACTGGACCTGGTTTCTTGAGGACGGTGAATGTGTCTCCTGCCCCAGTACATAAACACTCCATAAATGTTTGTTTTTGATGCGTAAACTTATGATTTGTCTCTTTTAAAGAAATTTTCTCTGACAGGCACCAAGCGTGTTGCTGTGTATCATCAGTTAATACTCATTTTAGTACCTTGAGGTGTGTGTGTGTGTGTGTGTGTATTCATAGCAAGCTTTCTGCGAATGTGCATATTGTACATTTTATTCACGGAATACCTGTTCTAAGGGCCAGACACTGCTAGAACAGCACAGAAAAGAGCAGACACCTTGCTCAGTGTGGTGAAGAAAGTCCACCGTCAGCGCTGAGGATTTTATTATTTGTCTAAGTCTGAAAATGACACATAAAAAATCAATTTTATTTTGAGGTTGGAATTAGAAAAGATGAAAATTGAAGGAAGAAGCCACAAACATTGGGTTAATTTTATTCAGTTCGTTTTCAGCTTATTCTATTTAATTGATTATCAATATACTTTTCCGTAAGAGACATTGGCATATTTATTTGTAAAATAAAACGTCTTGGATTCTCCCATTTACTAAGCATGGAGAAATCGCTTTGGCGCATCTTGAGGTATTTGAACAGACAATGCAGGAAGTTATGAAATCAGGACTGGGGATTTGGACTGCTGGACTAAAAATAGCAAATCTGTTTTATAAATAAGCGTAAGTAGACATTTTAACTTAATAGATAAATTCATCAAATTTTACTTTCTCAGATGTATGTAATCACACCTGCTATAAAATTTAAGTTTACAGAGTTTTCTTAAGCACTTAGATAAAAATGGTGTTTCTTTTTTCCTCTGCTACAATTCCACTGGTACCCTTCAGGGGCTATGGTGATACCTTAGACCTTTAATCCACAATCCGTCTCCCATCATCCACCTAACAGCGCCTTGAGAAGGGAGGGAGGAAAGCTTTTTTTTTTTTTTTTTTTTAAAGAAAAACAACAACATAGTTTTGGCATGTTGCAGGGTATTCACAGTGATTTCTTGAATTATTTTAGGAAACTCAGTTCTTGCTGATTTCCAGAGACCACAGCTGACATAAATTCCCTAATTTGTTTACTTTAGAGAGATCATCTTAAGTGCAGCATCTGTTTTTGCTTTCTCTGTGAGATCTTGGTTTTACATCAGGAGGACTGAGGCACAGGGGAGTCATGTGACCAGCGGAGCCCACACAGGAAGCGGCTGGAGCCTGCTGCAGCGGAGCGGCCTCCAGCCGTGGGCCCCCGGCCTCCCTTACTGCTCTACAGAGGCAACTTCCACCCTAGCTTTTTGATTGTCTTTCAAGGATAAACTCCATCTGCCAGTTCACGTTATTTTACAACTAGAAGATTGTCAAACCTCTCATTCTGCTTAGGTACATCTTCTTTTGGACAGACAGCTTTCTTTCCTGAAGCTCAGAGCAGTTAACCTAGAATTACTTTCAATATATAGAGGGGAGAGCCTTCTGGAAGCGCAGTGGTTATATGAAGCTTGGGTCGGGGCGGCTCCCTGCCATGTTCCAATGAAATTAGAGAAAATTTTAATGTGGAAGGCACTTACATTTTTAAGTGTGTGCTACCATTTTGCTCCCTCTGCAGCCCTGCAGAAGTGGCTGCCTCAGGAAATCTCTTCCCAGAGCCCTGGCAGACCCCATGCTCAAGGTCACAGGGAGAGGAGCACCCCATATTTTGTGATGTTAGTGGAAATACAAGGCATTGAAAACCAGGGAGGTATCAACAGCTTCCATCTCTGCAAAATAACCACCTTGAATTTTCTCACATAAAGAGTGGCCCGAACTGTACCTCCAGCTTCTTGTAAGGATGGTGGAGTTATTGTGAATATAAATTTAAGCTCAAGAGGAGAGATGTGGAGAAAAATCCAATTAACTGGAGTGAAAGCCATACAGAATAAACTACCCATCGCTAAAAGAAATAGTTTTAAAATTGGATGACTCTTTAGAGGAGAATTGATAAACTATTCCTTATGGTATGAGAAGATGCACTTTGCAAATAATATTTTTCAGGAGACATTATCCGCTCGAGGATGTTTCATGTTCATAGTAAGAAGGCGATTAGAAGTTTGGAGGCTTTTGCATCATTCTGATTAACTTGTAGGAGAAACTTCCTATTGCAGCATTCATTAAATGGATCTCTTTGTGTATACAAATATTAAAAGTAGTCTTGAAAGTACTATAGGTAAGCAAGGAAAAATTGCACTGTTTCCTCATAGAGTTGACATTTTTATTTAGGGATGACATTTTTATTTAGGGAAAAAACCCATGAACTTACAATCTCTCCCTTTCTAGGTTTTTCAACATTTCTTGCAAATTGTATGTAAATGAATGCAAATAAGCAATCCTCACTGGCAAGCTGCTTAGAAGTGTAAAATGCATAAAATTAAGATGCTGAGAGAAACGTGCATCTAATTAAGGTAGCATGTAAAGAAATATTTAAATTCAAATTAGATACTTCAGTGGGAAGAATTACTTGTTTAATTCCAAAAGATGTCTCGTATAATTAAGGGAAGGCTTCTTCTTAGCAGCGTTCCCATTTCCTTCAAAAATCAGTTTTAGGAGCTGTCACTGGCTCAGCCAAACTTTAAAACTGAGTTTAACCGAAGAGTGAGAATGCCATCAAAGTGCATTCTGGCTGTAATGCCTTTACCCCTAACAGACCGGAGAGTGAGGGTGGCAGTGTGGAGATCACTGTTTCTACCCAGTCACGTGAAGCTCCCACGGTGCTTTCAAAGCCTTGAAACGCAGACCACAGCCAGCCAGCTATCCCTAGATCCTAAGGTTTCTTACACAAGCCAGGAAGGATGCCAGCCTAAGCCATCAACAGGCACCTTCCAGCCTCACCAGGGACAGAAGAGGAGAGGAATTTGATCTCCAGTTGGTAGCCCTTAAATAAATGGAAGACATTTTTGCAAAGCGTGATGCAATGAGGAAATTATTGAGAAATGTGAGATCTGTGTTGAGAGGATACGAACTATCTTCTAAGATTAGTGCTGTTTCTGCCTCAGACACATCCACCCAAAGGGCAGACAGGAAAGTCATTGATGCTTGATTTTGAAGCGTTCCACTGTTCCACTTCCCATGGTGAAGTTCTAGCTTCCTACCAGCTTGTGTGTTCAGACCAAGTCCTCTGATTTCAAAGGAGCCCATGTGTTAGCCCAGAGTATATATTTCCTGGCTTCAGAGATAAAAATAGTTCCTTGTTATGAAACAGTCTGGATCACATGTCATATACAAAAATCTCTCTTGGACTTGGGTTCCCTCACCTGGAATCCTCCGTGTCTGACACAGGGAATTAGCAGGTGATGCTGACACTGTCATTCTTCATTTGGGGGTTTGGCTCTGTTCCCTCTTTTTAGCAGGGGCAGAAATCCTTCTGACTCAATGCCAGCCTCTTTGATCCTTCCCTCCCCCTTCTGCCCCAGACCCGTCCTCACCCCGCCCACACCCACAGTACTGAGGCGCATACTACACTGAGCCTTTGGGATTGTGAGTTGGAAAACATCTGGTTGGTAATGTCCATCTTCGATCCAACAAGTCAATTCAGGTTTAATCAGAAGGGTCATGGTTGTTGCTGTTCCCTCCTAGGACCAGGGGATGTTTGTGATATGGAGCTTGGAATATGCCTTCCTGGGTGTTAGCCCTTGTCCTTCTTTCGCTCTGATTCCTTAGTACTTTCAGTGACTGCCTCTCCATCAATTGGTTGGTTCAGTGATTGGTACAGTCCAGCCCAGAGTCCATCTAGCTGCCCACCTTTCCTGCGGGTCCCACATTCAACACAGTCGACATACCCCTATTCAACTCGGCAACTTTCCTCCAATCTGGCCCCTTCCCTACCCAGTCTCTCCTGGCTACTGATGCCTCTGTCTCCTTTCCTCTCCCTCTGAATCGTCCATGCCATCACTTGGGCTGCTTTATTTCTTACCTAAACTTTTTTTTTTGAAGTGCAGTTGCTTTACAATGTTGTGTTAGTTTCCACAGGTGTACAGCAAAGCAAATCAGTTATATATATATATATATATATATATATGTATGTATGTATGTATGTATACACACATGTATGCATACACATATATGTATGTATCTATTCTTTTTCAGATTCTTTTCGATTATAGGTTATTACAAGATATTGAGCAGAGTTCCCTGTGCTATACAGTAGGTCCTTGTTAATTATCTATTTTACATATAGTAGTGTGTATCTGTTAATCCCAAACTCCTAATTTATCTCTCCCTCCACCACCTTTCCCCTTTGGCAACCACGAGTCTGTTCTCTATGTCTGTGAGTCTGTTTCTGTTTTGTAGATAAGTTCATTTGTGTCATATTCGAGATTCTACGTATAAGTGATATCATATGGGGTTTTTCTTTCTCTGTCTGTCTGGTTTACTTCACTTAGAATGAAAATCTCTAGGTCCATCCATGTTGCTGCAAATGGCATTATTTCATTCTTTTTCATGCTCTCTTCTGTTGCATCCCAGGCTTCTGGTCACATGCTCATCGCATGGTGCTCTAAGCTGCCACCTCCTGGTCTGTCTCCCCATTAGGCTGTGAGCTCCTGGGGGCAGGAATAGTGTCGAGTGAGATGGTGCCCAAGGATAAGACTGGAACAGTGGTTCTCACGCTTTTTGGTCTCAGGCTCACGTTATACTCTTAAAAATTATTGAGGCTGTCAAAGAGCCTTTTGTTTCTTATGTGAGTGAACAGGTACTGTTAGTTACCATATTTGAAATGTAAACTGAGACATTTAAAAGTTATTTATTTATTCATTCCTTTAAAATCAACAATAATAATCTTCATTACGTGGTATTCTAAATGCTACATTTTTATATAAGATAACTATTCTTCAAAATAAAATGTACTAAGAAGATGGACATTGTTTTACATTTTTTCAAAGCTCTTTATGTTTTTAGAATGTCTGGCTTATTACGAGAGGACAGCTGGATTCTCATAACTGCTTGTACATTCAAGGACAAGCAAGGTTTTGTTTAAGGGAGGTTTTGTTTAAAGTATATGGAGACAATGCACGTTGACTGTGGGTAGTTGTCTACACCAAAGCTGACAAGTGGTAGTTTCTTTCATGCGACTGTGATGTGAAACCTGAAACCACAGGGATGAAATTTTCTCTGTTACCTGGAAACTTTTGATCTCTCCTGCTCTTAAAAATCATTTTTTTTTTTTTGACCCCTGCATGATTTAGTTACACCAGGCATTGGTCACTTTGAAAATACGGTTCCACTAAGTTCTAAAGATCTTCCAAATGATGATACATTTTATTACATTTCATTCAGCTTTTTTTCAAAAAGCTGAAAGTATTAGGAAGCTATCAAACTCACGGTGAGTTTACCAAAGTTTGAATTTTTACTGAAAAACCCAGATTTTATCATTGGCCATAAATATTGTCAGTTAATTTGCCTCAAAGGGACAGATCCATACTTTGTTTATTTTCAGGAAAATGCCTTTTAAATACCTAAGTCTGAATAACAGGTTTTTGTCACTTGTTCTTTTTGAGTAAAAATGGTGTTCTGTCGGGGGGGGGGGGGGGGGGGGGGGAGGGGGGGGGGGGGGGGGGGGGGGGGGGGGGCGGGGGGCGGGGCAAGGCTAGTTCAGCTTTCAACTCCATCCCATGAGTGCTTTCACTTGAGACAAACATCATACTTTGGTATGTATGTGACACAGCTGCTTTATGCATACTTGCTTTCTCGGGAAAGAATATTAAAAAGAGGTGTACTCAACGTCCAGAGTTACTAACGTTAATATTTACTGCTTCATCAGGATTATGCCTGAGTGAAACTGGCACTCATTTTCCTTCAAGTGCTGGGAGGGGAAGAACTCAACGACCACCAGTATAGTTTGGTGTCTTTGCCTTGATCTGTGCCGATCACCAGCTGTTTCACCAGCTCCCTGGCGCACTGCTTTTGCACCCTCAGTGCAAATGTTAATCCGGTGAAGAAAGCAAGTGAGGTCTTAGTATTATAAAATAGTTCTGACCTCGTGGACCCTTTGAAAGGGCCTGGGAGACCCATGAGTGCACAGACCACACTTTGAGCACTATGGGGCCAGAGGGTGAGGCCGAGGCTCTTGGCAGGGGCTGCAGAATTAGTCAGTGCTGTGCCGGGAAGGATGGGAGGGGAGAAGCCACGTGGTCAGATTTGTACTTTAGAGTGACCATGGTGGCCGCAGGGTGGAGCATCTTCAGGGGAGCTGGGAAATTCGAACTGGACATCACTGCCAAAATTAGCCATGTTTTTTTGAGTTGCCAAATGCATCTATAAGATTAAGTAAGCTCCCCATTTTTCAACACTTTGGAGTGGTGTCTTTATTCAAATCACATTCAACTGCATGAATAAATTAGGTTGCAGGTATTTCTGGGTGTTCTTGTGTCCACTATGTGCGGGTTACTCGGTGGATGAATCCTAGGCATATATTCACGTGTCCGTGTGTATAAACTTGGATGTACAGGCACCGTTGGCTGGTCAGCCTCCCAGCCCATTACTTTCTGGCCCAGTTTGTTTTATCATCAGCAGTACATTCCTTGGACTATACACATTCATCCTGTATCATATGTGGAAAACATTTGTTTACCATGGAGACCTCCCACTCAGGGGAAGTGTGGGAGACTCATTACTTAGTTAAAAGGTCCAGGTCAATGTATATTCAGAAGTAATTGCCCATCATTTGCTCAGGCCAGCAGTGCTAGCCTAGGATTCCATTCAGAAGCCCTGCCTCTCTGTGGGTCTCTTTAAAAATACTAAGCAAAAAACAATGGCTCTTCAAACTCAGCTGATTCCATTGTGATTGATCTCAGCCAATTTTTAAGGTAATTGATGATATTGCCTTGGTTGAGTCTGTTAGTGCAAATAATTATTAATCAATATGCTCTCAGCTCTTACTTGAGAGGATAATTCGAACACATGATTTATTCTGAATCATTTCAATTGAGCTACCTTTATAAGAGGAAAATCAATGGGCGAGTGGTCTAAAGCACTTTAATTATCTGCTGCTCCATCCTCCTTTCCCAGCCATATCTACCAGGTGGTTGGCTGCCCCACTCTGGCAAGGGTGACAGGAAGGTTTTCATTGCCATGGGAGAAAGATAATATATAGCTCATCTTTGATTGACTATGTTGATTAAAGTGAATTAGTTAAATGCCTTAAAAACAAAGCCTGGTGGCTTCACTTTCGGAGAGTGTAGTTAGTGCTCCCCTAGAAAAAGAAGGAACACATCGCTGATTTCCCTCCAGCTGGAAAGCAGTTTACTGTTGTGGGTATGAATGCCGCGTAAGTCAGTTTACCCTGAAAACACAGGAAGACCAGGATCACAGAAGGAGATTCAGGGGGGAACATTTGGGGCTGCGCTTATATTGCCACCCCCGGCCACGTGACTGCTTCAATCCGTTGTTGAAGGTGCTTTGTGACTTCCTTATGCTAAGACTTTCCAACCTGGGGTTCGTTGTTTTGCCCTTTCAGGCGGTGTCTTGATGAATGTTGTGGTCTGATATTTTTTTCTGTGAGACAAGATGCAGAAGAAAATGATCCACACCAGGACTGATGCTGCCTTTGTCCCTGGAAGAGCTTCCAAGCATCTGTTTTGGTTGTGCTTGGGAAGGGTACAGGAATGTGTGGGTCTTGGCCGGGGACTTTCAAATGTGATTCTAACAGATGGGAATTTTCAACGACACTTCCCTGCATTTTCCTTGCATTGAGATGTTCTCTTACATTTCTTGCCCAATACCATGCCTTTTGATGCTATTATGGTGTCTCTAAATGGCCAGCTGTGAAGGTGTCCAGCAGCCTTCAAGACCAGTCCTTGAAGCCTCCGCTCCCTCCCCCTGCCCCATGCCCTCCTGTCACCAGCACTCCACACACCAGTAAACTGAAATCCAACTCATCGGTAGCTGCTGGCGCAGGGTCCTTTCTCCAGAAGGAGATGTTCTTAGGCACTGAATAGAGTTCATATTATCAATTAAACAGTGGGAGAGAGCAACGGTGGGTTCTGAAAGGACGTGGGGTTCCAGCTCTGGAATGTCTGGCTTGGAATTAGGACACAGGGAAGACCAAGAAAAACGAAGGCCTGCTTCTGGCCACAGGAAGTCACAGTCCTGTTGGGAAGGGTTGGAGCGGAGAGGGGAGACATCAGATGTTAAGGATGCAGGAGACAGGGGCTGACCCCAGAAGGGCAGCGGGGAGGCAGATGTCTGGACCCTCAACACCCAGCGAAGAAGAAAGAGAGGCTGGTGGGTCACGTGGACCCTTGAGGTTGACACTGCTCTGTGCCCCTTCCCACCCCTGCCCCAGCTGTTCCACTCAGTGTTCTCTGGGGATAGCAACTCACTCTAGGCTGATCAGAGGGCAACATAGGCATAAAATCTGGGGCCAGCCATGGTCTCTGAGATGACTTCTTCCATAATGACTCTCGGAGTCGCCCGTGGAGGCCAGGGGACCAGAGCGAGCTGCGACTGAGGGTCAGACCTCATATTCCAACTCATATAAGCAGATCCACGTTGGAAAGTCTTTCTGACGGGGGCGCTGGTGGGAAGCTGGCGGGTGTCTGGAAAAGCTGAGTCTCCTTTCCTCAAACATTCCCCGCCCCGATCCGCCTGTATTTCTTCTCTCCTACGTTGTCTTCCTCCGTGCGCATCAGCTGAGTTAAAGTGTGAGGCTGACCCCTCTCCACTGCTCCCTGGAGGAGCTCCCTGGTCCAAGTTCGGGACGTGCACCTTGGCTGGCTCTGTGCTCTTAGGCACAGCACCCACTCCTTGGAGGCAGAGTTTTCCTATCTCTCAAATGGGTGTAATACTTTACTTGGGGGGTTGTTGTGAGAGTTAAATAGGGCACATCTCAACGCACCTTCTAAACTATGAAACTCTGCAATATAATATACAGTATGTACACATGCGTGTGTATGTAATATAATATGTAAAGTGTTATTTTACTTTTTCAATCTTACTATTCCTCCTTACCTACTCTGGGGCCCGTCAAGGTTCCCGGTAACTGTTCCGGTTCCGAGATGAAGCCCTGAGTGGGAGCTGTGGTCACTGCTTGCCCTGTCACCTTGTCACCAAAGTTACTTAAATGTCCTAGAGCTGAAAAGTGAGAGAGAAAAGTATCCTAAAATAAATGCCATGTCTGGTTCCATAGAGAAGTTCAATAAATATCCAGCAAATGAAGGCATTACTTACAGTGATTCCTTTTTTTCCCTTTGTTTTTTGCTTTTGTTTCTGTTTTTAACATACAAGAAGACTCATTTAAAGCCTTTTCTCCTTCCTCTAGTGTGTTTGGAGACCTATATGACAGTGTGCCCTAACGTTGTGTAATAGTAATGACATGATCCAAAAGAGTGTTTTTCAGTACAAAGGAATGGATTTCTCAAAGACCGATAAAAGTTGCCAAAGATATTTGTGGATCAGGACTCCGGGTAATGCTTACACAACCTCCCAACTGTATTCCCAGGTTTAAAGTGAAAGTAACAGAGATAAAGGCAGAAAGTACATGTGTAAAGATGCTATATGAATGGCTCCTCCAATCTACATAACAAAATAAACCAGGGGTCTAGGCCGTAAAAGTGATGGTCGTGGTGGCTCCCCTCATTCCAGAGGAAGGGCTGTGGTAGGTGACCAGCATCACTTGTTTAAGCAGAACAGAGGAAGGCTGCAAAACATTCAAGGCAGGAAGGGGCAATAAATACTACCCACAGTTGGAACGGCAGGAGAGCCGTTGAGGTGAGCAGAACGTAATCGCTCAAAGTGGAATTCAGTCCGGGCCTCCACCAAGGGACACGGCGAACTTTCCAAACGGCCAAGACCTCTGTCTCATCTCCTCCCAGTGATGAGAAAGTGAGATGTGAAATTCCTTTCTGGAGGTGGGATTTGCTTTTCATGATAAGTTCTGATCTCTGTTGCAGGCTTTGAGTCTGATAACCAAGGGTCCCAAAATAGATCCTTGAGAAAAAAGTTAAAAATCCGAAGGCCTGCACAGACTGATGTGCAGGCGTTGGTGATCTGGGTTGTATGTAAATCCACAGCCCATTTAACAGAGGAAGACCTAGTTAGGGAGACTTGGTTTTCTTATAAGGCGTGAATAAGTGCTCTGGTTAGTCTGCCCCTGTGGAAAACAGAATAATGCTAATAATTTGCATTCATATAATACCCCTTGGCTTGTGGATCTACAAGCACTTTGCAAACATTAATTAATTCTCTAAACCCACTGTGAGCCAGGGGTGCCTACGGTAGCTAATCACGAAGCGGGGGCCAGAGGTTCTTGCAGGAGTGGAGATCCAAGTTAGTCGAACACCACAGGCCTTGGGAGCTAAGGAGGTTGCGTGGAATTTTTATGAGAAAGAACCACGAAGGTAGAATATGTATCAGCCTGTACGGGAAATACACCTGGATTTTATGACCAGGTTGAATGAAGGTCTGTCCACTAAGAATTTAGTTTCTCTCCTGTGATTCCAGGCATTTGTCATGCAGTGTGCTGTGTGACTCTTTTGCCTCTCACTGTTCCCTCTTCATTATGAAAGCTCTGCTTGTACTTGGTCTGAAACCCCAGAGATCTGGGTTCAGTTCACCTCTGCCCAGTACAGGAGGACGGGAAGCAACTGGGCCATACTGGAAATCAGTATTTCCTTAGCGGTTTTAATAGTTCAGAGAATCATTCATTCATTGATTTATTCCCTCAATCACTGCTTTATTTGGCAAACACAAGTTTTTGAATTTTCACTTCCTATTAGACATTGGATTTATCCCCAAGGACTTAAATATGAGGAAAGCAATTCCTGCCTCATGGTCTACCGGCTCCATGCTATTTTCTTTATTCTTCCCGTGTCAGGTGAGTATTTTTGTTTCCCCAGCTTGCTTATCTGACAGAGCCTTAGGATCATGGAAATGTTTTTGCAATTTGGATGTAATTTACCAATAAACATTATGGACTTGAATTTCTTATGAGAAAGACACACTTTGCATGGAAGATAGCAGTGGTGTGGCATAAAAGATCTCATTTATGTGTGTAGTGAAATCTCACTTATTCTAGCCTCTTGGAAGGAGTGTTGGAAATTGTGAAGTTCAAGTTTTAACTTGTTTTTTAAAGAAATATAATTTTTTAAAAAAAGAAGTGCATCAATAGTTTGAAGCTAGGCCAACAAAGTGTTGCTTATTAGGGGGACTGGGAGTTTGCTTGTACTGAATAGATAAGACTTGTTCGTGTGCTTCCGGCCTGCATCACCTGGAGACACAAGGAGACACCCCTCAGAGCCCGCCAGCGATAACCGGGATAAGGGGCACCGAAGATTTGCTTGAACGTCTGTTGGATTCAGAGGCACTGTAATTACAACGTCAATTTAGATGTGACCTCTTGGTATCCACAGCTGGGTGACGTTTGGGTTACAGAGTGATTGGCCTGGAATCCTTGCAATACAATTATCCTAGAAAAGCTACCTCTTAAAACATCTTAAAAGGTTTAATTTACTTCCCAAATAGAATGTGTCTGTTTTTCAGATATTGACTTTTTTTTTTTTTTTTTTACTGGAGTATAGTTGCTTTACAATGTTGTGTTAGTTTATACTGTACAGCAAAGTGAATCAGCTATACGTATGCATATACCCCCTCTTTTTTGGATTTCCTTCCCATTTAGGTCAAGGCAGAACATTGAGTAGAGTTCCCTGTGCTATACAGTAGGTTCTCATTAGTTATCTATTTTATACATAGTATCAATATATTGGGAGATGTCAATTCCCATCTCCCAATTCATCCTACCCACCCCCTTCCCCCTTGGTATCCATACGTGGGTTCTCTACGTCTGTGCTTGAGAGCTGGTTATAGCAGTTGTTTCCTATGGTAGATTCCCACTGTGTTTGATTTTTTAAAAATACAAGTAATTGCACAACAACTCTTTATAGATTAGTGCACAAGCCAACTTCAATCTGGCTCTTCCCAACTTATAAGAACGAGCGATATATGAATTGCTGAAATAGATCCTGTGTTCACACACGTGTATATCTGTACCGTGGTGCAAATCAGATGAAATGGTTAAATGATTGTGGGAGAGCTAAATCATTTTTATGTTACTTTCAAGTTAGCTAGCATATAAGGAGAGATCTATTTGGGGGGGAAAATGTATATATTTTTTCAAGTATTTTTGAGCTCTAGGAAAAAGGATGAGGTTATGCTCTTGCTTCCAAAGTCTTTGCTGAGCTGGCTGCCAAGACAGTGACACAGGCGTGGACTGAGGAAGAAGAGAGCTCTGTTCCGTGTGTGTAAAAGATCAAACAGGCCCGGACTCCTCCAAGAAAGACACACAGTTTCTTTCAGGATGTTGCCAGCTGGTTTTGCTGTGCCGTGGTGTTAAGTTTTACAGATTGAAAACATCTGGCTTTTCACCAGCCGTGTGTACTCAGAAGGAGAGCAGTGTTAGCCGAAGTAAATTCACCAAATTCTTATCTGACACATTTAGTTGACCCTGATATGATAAGTTGGGGCGATTTCTGAGGATGAGTCGTGTTTCCAGCTGTGCAACTTTTCTCTTCGATCCTTCCCCTGCCTTTGGAAGAATCTGGGTTTTAAAATTTGGAGCTATGCCTTTATTGGGGGCTTTCAAATGCAACTGTCAGGTCAGTAGCCATGTCTGAAAGTACCAATGTTAGTTGCATAGAGGTCAAACACGATGTTTCCTGCAGGGACCTCCTGAATTATGAAGCTGCAAAGCAATCGCAGGTAACCAGATGTCAGCAGGTTTCAGGGAGATGGCTTGTTACCTATGGCTGTTAAGATTTCTGGTGTTAACTGATTTTGGAGAAAAGAAAGCAAATTTGTAGACAGTAGAAAAGTTTGTATGTATCTACCAGACACATACTGAGAAACAAGAACAAATTACAGTGATGGGACTCTTGGTTGTGTTTACCTTCGGAAAGCATCCTTTATGGCTTGGAGGCTCTTCCCTTCTTCAGCATTTTACAGAAGTGGCAGGGAGACATTGAGGCTGAAACTTCCTCTAAGTCTTCCCTAATTTTAGCATGTGAATGTGTTTTAACTTGCAAAATGGACATTATACAGATTTGTATTTTTTTTTAACATCTTTATTGGGGTATAATTGCTTTACAATGGTGTGTTAGTTTCTGCTTTATAACAAAGTGAATCAGATATACATATACATATGTTCCCATCTCTCTTCCCACTTGCGTCTCCCTCCCTCCCACCCTCCCTATCCCACCCCTCCAGGCCCTGTGCTATGCGGCTGCTTCCCACTAGCTAGCTACCTTACGTTTGGTAGTGTATATATGTCCATGCCTCTCTCTCGCTTTGTCACAACTCACCCTTCAGATTTGTATTTTTGAACAGCGATCCACAAACCGAATGTTGGTTAATTGCATCATAGCGTCCTACTGAGTTAAGGCTTCAGAGCTGACTGATCCATGTTTATAATTGGCCTTGGCACTTTAGCTTTAAGTGTCTCCAGAAGTTAATGACCTGTTAAAACAAAATCCACTAGAGAAAGTTCTTCAAAGAGACTGGTCAAGCCAGGGATATTTATATTGTGTCAGCGGTAATTTTGCACACCTACTGTGTGCCAGGCATGTATCTGCACAATAATCCCATCAAGATGGTAGCAATTATCTTCATTTTACATTGAGGCTCAGAGAGGTGAAGTAGCTGGCCCCAGGTCACACAGCTAGTAAGTTCCTGTGTTAGTTGCCTCCCTGGTGACCAAAAATATGTTGGCGTTTAGGTAATCATCTTGGATTACTTAGCCTAGCCCCTTTTCCAATTTTAAAGAGCTCAGAAGATGAAAAGGAAGCCCTTGAGTATGCAGGGTGAGTACCAAGCACTGAGCTGAATACTCTTCCCCTTGCTAATGAGGCTTTTCTTGTTCCACAGGCACATTTCTTGTTGCCCCAGGGCCTTTGCACTTGCTCTTTCGTCTATCTGCAATTCTGTTTCCCAGATCACCATGTAACATAGATGGACTTTTCTCCTTCTTGGAGAGCCCATCGGACCACACTGCCTTAACAAAACTTCAGCTCAAACCACTCCAGAGCCTGTACTCCCTGTGGATGCTGAGAACTGGCTTCTCCTGTTTCTCTACCTGCCTAGGTTATTGGCATTCTGTACTAGTAAGGAGTTTTAGCCACAGACTGGCCTAAGCATACCTGCCCCCGCTGCACACATGCCCGTTCTTCTTTTTAACATGTTCCTAAAGGAAGCAGTTAAGAAAACAGGCTCTATTAAAAATATGGCATTGTTCTGTTTGATGGATATTGTGATTATTTTCATTGATTTTCATCCTGGACTTCGTTTTCCCTATTCATAAGCCTGAATATGTGCTTTGTGTAGGTTTGCTGGATTAGAATCAGATAACAACTGGAAGATAATTTCATTTAGGACAGATGTAGCCAAGCATGTGGTATTCGCATGAGTTATATGAAGAAAGTCAAGTCATGTTAGGAACAAATGAGTTCTGAGTTTCTTTTGAGTCTGGGGACATTTATTTATCTTGGATTGTTACAGAGATTTTCTGGACTATTTTTCTGTAATTACCTTGATTAATATTTAAGTGGTATGTTTACATTTTGAGTTGATTTATGTGACGCTTTGCTTTTCCTCCACTGAAACACCCAGGCTTCTCACTTTACCACATGATAGAAACCATCTCCCCACTCCAGGTCTCCAGTTGAAGGATGGCAGCACACCCACGCGGATATTCTGAAGCAGCAGTCTTCCCACAGCCGAAATGTTCCACCAGAGGGCTGCCCTTCCAGATCCCCATGCTATTTATAGATACCTCCACTCAGGGCCTCTGTGACCTGCAGTAAATTTAAAAATACACTCCCTAAACTCGGTGTGTGTGTGCGCGTGCCTGTGTGTACGTGCTGTAAACGAATCACCTGTGTGTTATTTTGCTGTTAGAAGGGCAGGGGGGAGATATTGGCATCTCCCCCACTCCTCCACCCTGGTGTTTTCCTTGTTTTGCTCTCCCTCAGTTTCTATGGGAGGGGGGCCTCGGGGCAGGGGCAGTGTGCTTGCCTGGCTGGCTGGGTGACCTTGCAGAGGCCACCAGCCACTGACAGCTCCAGGAACCTGGTATCCAGTCCTGATTCCAGTGCTTCTTTCATATCACATTCTAAAGAAATCATCTCTCATTCCATCATTAGTGAAACAGTTCTAATCATACACTGTGTTCTTGTTAAAGTTACGAAAGCACTGTGTTAGCTGACCACCGTGTGGATTATGGGAAGTGAAAATGATCATATCTGTGATCCCCCAATAGTTTTTTCCCTTCCTTCTATCCCAAAGCATTCTTTTTTTGGAGCTGGCAAATGTTCGTCCCTTTATGTACTCCAACCCCTATGCCTCAAGGTCCAGCATTTCATGACGAATTTAGATGGAGGCAGGTCCATCCATTTCTACATGGTGATTGCAGATAATTCCATAAAAGCCACTCAGTCAGAAGGACCCGTGAGGGTTACTTTCTTATCCCTGTTTTTCCTTAGGAGACTTTCTTATGCTAAATGTCAGTGTTTGTGAAGCATTCTGGCTCGTGGGTTTCTTTTTTCACAGAAACATGGAAACTCATTATCTTGTCTTAAAAAGAAAAAAAAAATGTTGGCATCCACGTCTCTGTGGTCTGGTAGAAAGTGGGCTGTGGGCTGAGC
Organism: Lipotes vexillifer; assembly: GCF_000442215.2. Taxonomy (NCBI): domain Eukaryota; kingdom Metazoa; phylum Chordata; class Mammalia; order Artiodactyla; family Lipotidae; genus Lipotes; species Lipotes vexillifer. The sequence continues at coordinate 1,036,006 of NW_006799027.1, read as the reverse complement.
TGACCTGTCCACTGGACGCCTTGACTTTCATAATCTCTGTTTTTGCTGCTGAAATCTTAGGTTTTTCCATTTGCTAAACTTGGATGTGAATAAAGAAACCAACTTTGCTGTAGGGAATTATCTTAGAGGAGAGCTGGTGTCACGTTATTTTGTTAGAGAAATCTCAGCCTGTTCACGATGCATCTTTTATCCCCTTGTCTCTATAAATGCACAACTTACAGAGATCTGCAACCCAAAAGGTATTGTTCTAATTAAATCAGTTTGATGAAACATACAAATTTTATATATGTTACTTTTTACAGCAAAGACAATAGAAGATACTTCTGCAGAAGGATTCTTCTGGATACTTTAGGTTATGTTTTATTATTACAGTACATTCTCAGGACCAATGATAGTAGTTTGTGGAAATAACTTTATAAGGTTGGAAGCACTTGAAGACCTTAGAGTGGCCAAGGGCTGCAAGCTCCCATGGGGAAGAGCTGCCGCAGCAGATGAAGGGGCAAGGACCAGGGAAGCGAGGACTCCCTCTTTCTGGTGTCGCTCTGTTAACTGTGAGGGCGGACGTTGCAGCATCTCGAAAGCGGCTGTGATGTTCCCCAGCCCCGTGCGGGGCTTACTTTCACGGGAACTCCTTGATCAGGTGTTCAACTAAAACGCGGCGGCTGGAAAGCAGTGCTTGTGTTCTAATTGCCTGGTGGGCTGAGGTTTGGGGACAATAAGTGGATATCAAGGAAGGGTCAGGCTTGAAAGCTGGCAGCCCAGTGAGCAGACCAAATCGGAGAGAAGAAAGGATGACTTTTTTTTTTTTAATTTATTTTGTCTAAGATAGAGGTTTTCTTAAACATTTTGAAATCTGCTTGATGAAGACTCGTCAAATTGATTTGAGGGGGTCTTTGTCTTATTTTTTATCTTCCTCCAGGAGCTGCCTGGGGGGGGGGGCGGGGAGGTGGGGGGAAGGCGCAGGTCAGAGCAGTGCCCGTCGCTCGGTTATTTCCTGCTCCCGCTTCAACATCTGCTGTGCCAGAGTGCAGTGTTAAATATTTGGTGTATTTTTTAAAAACTGCATGTCCTTTTGCTACTTTCTTGCCTTCCTTATGCATATATATAATATAATGTATATATACATATGAATATGCATAATGTCTATGTATATATGTGTATATATGTATATCCATACTAGCCTTCGATTTTAAGATCAAGACATTTATAAGAAAAGCAAATAATGGCACAGATTCCTCCAACCCCAATCCTTCTAGGAAGGATTTTTAAAGAAAAAAACCAATTTGTGCACAATTGCAAATCACTTCCCACTGACAATCTTGTACCAAGGAAGGCCCAGTGACTTCAGTTGCTTTGTCACTTAGGGTTTTATGATTGGCCTGCTTTCATCCCTATAGCGGGGCTTACCCCTTGCAGCTTTTTTTTTCTTTTTAATTGTAGTCATTTTCGGATCTGATTGCACCAGCCTTTGCAACACCGAAGTCCCTCACCCCAGAAGTCCAGGCCTCTTCCAAGGCGTCTGATGGTGTAGAGAGTGATTGGCAAGCCTAGGGTGGACTTGGGGGTGGGGTCTGCAGTGACTGCTACAGGTGGCAGGAGCTGCCCTAGAGACTAAACACAACACCACTGGGCCCATTATTTTGGTTGGAAATAAGTAAGAAAACCTTTCCTAAAAGTGGAAACAATAAACAAATTATCCACTTCCACCATCAGCTAATTGAGGCTGTCTCTCAATAAACAAGTGGATTTTCTGCTAACAAGCACTTTTACGAATTTAATCTCCAGTGCTCTGCTGCCCTTCCCCCCATTTAATTTATGCTCACTAAAATTTTTCGTAATAACATTACACATTAGTGATACTGTCCCGATTTTTGCATCCTCATGGCTTAAAAGTCTGTGACTGTCATTTAATTGCCAGACACTTTTTTTTAATTGGAATTAAAATTAAATTGATTCAACTCTTTTATATTTTCTTGAATCTAATAAATCAAGAAAGGGAATTGGCAGCTCTGGCAGCCCACATGCAGACAAGCCCCAGTCATATTAGGAGCATGGTGACAACCTCCTGTTTTATAATAACCTCTTATTTTAAAATCATGTCAGAGATGACTTTTAGTCCCAAAATATGAAATAAAATTTTGGAGAAATGTATTTGTTGAATATTTGAATAAGAAAATTACCTTCTCTTTATCTGTTTGTGGGTTGTTTTCAATCACCCTTGTATGAAGGATGCTCAGCAACTAAAGTCACTATTTGAAAATTATCTTAATACAGTGAGAGGAAGAGTGGTGTAAGTATGAAAAATGTAGTATAAGAACTTAAACACCTCTTTTCTGTTTAGCAGTATAAGGGGATTTGAATGAACTGACACATGGGGATTTAACACTTAAATTGTTAATATAATTTTGCTTTAAAACTCTCAGTCACCCCATAAAATTGATTGTTTTAAATTCCCTTTCTTATATCTCCTATATTCTTCACTCTGTATTACCTTCTAATACAAGGGAAAGTAGTAGCTTTATTAGACTTTTTAAAATCCAGAATGTTCATTTATTAGAAATTGTCTGATACTTGAACATCTAAATAAAATACCCCATTGCTAGTCTGAGGAATATTTTTCCCCAAATGGAAATTTATTTTATGTGATTGTGATGATGAAATTGCTTAGTACACTTTTTGAATCAAAAATTCATGGAGACCATTTAAATGTGCAAGTTTACGATCAAGTCTCTGGGGCCCTGGCACTGGCATATGGAAGCGTATTTAAGTTTATTTTTAATTTCCTTTATGGCTGGCATGGTTTCTTTGGGTTCATACACACACACGCACACACACACACACACACACACACACACACACACACACACACTAGCAGAATGCATAAACAGGGCTTTTCCAAGTTATCAAGGCAATTTTCTGAATGAGCTGCAAAACTGAAATTAATATCTTTCTGTAGAGTCATCAGGACAAAAGCCCATCATCTGCCAGCACTGCCTGATGCTTAACTCACCGTGAAGTTAATGTGGATTCTGTGTATATAAGGAAGTGTGATCAGGGGAAACAGGCGATTCTTTTAGACTGTGTGCAGTTAAATCCCATTATGGTACATATTCCGTCTTAATTAGTTCTCATCATATAATGTGATGTGGCCAGATTGATACCATTAATAATGATGATGCTGTAATAACTTTGCCGTTATAGGTACTAGGAACTCCAAGTGTCAAATGAAGCATTTATATTATTTTAAAAATACAATGGGGCTTCCCTGGTGGCGCAGTGTTGAGAGTCCCGCCTGCCGATGCAGGGGATACGGGTTCGTGCCCCGGTCTGGGAAGATCCCACATGCCGTGGAGCAGCTGGGCCCGTGAGCCATGGCCGTTGAGCCTGCTCGTCCGGAGCCTGTGCTCCACAATGGGAGAGGCCACAACAGTGAGAGGCCCACATA
>NW_006799027.1:1027551-1032433 GCF_000442215.2 Lipotes vexillifer | reverse complement strand
CCCAAAAAAAAAAAAAAAAAAAAAAAAAATACAATGAATTTTAAATTAATTTTGAAGTGATTTTGTATTATAAATAAAACAAAATTCTTGAAATTTAACAAATGCTGTTCTTTCCTGTGATAACTGAAAAAGGCAGCTCTCCCTTATCAGTTATTCTTTTTTCTCAATGAAACGGTATGTAGAGACTTAGTATATAAAACTAATCAAAACAATCGTATTTTATTAACATAAACTTTGTTTTAAGGTCAAAGGTATTACGTTTATTTATTCTTAATGTGAGTCATTGAGAATTTTGAGTCACCTCTGCAGAATCTTAGAATTCTGAGAAATATTTTTTGGAAAGCTTCCGCTTGCTGGCTGGAATCCACACTCTTTGATTTGATGATTTTCTTACTTTCACCACAACCTAAATTTCTACCTGATGTGTCCCTTTTGCACCAGCCAGACAGGTGAGCATCAGGGTTCCAGGACTGCACGCCCTCAGTCTGGAATGCTTTTCCCTCCTCGTTCTTTACACATTTTTCCTGACCTTCAAGAATAACTCAGAACCTTCTTTCTTGTAATTCGTACCATTTCATGACATCTCTTGCATTAATATCCTTGGCTCTGTAAAGCTGCTTAACTGCTTACATGTGTGTATCTTGTCTTCCCACCTAGACTGCAAACTTCCACAGTTCAAAAATAAGAAGAAAAATTAGCAGTGTTCCCAAACTCAGCCTAGCATTGTGCTGTGCATATAGTTGCTGTTCAGCTGATACTTGAAGGGGGTGAATTGGACAGTCGTATCTTTGAAAAGTCCATTTTGAACAGTCCTACTCAAATAGGTAGCACTTAAGTTTATTTCCGTTTGGCCGTGTGTAAGTTGGGGTACATTTTCCTCGAGAGCATCAGTATGCTTCAGGACCCATACTTGGGTCAACCACCCAACCAGCACAAAGGACATTGTTTCCATGACCAAGCGGCCAACTGTGTAACCTGTTGGAAGGAGGAAATGCTTCCTATCCCTGCCCGAAGGATGGGAGGCTGTGGCCTTGGGGGCTCAGCTGCAGAAGAACTCAGAGCAGGGATGGGAGCCCATAGCTAGGACTCCTCTGAGGGCTGCCCTTCTTTACTTGCTGTAAGAAGAGGGCCTTCTTTCTTGGAGCCCAGGTGCTCTCATGTGGAAAACGAAGGGCAGTGACCAGGTGGCTCCTTCAGTGGCAGGGTGTGTACGTGGGTTTTCCAGAATCTGGGATGACCTCGCCCTTGGAGATGCAGTCAGATAGCATGGTTTGGAAGTTGGAGGGCTTGCTAAGTCCTTTTCCTAGCGTTGCCATTGTGGTGGGATGCTCAGAAAGCTGCTTCTCTTCTTTCGTGTACCCGAGAGGAGAAAGGTAGCATTCTTCATCTTAACAAGGTTCCTGTAAAGCTGCATGTATGAAAAATGGGCCCATTCACCCCCTTGGGGAGGAAAGAAGGTACACATTTTTCATCAAACCTTGTGGGTAAGTAGCGGATGTTCTCTCAGAGCATGTGTGTTTCCTTACCCAGCTGCAACTTCAGCCTCTGCCCTCAGCCCCTCCCTCCAGGTGACAAGTAGCATCAACGTTATTGCATGCTGAGCAGCATGAATTCTGACATTGTATAGAAACGGCTATGGCTGTTGGTACAACCTTGAAAAATTATCAGCTGAGATTTACCAGGACCCTATAATATGGTTATACAGGACGTGCAGGTGGTTTCATGGTCAACTCAGAAAGCATGCTGAGGGTTCTGGAGAATTCAGGAAGGAAGGAGACAGTCCACACCCCCACAGAGGTTAAAATCTAGTTGTGAAAATAAGGCATCCATAGGTGCAAAACTCAGGTGTGCAAAAGACCAGCCTATGTCTTACTAATTAGTCATGTGGTAAACAAAAAGTGCTTGAATTCAAAACAGGCCGTCTCTCCGATGTCCGAAGTGATTTGGAAGATTTTGTGAAAGAATTCCCAGTCGGATTAGGATGTAAAGTGGTAGCAGAGCTAGTAATGAGGAATATTTACTGTTTCTTATTTGTTTTCTCATTGTTCATGTGTCATAATGAATACATTACTTCTAATCAGTGAATATTGTTATGTAAATTTCAGAGCAATTATCTATACCTTTTTAGCAGGGTATTTTAATTCTCATTTATGTAATTTTGCTTGTTTTTTTTTTTTTTTTTGGTCACCAAACAAGTAGGAATCTCAGGCAGCCCCGAGATCTGTAAACATGGTATTAAATGACTTATGTGACAAGCAGCGTGGGTGGTTACATCCTTGCTGCTCTGATGGGGTCCGTGGACCAGTGGCATTAGCATTACCTGGGAGCTTGTTATAAACGCAGAATTTCAGGCCCTACCTGAGACCTGCTGAATCAGAGTCTGAATTTTCACAAAGTTCCCGAATAACACACATACAGTTTACTCAGTTCCATTCTCACCAATTCTGTGGGAGCTTTTGACAAAATTGTGAAGGTGGGTGCTTCTCCATATACATATAATCACTATATATGTAATTTTCCCTGAGCATGACACATCATTGAAAAGAACGAAGTTTTAGAGTGTTCTGGATGACTGATTTCTGGCTATAGTTAAAAGTTAAGTGAGTACCTAAACTATTTCCCCAGCACTTGAAATTTTTCAAAACTCAAACCATCCTTTGGAAAACATTGTTTTCCCCTTTATATCTGAGTCCATATGAATTCAATTTTTGTGGGAAATTTAAGCCACATGTTTCTGATTCATTTGCACTTAACCCTTGAGAAGGTTGTGTTACAACAGCAATTGCCTGTCCAAAAAATCTCAGTCTTGGAGTAAATCCTTCATAAGGGCAGAGAGAAATGGGGAAAAGTCACTGGAAAGACCCCAGAGAAGTTGGGGTTTGGGTTCCAGGCTCTGAGCCTGGAGACAGATCTGTGCACCCTCCCTGTGTGGACAGCTTCTGTTGTACACATCCTTGGTGGGGTGACGTCAGAGGATTGTACAGGCTTAGGTGCTGAAAACGAACAGGACACATGTAGGTCAGGCAGCCTAGCCCAAATCCATACTTTTACTAACCATACATTGACATTTCCTCTCCCTTCCTTTCTTCTACAAATTGAATTTATATCATTTTGTGAGATTTCTGCGTTTTGACCCCCCGGCAGGAACCTTATCCATATTTCCTATTAGCGACCTCTTAGCCATGCTGACATTGTGGACAAAGGCCACTGGGGAAGCCCCAGTGGGCGATGAACCTACAAAAAGCAACCTTGGTTACCTTTACTCTGAGTATTATAGTTTGAGCTAATGTGTACCAGAAAAATTTTAAGATGCATTAAAGCTTCTTTTTGCCTCTTGGTAAAGCTTGAGTTCTAGCTTGCCGAATCATATATTCAATGTGACGCCTTTTTTTCCCCTGACTGATGAATAGTATGTATAAACACATGTGTCCACATATGAGAATATATGTCATGAATAAAAAGTTGAGTGTTTACAGTGGGAGAAAACAATGATCAGTAAATCATGTTTTCTGTTTAGGCATCTACCCTTACATTTAGTGAGTTTTGTTTAGATAAGAGGACTTGGCTTGATTACAGTTCTTAGTAGCCATTGATAAATGAAAGGGCATTTGAATTCCGTGTCTAACACATTATTCTAAGGAGCCAGCAAATACATATTCATATGACAGATGCTCTAATCAAAGCTGAAGGTCTTACTTAAATATTGTAAAAAGCAACCTTGGCTCTGGAAGGCAGAGAGAATGCTAGCTGGGATTGTGATGGCGATTTTGCCAGATTTTCCCATGCTGTAGGCTTTCGCACAGTCGTCCCTTGTGGCGGCACCTAATACCTTCAAACATGCCCTGCCCGTTCTCTGGAAAGAAACCTTTTCTGCTCTGTTGTCAGCTGCCTGACTCTTCCTCCCGGGATCACTCCATGTCTGCCTGTGAGTCTTCCGTGTACCCTCTGCCTAGGGTCGGTGTCCACCATCTGTGCTCCCCACACATTCTGGGCTTCCCTCTGTCCTAACATGTGTCACTCTGGTGTATAATTGACTGTTTACGTGCCTGTCTTCCCCAGGGTAGTGACTCTGTGTTGCCCTGTGCCTACCACCTATACACATCTCAGTTGTTGGATGGATAAACATCCATCTGAGCATCTAAGTTGTTGGATGGGTAAACCTGTGACCTCAATAGTATATATATATATATATATATATATATATATATATATATGTATGTATGTATGTATGTATGTATAGTTTTTGGCTGTGTTGGATCTTTGTCGCTGCCCGTGGGCTTTCTCTAGTTGCTGCGAGCGGGGGCTACTCTTCGTTGCGGTGCGCGGGCTCTAGGCACACAGGCTTCAGTAGTTGTGGTATGTGGCAGGCTCAGTGGTTGTGGTGCATGGGCTTAGTTGCTCCATGGCATGTGAGATCTTCCCGGACCAGGGCTTGAACCCATGTCCCCCGATTGGCAGGTGGATTTTTAACCACCGCACCACCAGGGAAGTCCCTTCAATAGTATCTTAAACCAGCTCTTAAAAGCTAAACCTCTTCTAAGGATGCCGGACTTAAAATTTGAGCCTGTGGATTAAGTTTGTGGAGGATTCTGCAAGCAAATCTAGTGTTGTCGGTTCATGTCATACTGAAGCTGAACCTTGATTCTCTGCATCTGATCTGGGCTCTTCTGGGCTGGTGACCTCTCAGACGCCCTCTCTGGGTCGTAGGTCACTGTGAAGGAATGTGGTGGCTCACTTGGACCATCAAGACTAGAGAAGGAACCCAAGCAGAGGTGGCCAAGGAGCCTTTGTTCTGTCCTTGGAAGTTAATGCTATGTGGTTTACAGTCGGTTATTGCACTCCATACCTCACTGCTCCATTCTTTTTTTTTTTTTTTTTTTTT
>NW_006799027.1:1020751-1027378 GCF_000442215.2 Lipotes vexillifer | reverse complement strand
GGACGCGCAGGCTCAGCGGCCATGGCTCACGGGCCCAGCTGCTCCGCGGCATGTGGGATCCTCCCGGATCGGGGCATGAACCCGCGTCCCCTGCATCGGCAGGCAGACTCTCAACCCCTGCGCCACCAGGGAAGCCCCAGTGCTCCATTCTGTATGTTGTTGAAAATGTATCCCAATTTTAGAGACTTTCACAGATGACATTTTCAGTTTCCTTCTCTAACCTCTTCCATTATTCACTTAATAAGTCTCACTGTCGGAAATGTATTCTCTTGTTCTAATCTAAATCCCTCAATGCCCCTTGTCCTCCATTCAGTCCCAGCAGAGAGGTGGAAGCAGCTGGCCACCTCCAAGTGGTCTTCCCTGGCCATCCCTTGGATCGTGTATCATCTCCTTAAGGGTTTCCAAAAGTTTCTCATTATATTTGTGAGTAAAAACAAAACTTGAACTTTCAGCTCCAAGTTTATCACCAAAATATCCAGCTTGCTTTGTCATCTCCTGCTCTCCTGTGAGTCTTCTCCCAGGCTGTTTTTCTGTCTCCTTTTGTCACCATCTCGGGACACCAAACTTACTCCTGTGCTCTGTCCTGCATCTGGTCTTCCCCTGCAATTGTAAGCTTCTAGAAAGCAAAGATTGCATGCCTCGTCTTCGTGTTCCCTGCTACACATAGTACGTTGAAATTGAATTTTCAGCAGCTGTTCCTTTCTTTGACATGCGTAGCATCAGTTCGTCAGAAGTTAATTACAAAATGTAGCTGGCAAACTTAATTCCTACTCACAGGGAAAAGTCTGTATAGAGAAGAGGCATTTTAGAAAAAGAAGTTCAGCACCAAAATTTAATGTGAAAAGCGCAATGTGGAACAGATAAGATTCTGTGGTATGCATTTCAGAATTCTTTGTCAACAAGGCAGCAGACATTTCTAGATAGCATTAAAGCATATTCCATTAAGTGTATTTCCATGGTGCAATCCAATATAAAAAGTGGATTTGTTGGTATTATGGATAATTAGGTTACCAGTAACACCAATAATTACTGTGAAAGGATTTTGTATGGCATAATTAATGCCCTCAAACTATTAGAAATTCTTGGATGAAAGAAGTGGGAGTTTTGGTATTGAAAAGACAAAAGCAAACCGTGTTTGAAATATGTTACCGAACATCATGTTTTATGAGCACAGATTGGCAAAACATCAGGACATAGCTGTTGATTATAGATGCTCTTTTTAGTAACCACCTCAGGGAGAGCCCATCAGGACAATCAGAGCAAAGCATATCACCCTTGCGATGACTTACCAAATCCTATGCCTGTCCTGGAGATTTCCCCCCATCTCTCAGAAAAGTATTTGGCTAAATGGAACCACACAGCAATGTGTGGGCTTGAATATTTAACATCAAAACCAAGCTTTGGCAAGATGTGTTGGCATAGCCCAAAAACATGCTCTCGGTTCTCTGGATTAAAGAAAAAAATTAAAAAATTAGAAACTCATTTTAAAATGAGTGTTTACTAACACATCTTTTATGCTAACGTGATTTTGCAGAAAAAGCCCACCATTTTAAGTGACAGTGTACATCAAGGGAATTAACTACTAAGCTTTCATACCAAATACAAAAATATTACTAAATAACTATTTCTGAAACATAGTGTATAATCTATCATGTATTAAATTATTAACATTTCTATTGGAGGAGGCATTTTTCATAAAATATTTAAGCTACAGATCTCAGAGCTATATTTTGGCAACTAATACCAAAGCTATAAAATGAAGATAGCTCACATGTTACAGTGCTGTCAAATATTCAGCCTTTTCATTAAGGAGAAAAGAAGAAAAGAAAAACCGAACACCAAGCCATTACTAGTGACATGACCTTTGCTCCAAAAGATCCATGTTTCAACATCATACTCTTGCACCCCTGGGAGCAGTGAAGGCCAGAGGGCAGCCCTTTCTGTTGATGGTGGTACATGATTTTAGGACACAGGGTCAGTGGATATGTCAGTACCAAGAGTCTATTATTGTACCAAAGGACACAAATGTGTAGCTATTAAAATAATTAAATTAGAAGACAAATTAGAAATTCGTGTCTTATAAAACTACCTTCCATTACTAGAGTAGAAACATGTTCAAGCATAAACAAGTTATTCTGTTTCAAATTGACAGAATACGTTTAGAAGATATCACAGATGAATTACCCTTAAGGAAGATACTTTTCTATTTTCCTTAGTTCTGCTCTCTCTGTGCTTGCTATTTTATTTCATTTCAGAAGATGTTCTTTTTTCCATTCACCTGAATATTGCTTTTTTCCATTTTCTACTACTAACCATAGGAGTAATTTCTCGACTTGAGAGGTTTTTTGTTTTGTTTTTTTAAAATATTTCTTTAAAGAATGAAGAAGTCTTGTCACTTATGGAGCACCTTTTCTTGAAAAATGCTCAGTACTGCTCCTAGTATGGAGTGTATAATGAAACGGCTTTCCTGGGAGCCTAATTGTGTGTGGCACGGCATGCATTCAGGCGCTACAGCCCATCACACCAACATACACGTGCTGGTGGAAGCCAACAACGATGGTGGACTTTCTCAGTGACCCTAAGGTGCTCAGTGTAATTTTGCGCTAAGGATACTCTATCATAGTCAGACTTTTGGTAAGTAAGATCTGGATGAATAATTGTTAGTGAACAATATTTAATATGCCTCTGTGGAAAAGTGGGAGCTTTCCGTAGCCAAGCTCAGCTCCTCCCCTGCCTGAGGTTGCTGCCTCAGACAGATGTAGCCCGCCAGCAGCCGACGTGAAGGTGGCAGAAAAACTGAGCTGACACCGCAGCAGGTGTGAATCTTTAGCGGCGACCAGGTTTGTATCATTGCTGCCCAGACAAATTGGCCAGGCTTATTTTATTTGTTCTCACAAATCACTCTTTTAATTGGCATGATAGGGTTTTTTTTTTGCAAATAGTGACCCCAACATAGTGCATTGTTTCAGATGGAATGTTCAGAATGTTGATACTGAATTATAGCAACCACCCTTCCTTAACTAGAAATGGAGGGAAACACAGGTCACAAAGATCTTCAAGGTTTACTTTTAGTTTATGTTTTTAAACTTCCAGTTACAAGATAAATAAGCTCTGGGGATGTAATGTACAATATGATCTGTATAAAAGTTGTGAACAGAGTAAACCCTAGGAGTTCTCATCACAAGGGAAAATCTGTTTTGATTTTTTTCCTTTTTTTCTTTCTTTTCATTGTGTCTGTATGAGAAGATGGATGTTTGCTGAACCTATTGTGGTAATCATCTCACAATATATATAAGCCAGACCATCATGCTATATAAAATTATACAGTGATGTATGTCAATTGTTTCTCAATAAATCTGGGGAAAAATCAAAAGAAGTGTTTAAGGAGAATTATAGGTTAGGTATTGTGTGTGTGTGTGTGTGTGTGTGTGTGTGTGTGTGTTGTGGCTGTGTTTATCCAGTGTTTTGTGACTGTTCTCTCTTCTAGAGGGGTGAAGAGGCCTCAAGCTCCCATACATGGGCTCAGAGTATTTGAGACTTTCTGAGCTCTCTTTAATGCAAGTGAAATTTCTGGTGTTTCCATTCATCAAGGTCAAAATAGAATTTTCCTTGAGACTCAGGAGAAGAATTAACATCCACCAGTACTTAAGAAAGAACATAGTCCATACTTTGGAAAACACCAAGCGTTATTACTAAATTTAACTTTGTTTTCCAATTAATTTTACCCAATAGAGCAACTGTTTTTCATAGCTTAATGTTTTATCAGCAATAAAGTAAAATCCCTTATTCCTACTTCATGTCTTTGAGTGTAGCTCGTTGAATTTGTGGGAGGGATCAGGGAAAGAAATTTTAAAATGGCTGATTTTAAAGACAGAATGTAGGGATAATAGAAGGAAGGGAAGCTCTGGGGAGAAAGATTTCATTTTTTGTATGGTTGTCCCTCGGTACCCATGGGGGATTGGTTCCAGGACCCACCACTACAGATACCATAATCCACAGATGCTTAAGTCCCTGATATAAAATGGCATAGTGTTTGCATATAACCTATGCACATCCTCTGTGTACTTTAAATCAAGTCTAGATGACTTATAATACCCAGTACCATATTAATGCTATGTAAATAGTTGCCTGTGCATAGCAAATTCAAGTTTTGTTTTTTAGAATGTTGTGGACTTTTTTTTTTCCAATTTTTTTTGAACCTCGGTTGAGTCCGCGGACGTGGAACCCGTGGATACGGAGGGCCGACTATGTGTAACAGGTTCAAAATGTTGTCAGCATATGCAGGTGAGATACCAGCAAGCGGGCAGTTCATTAGAATAATGGATGTGGGTTTTAGGAGAGAGGTCAGAGCTGCATGGAATGCATGGGCCAGCCTATGGATGCAGCAAATAAAGGTAAAAGATGAGTAATAGGGATTTCCCTGGCGGTCCAGTGGTTAAGATGCTATGCTCCCAATGCAGGGGGCACGAGTTCGATCCCTGGTCGGGGAACTAAGGCTGCACGGCATGGCCAAAATAATTAATTATTTAATTTAAAAAAGAGATGAGTAATAATTTCCTCAACAAATATGGAGAATTCATGTTTTTGCCAAAGGAAGAGAGTCAGCAGCGTCAAATTTTGCAAGAAACAAGCCCCCGAAGAGCCCACTCGCTGCCATAACTATTAGAATGTCATGTGAGGATGCAGTGCGCGCGGCCGAAGCCAGCCCGCTGGGCGCTGAGAAGACAGTGTGAAGTGAGGGAGTGGGGGTTAAGTAGCTCTTGGGCCAATGCTGGGCACGAAAGGGTAGAGAGGGAACTGGGCACCTATAACAATTGAATAAGAAGGTCAAGGAAACGCTATTAAGCTGAGTTAAAGCAACCAGCAACGAAGGAGGCATTGATGATGTAAGAGGAAAATAACTCAGGTAGGGACGTCCTAATTGCTCATCCAGAATGAGCAGGGGTGGAGAGGGAAGAGTGCTGGCAGGTGGGTGGAGGAGGGTATAAAATAGAGACCCAAAAGAGAATTATTTGGGGGGGAAAAAAATCAAAGACGATTTTTCCTTTGAGCCATGATTAAATTTGTCTCCAGACAGCGTCGCACAACATGCGAGATATTCTGTACGGTCACAGGAAACACAGAGTCTGGCTTTTTACATTTCTGATTTTACTGATTATAATAGAAGGATGTTCTGGCATGCTGGAGATGTGATGGAAGGCCAGAGTGAAATTCGATGTCCGCTTATCGAAAGCGGCTGGGAGGAAGTGGCAGGTTTCACCGGCAGGGCTGAAGGAGTGGAAGAGAGGCTTCATGTCAAAGCTGGAGAACTGAGATTTACTCAGCTTATAAAAGAGAAAACTGGATGGAGATCTAGCTCTTATTCTCAGAAACACAAAGAGCTTTATGAGTGTGAGTCTGACCAGTTTTTTCCTACTCTTCTGGAGGCCAAAATAAGGGTGAAATGAGTTTAAATGAAAGGAGATTTTTGTTTGTTTGTTGTTTGTTTGTTTTTGGTTGTATCTTAGAACTTGATGAAAATGTTAGGGTGGGATTTTTTTTTTTTTTTTTTAAGAAAAAAGACTCATCTGTTTTAAATAACTGCTATTCAATTAGCTGAGGTCAAGGGTCAAGGCCAGGTGATTTCTTGAAAACTTTCCATTTAGTGACTTGATAACATCTATGGATGTTTTCAGTCAGTTTGTTTCAGAAATGCTCCCATGTGCCTTTTTTTTTTTTAAACCCAAAGGACTATGAAATTAAAATACTGTGTGTGTGTGTCTCCATCCAAGGAGGAGAAAAACTAGAAGTAGTACTTTGTGAATTTTGAAAAAGTACAATTTCTTTATATGTAAGTCAGTTTAGGTTGTTTGCCCACAGTAAAACTACAAGTCCTCTTCAGCAGTGGCTGTAAAACATCTGCAAAACTTGTTGCTGGAATTGGCTTAATGTTCCTCAAAGTTAAAAAAAAAAGGACTGGTCTCCAGTCCTCTGTGCTTCAGACTGTGATTCTTTGTCTTGCATTGTCCTGTATTTTGGTGAGAATAACTCAACGGCTGCTATTCCTCGTTGAAAGCTTTGGCATATTCCTTTCTAGAACATTCCGATATGTTACAGAATATATTTATTCTAAGTGTGTTCTTATGGTATTGAATGACCTAAAAGTATCCCTGTTGGGTTAATTCCTGGAAATTACAAGCATTACAGCAGTTCACGCAGAAGCTGTTCGCACTTGCCCACTGCAGCAGTAAACCGCAATCATGCTTGAATGTGTTCAGCGATGTTAACGGCTCAGTGGAAAAACTGCCCATTTGAGATAAACAGAAACTTTTCCACTCATCTCTCACAAGTTAGTTCAAAAACAGAAGGAATGGCTTTTATGGCCATCTCATCGTTTTCTTCGTTGTTTGGTAGCTCTCTGTCTGGAATACAAAGCCTTCTACAAGCTACTTACTTCTCTGCTTTACGGAAGGTCTGTAGCAGTGATTTCCATTCATTGCCTTCCACAAGTCGAACAAGGTGTGTGGTGTTTTATTTAACCATTTTTGGGTCTATGTTTATTCTCTGTATATTAAAAATATAATAACTAGGCAAAGTAACATGGAGTAATCATCCACTTTAGTTCCTTTGCTCCTTGTTACCTCTTTC
>NW_006799027.1:991271-1020121 GCF_000442215.2 Lipotes vexillifer | reverse complement strand
TTTCCCTCGGATATTTATTGTTTGGGGAACCCTTTGGTATATGTAATGACAAGAATCCTTACTCCAGAGTGTCAGCGTTACTCAGTGGACACACCCCCCTCTCCGGGTCTTACTGCAGAATATCCCTGATTCTGATCTGCTGTCCCAGTGGCCCTCCCAAAGCTGTGCTGAGCAGATCTTATCTCTCTGAAATCCTCTAACACAGGGTCTGCCAACTATGGCCACAGACCAAGTGTCCCACCTGCCATTTGTGGGGGGATATCGTCTCTTTGTCTGTGGCAGTTTGTCTCCCACGGAGGCAGAGCTGAATAACTGAAACAGACTGTTTGGCTGAAAATATTTGCTATGTGGCCCTTTATAGAAAGAGTTTGCTAGTTGTTCTCAATCCCACTGTGCGTGACTTGTCCCCTGTGTCTTCCCACTTTTATCTCCCACTCTCCTCGCTCTCCATTTGGGCCTCGTGTGTCTCAGGCTTATTTTTGACCGACATTCCTTTTTTTACCCAACCACATCATCCTATGTTATCTTTTCATCTCATGTCCTTTCCTAATCTTTTCAAATTCTGCTTCTAAGATCCAACAGGCATGCTACCTCACCTAAGAAGTCTTCTCTGATTCCACCAGCAAGGATTACTCTACTTTTAATCTAATTTTCTATCCTGCACTTTGTGGTACTTCCTTTCCCAGCCCATAGAGTGTCCAGGAGCTCAGGCCTCTCCCCCAGACTTAACTTCCAAGATAAGGGCTCAGCCCTTCCCGGGGGTGGCTGCTCTGAGCCCCAGCCTGGGTGTTGGGCTTAAACCCCTATCATCTGCAGTCTAGTGGGTGACACATCACTTGCTTCTGAAGTCAAACGTAACAGATTTGATCACCTGATAATCACAGAAGCATTTAAATTAATTTACAGTGATGTGAAAAGCTACCCTTCATGGGCGTCATAAAGTGAGAATGTGGAATTGTTTCTGCTCTGATGGTTCATATGTGCCCTGCATCCCCTTAGAACTCAACTTGCCAGTTTGCGGAAGCATTTCCAGCTCTGAGATTATGGGGTTTCACATTTCCACGCGGTGGTGGCCTCTATCCGAGCAGCCCACTCCAGAGTTGGGGGGATGAGTCTGAATTCTCATAGCCCTGTCAAAAGTGTATGGCCGGTAGCTTTAAACGCCCATCTGAGAGCACTTCCATTGCTGAGGGGTCCTTCTAGCCTATCAGGGCAACATTTAGTGGAGTTTTTTTTAACTAATCATTTCAACCCATTTCATGAAGTTGGAATTTGGGTGAAGTTGGAATGCCGGCTCACCTCTGTGCAGGCGCATCTTGTTTTTCTCCTTCCTGGCACATAACACGATTCTAGTTAAAATTTATTATGGGCACAGTTACTCCATAAGGACAGGAAACATACCTGATCTAGGCATCACTTTATGCTCAGCACGTAGCACACTAGGTTCTGCTGAGAGGCATGTGATGACATGCATAGGTTCACACACCCAAGTGTGGACCTTTCCTACTCTAGCGACTGTGTCTTATTCATCTTTTTATTCCCCATGCGTGTAACACAGTGCCTTTCACTCTCCAGATACCATAGAAATGTGGGAGTGAATCCCATTCCTTAGCCTCTTGGCATTGAATTTCAGGTGAGTACCACCCCCCAATTCTCCCTAGTTTGCACTGGCCTAAAAAGGAAACTCACATGGGATGATAAGCCTTCTCCATGTGCTCTCTCAGCTGGGCCTGTGTCCCAGAAACAGGCTCCAAAGGCACGCCACTCCTTTTCCCAAGAGCATTGCAGTAAGTCCTTCCGTCCAGCTGGTCAGTTAACTGCACACGGAAGGGGCAGTTTCCATCTTGGCAAGAGGTCTGGGGGATGCACACCATCGTTCTCTTGCTTTCTTCCTCCACTGGAAAGCAATGGTGTTGAACACCCAAAAATGATGACAGAAGATGATGCCTTTGAAAGGCAATATCTGCACCTTGTTCAGTGTGAGAACACAGCCGGGGAAATGGGGTGTGACTAGCACAGCAATTACTCACCTCGTTAGATCTAATTTCAGAATGCCTCCATGGCCCATTATTTTAGCACATTTTTTTAAATGTACCCAACAGCAGTGTTGAAACTGCAATTCTCTTGAAGGCTGTTGTGTTGGTGCCTACTGATTGCACCAGGCTGTAGACTCTTTTTGAATATAAGCACTTAGAGGACACTGAATCCAGTCTGTTTTGTTTATTGCAGTCTTGTTTGTTCTGTATAACTATTTCATGTGTTCATGGGTTTCATGTGTATAGCGAATCTTTCAAATAACCAAAGCTTACCATTTTTCAGAACTAAAAATGTTCCCTATATTATCTGCAGTATTGAATGGGAATTCTCTTTAAGTAAATGTGATGATTTCCTAACTTCCCCCAGCAGTTATTCAAATGATAATTGAACCTTACTTAATGGTTCTAGGTCATCTATTTGCATTAATTTTTTCATTGGATTTCTAAGATATAAAGAACTGATTGCTCCTATATTAAATCACTTCAGATTGTTAAAATATTTTAGCCTGTTTTTATAGGACTTCTTCTGTAGTCATCTACGATTTCTCACTTCTACCATTGTGCCCTTAATGCAGTTAAGGTGCTCGCTTATTTTAAATACAACTTCCTGGGTGAAAATGTTAAGATGACCATACTCCATAAAAACCCACTCTTCGTGTAAAGGCAGTTTTGTGTAATGATTAAAAGTCTACACCCTACGTTTTAATCCCTGTTCTGCTATCAGCTAGGTGTTGATCTTGGGCAAGTTACTTAATTTTTCCATTTCTTTTCTCACTATCTCATCTGTTAAATGTGCATAACTGTTCTCACTTCCTAGAACTGTGAGGATTA
Source organism: Lipotes vexillifer (assembly GCF_000442215.2). Taxonomy (NCBI): domain Eukaryota; kingdom Metazoa; phylum Chordata; class Mammalia; order Artiodactyla; family Lipotidae; genus Lipotes; species Lipotes vexillifer. Next base: position 1,017,254 of record NW_006799027.1, on the reverse strand, counting down.
GGTGCCTAGGTCAGGCCTCATGTGTGGAAAGAGCTATGCAGCCGTGTTAGCTATTTTTGCTGTGGATACATTAATGGATAAGGTAGTGCAGAGAACTGATTTTGGCCAGCTGTATTCTAGGTTTAGGGATTTGCTAATAGTGTAAGATTGTAAATTGAGGGATTTCTATTCAGATTATCCTATGTCCTGCAATTTTTAGATGACCCTCCTTTTTTCTAGGAGTTACACAGATGTCGGATAAAGTCAGCCTTCTTTCCACCTGTGATTGAATCGGTAGTTATCCTGAAATTGACTAAGAATTATTTTACCCACCTGCCTGTGCGCACACATTGTGGAGTTTTGTGCTGTAAACCACAGCGTTGTGCTTCCCTCACACCGACTTTCTTCCTGCCCCCAGCAGCCCCTCAGCATCCATGGGGCTAAAAAGAGCATTCAGAACATGCTCTGGGTCTTAGAGCCAGTAAGTGACAGCAGAATCTAGACTTAGGTCCTTCTGAAACCTTACTGTGAACTAGATGCTTGCCTCCTCTGCCCCTAGAAGCACATGCAACTATTCCTGCAAACACCCTTCACCACAGGTGTAGTTGGAAGGAACTGCTTATTACTGATGACAGAATCCCAACTTTGAAACTCTGTGGTCGTTTGGTTCCACAGACTCTGTTTCTCTTTCAAGATTTGAGAATGCAAATGCCACAGTTCAATCCTCAATCTTGGAAATATCTGATGGAATGATTGGGATCAGTATCTCCAAATTCTTACCCGCCCCTAGGCCTTCTGACCTCACCTCTCAACCCACGTTTAATAGGTTCCAGGGTCTCACTGTCTAGTATGGAAGCCACCAGCCACATTTAGCTCTTTAACTTCCGAACAATTAAAATTAAATGAAGTTAAAAACACAATTTCTCCACTGAATTACCCAGCGTCAAGGGTTCAGTAGACCCACATAGCTAGTGGTGGCCATACAGTCCATCACAGATGAACAGCCCTTCTGTTAACGCTGGAGCTGTGTTGCATGGTGTTGTAGAGGGCTAGTCACAGAGCCGTGCGGCACATACACACTCTAGTTCCAGCTGAGGTCTGGCCCCTGTGCTGTGGAACACAGGACAGGTCTCAGGTGAGCTCTCAGGCTTCCTCTGGCCTTTGAGATTAAAGCCTGGAGTGTCCAGAGTCAGACCTGAGCGCAGGCTGCTCTTCTGTCTCCCCTGGGCTCGCCTACTTCCTGCTTAGTCTTAACCACATGAACAACATGAAATGGAAGAGAAAAGAGAATCAGAAGTTATCCAAGAGCCACATGAGGCGTGAAGATACCAGAGGGGGGAGAAGCATGAGAGGGATTTTCTCCAGAAGATTCGAGGTCCTTTAGCTTCTTCCATGAAAGTTATTTGCTACCTGCTGGGTCTTAAAGACTCTCTATTGCCTTTTGAATCATATCAAAACTTCCCTCTTGAGACGAAATGAGAGATGGACAACTTTAGTTTTTAAACCATAAGTCACTTCCCATGGTCAGGTTATGCAATCATCTTAGTAGGTTGTTATCAGCAGTTTTTAAAGAGAAAGTGGTGGAAGAGAATAGAAAATATTAGAGTATATTAGCCATAGAAATGGTTTTGTTTCATAATCTCTATTTCAGTTGTAGATTTACGTACATTTATTGTACTGGTAGCTATGTGAAATGTACTTTTTATTGTGGGTTGTGGTCAAACCTGAATAATACTGGATTTGAATTCTGGCTCACACAGTAAATAGAATTCTTTTTCTCATTTTCCAATGCCCATTTCTGTAATAGTGTTAGACTTGCCTTGTCATGTTTTATGTCATCCTTTTCTGGGTGTCAGAACCATGAAAAATAAGGGCTCCATTCTGGGGGTGTGTGGTTGGAGTGAGCAACCCTGTGCAGGAAGCACGTGATGGTCTCAAATCTTTAAACACGAGTCACGAGTTTGGAAACCTTGGAAATAGAGGATGGAAAGAGTTTTGTTGTGAAATTTGCAGATATGAGTAGAGGGAATCCTTTCTGGTTGGTTTCATGGGGGAAACACTGTGTATGTACTCATGGCGTTCTATGTTAGGAGCTACAGACGTGGAATATAACTAGAAAATGGGAGAAAAGGGGAGCGTATCACTGGAAAGCATAGATCAGAGGTTCTCATTCATTCAGCAAATTCAGGCCGCACATATTTCCCTGGCATTGGGATCAGGGCTAACGGAATGAAAATGAAAATAACAAGGTCCCTCCACTCAAAAAGCTCACTGCCTAGTTCCAGAGAGAGCCAGTCCGGTAAGACAGCTAGGCATGGGGGGCTGGGGGCGTGGAAGGGTATTTTCATCCTTGGGGCCTTGCTGGTTCAAGTAGGATCTTCTGCCCCACGTCACTCTCATCATCTCAACCAAGTCTGAGAATCCCTGCCCTTGGTGATGCGTGTGAAAGTGTGGAGTTCACTGGGCTCCATGCACAGCCATTCAGAGGATTTATAAGTAGCTATAAAATGAGATTTTAAAATTCAGCTTGAATCTTTTCATATCATAATCACGCTCATGATTCAGCAGAGATTTTTTTTTCATGTTGCATTCATACTCAAGGGCTGGTGGGGTTTTTTTTCTCTTTTTTCTACTGTAAGAATGCTAACAGGAATAAATTGAGTGGGATGAGCCTTCATTGTCACCTTTTTTCTTCACTGAGGTATTTATAGTAAGAAGATTAAATGTGCCGAAGCTGTTCTTCCCATTCATGTAAACCAAAGAGATGAGTTTAGTGAGTGCCTGGGCGGCAGTTTGGTCTAATGAGAAGAGCATGCCCATGGCAGCACGGCGACTTGGAGCCCAGCTGAGCTCTGTCCCCGCGGCTCCGGGAGGCTGCTCCCTCCAGAACCGGAATCTAGCAGCTGTGCTCCTGCCTAGAGCTCGGGTGGGGCTAGAAGCAGGACCTCCTCACGCAGAACCTTGACTGCAGCTCACCTGTCCCTCCTGAGTTCTCTTGATGGAGCATTTGCCTTACCCCAGTCTGACCAGCTAGGTCCAACTGAAAAATTGGGGCATGTAGTTTGACCCTGAGCAGTCTGTTTATGGGCAGAGTATTTGAAATTGTGCCTGTCCAGCAAAATCTGACTTGTGGCTGCTCTATTAAAAATAGGAAGTTGAGCGGGCTTCCCTGGTGGCGCAGTGGTTGAGAGTCCGCCTGCTGATGCAGGGGACACGGGTTCGTGCCCTGGTCCGGGAAGATCCCACATGCCGCGGAGCGGCTGGGCCCGTGAGCCATGGCCGCTGAGCCTGAGCGTCTGGAGCCTGTGCTCCGCAACGGGACGGGCCACAACAGTGAGAGGCCCGCGTACCGCAAAAAAACAAAAAAGCAAATCTGACGTACCAAATCATGAGAGTATAAAAATATTTAACATATGAAGGTGAACACTAAGAAAAGTAATATTTTTTACTAAAATTGGGTGAGAGAGGAAATGCAGAGCAGGGAGAGACAAAAAAGGAACATTATAATTTATCAATTTTTCCTAGTAGGAAACTAACAGGTAACTGTCTAGGAAAACTGGAAACCAAGAGAGGTATGTAATATTATAAATATAATCATGAAACAAAAAACAAAGCCTTTCTAAATATCTGAAGAACTACATAAAAAATAAAAACAGGTTGCCTAGGAACAGATATTTTTAAAAACTACAAAAACCAGAGCAAATATATCTGTCATCAGTAAATGTAACAGAGCTTACATTTACATTGATTAAGGAAAAGGATCAATTTGACATTGATCCTGTTACTGGCTAAGAAATGAATCCATCCTTCAATAAACAATATTGGTACAAAATCTTTTGAACAAAACACAGTAGGTTAAGGAATAAATTGTCTAGCTGTCTGAATGAATTGCTACAGTAAATAGAGATTACTAAAAAATAAATAAATAAAAATTAAATAGTGCAGCCTCAGGCCAAAAATACACATGTGAAGAATAGAGAATAGCTTATGCCCAAGCTCCGGAGCACCTCTTCAGAGCCTGGCTGAATATTTCCCTTCAGTGATTTTTAAGTCTGAAATGCTGAAAGTAAAAACAAAATATTGGTGGTAAAAGAAGAAAAAGTTTTATGGTTCTCAAATCCAAGTTTCTTCCACCACTGATAAGCACTGACAAAAAAAAAAAAAAAAAAAAAGAAGTTGAACCATGCAGCGAAATGCTGACTTCCTGACTGCGGACCACATACCTTGCATCCCCTTGCTGTCTTCCTGTTCAAGGACCATCACCAGAGGGAGGTAGCTTCCGTGTCAGAGGTGTGAGCCACGGCCCTTTGGACTCTGCTGAGCATCTGGGTGTTGCCCTGCTTGGGCAGAGCAGCAAGCTGTGCACGGGCGATGTCACATCTGCCTCCTGCCTCTAAGCATGACGGTCCATGCAGATGGTCCCCGTGCAGACGCCTAGTTCCCAGAGGACCTGTCTGTCCATCAGTGGCCACATTTCTCCACTGAGCTCCTTTCATCGGCCTTGTTGCTGCTGCCACAGGAGTTGAAAAAAATTAATATAAATATATACATATATATGTATGTATACTCATACACACGTGCACGCACACACAATCTTTTTTTATATATATAAATGTATTTACTTATTTTTGGCTGTGTTGGGTGTTCATTGCTGCGCGCGAGCTTTTCTCTAGTTGCGGCGAGCAGGGGCTACTCTTCGTTGCGATGCAAGAGCTTCTCATTGCAGTGGCTCTTCTTGTTGCGGAGCACAGGCTCTAGGCGCATGGGCTCAGTAGTTGTGGCTCTTGGGCTCCAGAGCACAGGCTCAGTAGTTGCGGCGCACAGGCTTAGTTGCTCTGTGGCATGTGGGATCTTCCCGGACCAAGGCTCGAACCCGTCTCCCCTCTGTTGGCAGGCGGATTCTCAACCGCTGCACCACCAGGGAAGCCCCTTACACACATATTCCTAAAGGGCTTGTGGTTTCTGAGGATGGAGAAGGGGATAAACTGTGTAAAGCAAAAATGTCCAAAGGGTCATATTCTGCTCTGGCTGACCACTCATCTTCAGAGCTTCCTGGGCCTCCATTCCTGAGTCTCTCTGGGGTCCTGCAGAACCAACGTTTTGCCTCTTGGTGTCTTCCCCCGATGAAGGCTCTGCTTTCCACCTTTTCCTATGTGCTAAGTCCCATCCCTTAGCCTTCCGGCTGCTAAAATCTTATTGTTCATTTATGTATTTCAGTCTCTTCTGTCGTTATTTATTTTCCCTTGTGGTCTTAAGACTCTTTTAGTGGAGTTTTGGAAGAGAGCTGAGCTGCCTGTCTCTACTCAACCTGTCCTGTTTGGTTGGTGTCTCAGTAGCCTCTCTGTAAGAATTGTCAGCATCCAGTCAGGGACCCCTGAACCACTTCCTTCTCAACCCTGACTCACCTCCCCGTGGTCCATCTCTTTGCTGGCTGACACCTGTTCCTCACTCTAAGTCCATCCCAAATCCAGGGAGCCTGTGAAAATGCACCTGGCCCAGTCTCTACTTTTCCTGAAGAACTTGTCACTCCCTCCTCTTATTTACACACACAAAAAGTATACACTTACTTTCTGACTTAAGACCTTATCTATTATTATGTTACTTGACTGTTGAGTGTAGGAACCATTTTTCACCCCTTGGTATTCTCAGCAATTGGCAAGGGACCTGGCATCTGATAGGTGATCAGTAAATTACAATGGTAATTGTTGCTACAAATTACAGAAATATGTTATAGCAGTTTTAAGTCTCAGCTGATCTTCCCATATTAACTGGGAAAATCATTCTCCACCAAAAGCAATGAGGCAGCTATGGCCCTGCAGGTGTGGTGTTGGGGAAGCGGCTGGAGGGTGCAAAGAAATAAACTATAGGTTACTGCCGCCAGGTTACTCCCCCCTCTCTCCCTCTCTCTCTCTCTCTCTCTCTCTCTCTCTCTCTCTCTCTCTGGCTCAGGCATTCAGCGATTAGAAATCTTTGTGGCTGCTCATCTGTCTGCGGTTGCCCCTTATTGATGGGGAAGATCAGGTGATGCTGGTCTGGGACTGTCTGTGTCATCCTTTGCTCAGAATCCAGGCAGTCTCAGTTCCAGGCATCCTGAAGTCAGTCCATTGCCAGGAAAGCTGTGGGTGCTACAGGGGATTCACCAACAGCTGTAAAATTCGCAGTATTTCTTTTCATTCAAACTCGCTGAGGAGAGAGCTTCACTTGTATTTGCCCAACACATATTATTATTATTTTATGTTTCCTCAGAGAGTTTTCCGCTGAAGTCTCACTTTCTGCTTCCCGTCCCCACCACTGTACACACTGTCATTTCAGTGGCAAGTCTGTTTGTCAGAAAACTCTAATTGCTTTATGTGTGAGAACATTAAACTGCGATAAATTTATGTACGCAGCTGCTCCATTACTGCGAACAAGTTTTATCTCCTAATAAATTGATGTTTCTTTTTAGTGTCAACTAAAACCAAAATTTACACACGAGGAAGTGAACCTTGACATTAAATAATTACTTCAATGCCACGCGTGGTAAGAAAGGGTCCACACTACCCAACTCTAAAAAGGCTGGAGCCAGGGAAATGGTTTTTTCCTCTGTTAATTGTTTCTTGAAAGCATAATTGCACAATGGCTTTAATTGAAATAGGAATGGAAGCTATGCCCTTTTAAAGCAGATACTGTAAATAGTGTCATCATTTGGTATGAGTTACACCGTCAGGGAAAAGACTAAAAGGCTTATTTATGTTGAAGGGTTCGGGGGAAGGAGAGAGATTTGCTTTGGTGGTTTGTCTGGAGTTGCATTTAAGATAATGGGGTAGATGCTTAAAATTTGCTGGACTTTGATTAATATTTAATTCATCTTTTCTACAAGACTTTGAATTCAACCAACCACTCATAAAAGAGCTTGGACAAGGGACTTCTATAAATTTGACTGACTTTTAGAGGATCTGAATTAAAATGGCCAGAGGCTGGTTTTCTTCTTATTTTTTGTGTTTATTATACCTCAAATATGGTGCTCTTTTAGGAATGATATACATTGAAGACTACTTGGCTGATCCCATGTGGAATAAATAAGAAATAGTATTATGTTTATTTTTATTTTTTTTGGATTCAAGTCTTTACAGTGGATTTTTTTTTAATTGAAGTCTAGTTGATTTACAATATCATGTTAGCTTCATGCGCACAGCAAAGTGATTCAGTTATACATACATGTATATATGCATATATATATATATATTCTTTTTTAGATTCTTTTTCCTTATAGGTTATTACAAAATATTGAGTATAGTTCCTTGTGCTATACAGTAGGTCTTTGTTGGTTATTTTATATATAGTAGTGTGTATCTGTGCTCATGAGTATAGTTCCTTGTGCTATACAGTAGGTCTTTGTTGGTTATGTATTTTACATATAGTAGTGTGTATCTGCTAATCCCAACCTCTTTAGGGTGGATTTCTGCAGAGGGAAGAAACTGTTAAGAGAGCATTTACAAAGGCTGGGCTGTTCTTTCTCTTTTTCTTTATTTAATCCCCACAGTGAGCCTGCAAGGAAATTCCCACTTCACAGAAGAGTTCAGAGAGTTTGTCATCTGACTCAATTCACAAAGCTGATCAGATGGAAGAACCATGATGGAACCCAGCTCTCTGCTTTCACACCCCAGGCTACACCTGCTTCTAAAAAGCTCCCTTTCCCTGGATCTGAGATTCTTTCCAGATCCCACTGGGGGCTGCTTTTGCCACAGCCAGATGGTGGGTGGTGTGTGGAGGTCTCAGTGTATGAGGGGCCGGCAAACACCCTCAGTGGGTGAGACCCCTGCAGATACATATGTTTACTTTGAAGTCATATTATGAACTGAAAGTTTATTATATATACGTGTGTGTGTGTGTGTGTGTGTGAGAGAGAGAGAGAGAGAGAGAGAGAGAGAGAGAGATCCCCTAATTCAAGTATGGCACAGATTAGAAAGCTTTTTCTCCAATTTTCTATGCATCAGGAAGACAATAGCAACAGAGTGTAAAAATGTGGGCCATCCTGATATAGCCCTGGGCTGAGAATCTGTATATTTCGTCATCGTCCTGAGTCTGCAGTCTCCTAGTTTGTTAATAACCTTGTCATGTCATTTTATCTCTCTGGGCCTCAATTTTCTCATTGATAAAGATAAGTTGGTCCCAGTGATCTCAGTGCTACCTTAAGATTTGAGTGTTCGTCAGTTCTTTTGGGGGGCGCTCAGTACTGATTAGCTATAATTATTGTCATTTTTTAAATTTAATTTTATTTATTTTTTATACAGCAGGTTCTTATTAGTTATCTATTTTATACATATTAGTGTATATATGTCAATCCCAATCTCCCAATTCATCCCCCCGCCACCGGGGCACCCCGCAGGAGTGTTCTTCAGTTCTAAAAGCAATGGTCCTATGATTGTGGAGTAGAGACTGCCGCATAAGAGTTATTTGAGTGCGGGCTGTTTATTCCCTACTGTGTAAGAAACAGTTACAGTTTCCTTTTCTTTGCCTTTAACCTTCCCAGCCTGCATCTGACCTAGAAGACAGGAAAGCAGACAATCCAAGGACAGCCTGGATGTTGTTCTATGCCAGTTCTATCAATTATCTGGGAAATGATTGAATATTCCTTTTTTTAAAGCCGGCTTTGTTTCTTAAATGGCATTTGAATAAAATGTTAAATGCCACGATGGAGATCAACACACACCCAAACACTTAATCGGACAATCTGTGATGTCCTGGCTCTAGCATTTTGGAAGAGTTATGAAGTTGATGGTATGGTTTTTTTTTGAAAGTCTCTGTTAGCTACAGGGAAATTTTTTCAAAGTAACAGAAAGATTCTGTGAAAAATCACATAAAAAGCATGTTGGGTCTACAGGGTAAAATTGAAGGATTTAACTAGAAGGCATCCCTCTTTGTCTTAAAAAAAAATCTGGTCTGGGCTGCCCTGGTGGCACAGTGGTTGGGAGTCCGCCTGCCGATGCAGGGGACACAGGTTCGTGCCCCGGTCCGGGAAGATCCCACATGCCGCGGAGCGGCTGGGCCCGTGAGCCGTGACCGCTGAGCCTGCGCATCCGGAGCCTGTGCTCCCCAATGGGAGGGGCCGCAGCGGTGAGAGACCCGCGTACCAAAAAAAAAAAAAAATCTGGTCTTAGTCCTCTGTAAGGCCATTTTCGGTTAAAAAAAAAAGAAAAAAGAAAAGCAGAAGCATTATGATATTTAGTTGAGATGTTCATTTCATGCTGAATTTCTAAAAATTTCTTAGTACGATAGATAGATAGATAGATAGATAAAGCTTGCTAGCTAGCTCTATATATATATTCTGTAGAATCTTGTGTTCTCTTGTATAAGGAATACATAGACTGTACTTAAACTCGTTTTACAGTATTTGCAGTCTACTTTTACTATTTAACTGTAAAGATTTAGAATTATTATATCTTTCCTTATGTGATCCATTGTTACTATATCATGGCCTTATCTGACACCAACTCCTTGGTCAGAAACATAACCTCCAATTATAACACTGCTCCTATGGGAAAATGTGATTCACTTTATGATGTGGTTTCTAGGAACACATTGTGGGGAAAAGTCAAGAATGCCTGCCTTTTTTAAAATATAGGCTTTTCAACCCTTTATACTATCAGTTACACCTTGGCAAGATGTGAACAATGTGTCTTAGATTGGAGGCTGTTCATGGATTGGATTTGAGTGGGGTCTCAGAGCACCACCCCCCCCCCAAGTGCATGCAAAGGGGATAACAAATGTATATGTCAAGCTTAGGTTTCAGTTGGAAAGTTTGCTACAAATATATACACTCATGTTTTTGAAATGAGAATTTTATTTAAAATGTTTTAAAGTAAAAGATCTCTCCTCTCTGTGATGCCAAACATCTTGATCTTCCAAACATAGGCTATAGTCGTAGTTACTGATAAATCCTGGCTTTTCTCGCAAAAATGCAAAAGCTCGTTGTCCTTTTGTGCTCCTTTTCATCAGTAATTAGAATTACATTATTGGTAAAAATCTTTAACATACTATTTTAGTTACTTCTAAGATCCTGATACCTTAGTTATGAGATTCTCAGTTACAAGGACAAAAATAAAGCTTATTAAGTTTTGGGTATTTTAAAAACTTTTTTGGAAAGTGCTTAAATTAATTGAATATGTCCAATCAACTTTAAAAAAATCTGTCATAATAATATCCATTGGGACTTAGAAGTTACAGAAACTAAATAACTCATCAGAAATACTGAGAATATAGTGAACGGTAGCCTTGGTCCCGAGAGGGCACATACTATACTCTTTCTTTTATTCTTTTCATGAGAAGAGTTAGCCAAACTCTCAATGGAAGAAGGAACATATTTGATAACAGATGTTAACCTAACATCAAGGAAATGAGAAGGTTAATCTTACAGGCTTGGATTTAGGATAATCCTGACAACAGTACATCAGAGCTGTCACGTTTAGTTCATTCAAACAAAATTTTAATTTTCTTTAAAGTTTCTTTCAGTTAGTGAAACCTTAGCTCTCATGAAAGGAACTAGATCGACAGCCCCTGATGACACTCTTTTTTGTCACCAGCACAGCAGCATACCTGCCAGCATCCCAGGTATACCAAGCCCAAGTCCCAGCCTGGAGGGGGCAGAGAGGTTGGTGTTTGGACCCACAGGGATTCCTTGCAATGAGCCTTTAGCAGCAGAGCCTGGCAGGTTACTTGAGTTGCTGCTCAAACAGAGCACATTTTTATATCCCATTAGAGCCCCACTTCATAAGCACTTCCAACCTTCTTTTTTGCTTCTGTATTGCTGTGAAAAGTAAAAACAGTCCTTTCCTAACAATATTGGTTGGATTTATCATATATACTCATCCCTCTTCTCTTTCGACATGTTCTTTCTGTATCTGATCCACTGTTATGGCTTAAATTACCCCTGTGCATGTGTTGGTGGCAGCTGAAGCTCTCTCTGCAATTTCACTTCTCTCCTGAGCTGCAGGCCCAGATGTATAACCTACTCTGTGCCTCTCTCTAGAAGTCATTGTCTTCAGTGTTTATCAAGTGCCTGGGTTAGATGCTTTCTTAGGCATCATCTCACATTATTCACATACACACAAGCCAAATATTATTTCTGTTAGAAGAGTCAAGAAATAACTACTCAGAATAGGGAAAGAAATTCTAGGCTTTATATTCCATATTCAGTAGAGTGGTCATTGTGACCCTCTAGGAACTGTGGTTAATGAAATAAAATTTATTCTTGTAGGAGTACTGACCACTGAATTTCCAAAAATTATTGTAAGCAGTTCTTAAAAATGGTTATTAAAATGAAGCTTAAAAGGACCCAAAAAGGTTAAAAAAATATTAGAAAATTGAGCTAGTAATTATAATTGAACATTAAGTTTATCTCAGTTTCCTGGTAGCCAAGGCAAAAAGGACAACTTGAAAACTTTACTCTGTGACAAAAGGAAATGCGTGAGTTTATCTGGAGAAATGCTCTGATTAGCAGTGAATTCCAGGAGTAATTTTTAACATACATGCTTGTAAAAGGGAAATTTCATAACAAAATGACCATTTTCAAGTGAAGGGTTATATAAGATTCATGAATGCTCTTATAATGATCAACTGTTTGTGCAATAAATGGAAATATATGAGATCATGTGTAGAATATCTTCTCTGGTGTTATATGTTAGGAGTAATTTCTCACATATACACTTTCTAAAATAAAAATTGTATAACGAATTGGATTACCTTTGTAAATATAGGTTTGCGAAGAACACAGAATTGTTCACATTATGACCATTTGTCATATTGACTTTTGACCAAAGTTGAAGATATAACATTATATCGTAAAGATATTTTCCTGAGGGCTTCCCTGGTGGCACAGTGGTTGAGAGTCCACCTGCTGATGCAGGGGACGCGTGTTCGTGCCCCGGGTCCGGGAAGATCCCACATGCCGCGGAGCGGCTGGGCCCGTGAGCCATGGCCGCTGAGCCTACGCATCCGGAGCCTGTGCTCCGCAACGGGAAAGGCCACAAACAGTGAGAGGCCCGCGTACCGAAAAAAAACAAACAAACAGCTATTTTCCTGAGAATTTAAGGTAATATAACCTAGAAGTATTTAGCTTTCTGGATAAATATTCTTGGTCTTATTATGAACAGTAGAATGTTCATAGATAATTTTGTAAATCCAAAAGAAGGGGGAAACTGCTAGGAAAGGGAGCATCCTTTGTCAGGAATTTCACCAACAATGTCTACCTACAACTTCAAAATCAGCTTAAGATTTATGTTTTTATCCCATGATTTTTAAGAAAAAATGTTCAAACTATCATAAGTTTTTTTAAAATCACCATTTTTGGTAATTGATTTTATCAAATGCCATACCACTGTACTTTTCATCAATTATGAGATTCACAGTTTTCACAATTTAAAATCTCCAATACTAAGATACCTCTTACAACCAATGTTAATTGGCAGCATTCTCTTTCTGTCTCAGAGATACATAAAATGTGTCATGATTTAATAGTTTCTTTTTTTTTCCTTTTTTGTTTAGTTGAAGTCTAGTTGATTTACAATATTGTGTTAGTTTCTGGTGTCCAGCAGAGTGATTCAGTTACACATATATATATTCTTTTCCATTATGGTTTATTACAGGACATTGAATATAGTTTCCTGTGCTATACAGTAGGGCCTTGTTGTTTATCGATTTTATATATAGTAGTTTGTATCTGCTAATTCCAAATTCTTAATTTATCCCTCCCCACCCCTTTCCCCTTTGGTAACCATAAGTTTGTTTTCTATGTCTCTGAGTCTGTTTCTGTTTTTTAAATAAGTTCATACGTATCATATTTTAGATCCTGCATATAAGTGATATCATATGTTATTTGTCTTTCTCTTTAATCTCTAGGTCCATCCATGTTGCTACAAATGGTGATTTAATGGTTTCTTAAATTCAGCGAAATATAATTGCATACTTCATACATGCTTCTTACATTTAGTTCAGTTTGCAACACAAAAAATCAGACTATATTGATTAAAAGAAAAAAAAACCTAGATTCTGGCAACAAAAGGGTAGTGGATTACTTCTCCAAAATTGTTGACATGTTATTGGGAAGATAGAGAATCAACTCCTTAACTGAATCCATGTTGTAATAAACCCTAGTGACTTGATGGAAACAATTTTGCAAAATTTGCAGTAAGTATCATATAAATTTGTGTTTATCAAAAACACCCTCAAGTTTATTAAATGTTTGGCATTTTACCCGTCTATTCCATGGACTCCATACGACTTCATAAAGTTCTCTAGATAATGTCATGCCAAGACCATGGAGATGACATTTTGATGTCAAAACAAAATAATATAGCAGAAACCTATAGAAACAATGTTGCAGTGACAAAATGAAATGTCAGTGGAGGTCTGTTGTAGCATAATGTCAAAACAAAATGTCAGCCAGAATCCATGGAGACACTATTATGATATCAAAATCAAACAGTATCAGTGCCAGTCGATAGAGACATTACAATATGAGAAAAGACAAAACAGAATGATATCGTTGAGATCTGTGACTTCTGAGTCTCAATGTAGCTTTATGTCGGATAATTGGCTTGTGACAAACATGGGTAATAGTTCAGTATATGTTTTCTAAATCCTTCTTTTGCAACTCAAGAAAATATCCCAAACTGGTTCTTTAGTATAAATGCCTGTGTTAGAAAATTGCTGATGTTTACATCTAAATCTGGGTCAAAGTCTGTGTCTATGTTCTGGGCTTCTGTTGCTACCACACACATAATTAGTTCTCTTTGGTCTTTGCTTAGCTTCCCTGCACAATAGTACTTGGACATCAGTTGAACGTAAAAATATGGGAAAGGCGGTGTTACAGTCTGCTTGTAAGGGATCATACTGGGTTTTAGCAGATGCTTTGCTCCATTTCTTTCTCCTCTGTCCTCAGGTATAGCTGGCACTACCCCTGCCTTGGGGAGCCTTCAGGCATCAAGGCTGGTTTTGAAATGTACATCTGAATTCCCATGACCTTTGCCCCTTCCACTATGGTTCAGTAGCACCTTGGCTGGGTAGTTACTCTATCTGTTTTCCAGCTCTTCAGTATTAATTGAAAGATCAAAACTTCTTTGTTTATTGCAGAAAAACAAGTCTTTTAAAAATCGGCAAACCTGCTAAATAAGGATTTTGTCCCAAAAGAAAGTTAATTAAATTAGTAAAGTATCAGATTAAAGTCTTTGAACAATATTTTAGACACAGAGAAGTGAAAATTTCACCATATGAATCACCTTATGAAGGTCAAAAGGTTTTTATCCACATTTTAAATGATTTGTGTCTGGAATTCAATATTACCAATTTTTTTTTTTTTGAAATTTGAAAATCCCTGAAACTGAGAAAAAGTTAAAACTAGAGAAAAGAACCTCTTCTGTGAATACTGTGCCCAGAAAAGAAATTATATTTTTTCTCATTTTATTCAGCTAAAGTATAATTTTAAAATTTCTAAATATTTAAGCAAAATGATACAATAAAGTCTTGAGTAACTAGAAGCCAACCAAGCAAACCCACAATTAGCCAATGTGTTTGCAAATTACACTTTTTAGGAGGAAGAGGTAGATGCCTACAGAAGTGCTACTCTTGGGACTTTGTAAAAAAAAAAATGTCAAAATAAAGTAAAAGGGCTTTGGGATAATACCTATAGTCAGTAGAGTAATATTCAACTCAATTTCTTCCTTTTGTTTCCTACTCAGAGTAGTCAGTAATAAGAACTAAAGGTCAGGACTTCCCTGGTGGCACAGTGGTTAAGAATCCGCCTGCTAATGCTGGGGACACGGGTTCAAGCCCTAGTCTGGGAAGATCCTATGGACCGCAGAGCAACTAAACCCGTGCGCCACAACTGCAGAACCTGCGCTCTAGAGCCCAAGAGCCACAACTACTGAACCCACATATCACAACTACTGAAGCCTGTATGCCTAGAGCCCACGCTCCACAAGAGAAGCCACTGCAGTGAGAAGCCTGCGCACCGCAACGAAGAGTAGCCCCTGCTCGCCTCAACTAGAGAAAGCCTACACACAGCAACGAAGACCCAACACAGCCAAAAATAAATAAATAAAATAAATAAATTTATAAAAGAAAAAAGAACTAAAGGTCATGAGAATCTTGAAACTTTTAAAAAAGTTAAATGATATTCATCATTCCTTCTTTCTAAGATGGAAGAGAATTTAGTGCTTTCTAGAAGGATTTTCAAACACGAGGATTGAAACAAACAAAAAGGGCTTTTGATAAACTTTTAGTTCTTCAGAGTATCAATTGGTTCTTCTAAGACTATGATTGTTCAGGATCTTATACTAGGTTTAATTTGCTTGTATTAATTCACACGTAGTAGCCACAAAACTATGCTGTCTCCTGAAAAATGACATCAGCTTTGTGTGTGGTGGGGTCTCTGGAGTCTGGAACTGTATTCTCAAAGCATGCTCTGTAGCTGAGGCAGGACTGTACTGTAGGAGAAGTCAGGACACATTCTTTATCATGAGCACCAGTGGAATGATTTTAAGAGATCCAAATGGGAGCTGGTCACTATTTGGCAGGAGAATTAAGAGTGGAGGCCAGAAAATATTGAAGCAGAGAATTAAAAATTATAAATCATAGCCACCACATTGACCAGTGGGAGTAAACTTGTGTAATAAACATAAAGCCAAGCTGTGAATTTCATCACATGTCAAAGAAGGAAAACTGTTTTGAGTATTAATGTCAGAACGTGCGTTTGGGGGGAGAAAGTTTGGAGGACTTGGGTAAATCATTAAAATATGATTTACTTATATTTGGAGCTTTGTAGATTACATATGCAATGCTTTAAAAATTTAGTCTCAGGCTTCCCTGGTGACGCAGTGGTTGAGAGTCTGCCTGCCAATGCAGGGGACACGGGTTCGTGCCCCGGTCTGGGAAGATCCCACATGCCACGGAGCGGCTAGGCCCTTGAGCCATGGTCTCTGAGCCTGCGCATCCAGAGCCTGTGCTCCGCAACGGGAGAGGCCACAGCAGTGAGAGGCCCGCGTACCACAAAAAAAAAAAATTTAGTCTCCAAGTTTATATATATGTGTGTGTGTATATATATATATATATATGTTTAACACATAAATATATAAACATATAGCATAAAATCATATACTCTTAAAAAGTTATATGTGTATATTCGTGTGTGTTTATATGTGTCTGTGCATGTGTGTGTGTGTGTGTGTGTGTGTATATATATATACATATGATCCTAAAAAGTAATACAGAAATAATCCTAAATTATATTGAGGAGTGGTAGATATTATCCTGTTATGAAAAACAACAACTATCTTATAATTTTAGAACAGTCACATCCGTGCCTTTCATATACTAAAATAAAACCAATGAAAGTATCCATATGCCTTGAACTATCAAATATTCTTGAAAAGATATTTGATCTACTTGAAAATAATTGAAAATTCAGAATAATACAAACTGGAAAATCCAAAGCTTGACAGAGAATAAAGATATGTTTTCCTCTTTTCTTCTCGAAAATCACTCCAAAACAGCAAAAAGAATAAGAAACAGAAGTACTATCTCTGTTTTTTCTGAAAATAGATATATCTTTTTATTACCATATATGACGACAGAATAACCCCAGGATGTCAAGACACAAGCTGATGCCCCTCAGACCTAAGATTGGCGGGTTCTCCTCTGAAGAAACTGAACAGCCCCAGTAGGAACCCTCATACACTGACATGTGGGAATCCCCGCCCGTAAAAGTGGCTCCCTGCCCAGCCTTTCTGGAGTAATAGCTGCCATTTCATGACCCCCACCCATGCATGCACACAATGATTAATTTTTTCTTGGTTGTGTGGCATGCAGGATCTTAGTTCCCTGACCAGAGAGCCAACCCGTGCCCCCAGCAGTAGAGGCACAGAGTCTTAACCACTGGACCACCAGGGAAGTCCCAATGCCTCATTCTTATATAGAAAGGACAGGCAAGCTTATCAGACATCTGAGGAACGCCTGAATTATGGAAGACAGATGAAAACAATAACAATAAACTTAAGAGAAGAACTTGGAAGAAACAAAAATTACAGGGAAGAGAAGAGAAAATATTAAAAAACTGTAAATAATACCCACCATGAAATAAGAGAAGATACTGCAACCATCAAAACATGACCAGGAAGCTAGAAAGGATTATTAAGAAAATATGAACGAACTGTTGGAAAATAATAAATATGATAGCAGTAGGAAGAAACACAATAGAAAGCTTAATAGGTAAGATAGAAGAAATTTCCCCCAAAATAATAAAATAAGAGACATAAGACAAACATGGCAGGAAAGAAAGAGAAAAAAATCAAAGTTCACCTTGGGAGGTCAGGCATTAAACGTATATGCTTTCTAGAAAGAGAGATGATGATGGAGAGAGTGTTAGAGAAATAACATAAGAAAATTTCCCACAGCTGGAGAATTTAAGATTCTAGATCAAAGAATCGATTTTAAAAAGGGAGCAGTGGGAAGTTTCAGAATACTGGAAATAAAGAGATGAGCCTTTAAAAAAGTATACGGTAAAGAGTTGGGAGTCAGAATGTTAGCTGACTCAACAGCAGCATTGGGAGCAAGAAGACAGTGGGGCCCTACCTTCAAATACTGCAGGGTAATGTTTTCTAACCTGTAGCTCCATCCCTCACCAAACTGCCCATGAGTGGTGATGGTAGAATAAATATATTTTAAGCATGCAAAGATACAACATTTTTTGTTTCCAACACATCCCCTTTTAGGCAGCTATAGAATGCATGCTCTAACAAATCCCAGGCTGATGATGAAGAGAGATGCTGGGAACCAGGGAGCCAGTGCAAATTGGGACGTGTGGGACAAGCATGGGGGCTGGAGAACTCCAAGTAAATAACAAGTTGATAAGCTGTGGTAAGTTTGATCTTGTGGAAATTTGTATTAAAAGCTGTAGAAGGGGTTTCCCTGGTGGCGCAGTGGTTAAGAATCCACGTGCCAATGCAGGGGACACAGGTTCGAGCCGTGGTCCGGGAAGATCCCACATGCCGCGGAGCAACTAGGCCCGTGTGCCACAACTGCTGAGCGTGCGCTCTAGAGCCTGCGAGCCACAACTACTGAAGCCCGCGTGCCTAGAGCCCATGCTCTGCAACAGGAGAGGCCACTGCAATTAGAAACCCGTGCACCACAAGGAAGAGTGGCCCCTGCTCGTCACAACTAGAGAAAGCCCACATGCAGCAACGAAGACCCGAAGTAGCCAAAAATAAAATAAATAAATAAAAAAGCTGTAGAGGGCTTCCCTGGTGGCACAGTGGTTGAGAGTCCACCTGCCGATGCAGGGGACACGGGTTCGTGCCCCGGTCCGGGAACATCCCACATGCCGCGGAGTGGCTGGGCCCATGAGCCATGGCCACTGAGCCTGCGCGTCCGGAGCCTGTGCTCCGCAACGGGAGAGACCACAAGAGCGAGAGAACTGCGTACAGAAAAAAAAAAAAAAAAAAAAAAAAAAAAAATCTGTAGAGAGGGAGAAAATATTTGCAAAAACCCCCACATATCTGATAAAAAAAAATACACAAAGAACGTTTAAAAAATCGTTTAAAACAATAAGAAAACCAACAATCTGATTTTAAAAAAGATCCAGGGCTTCCTTGGTGGTGTAGTGGTTAAGAATCCGCCTGCCAATGCAGGGGACACAGGTTCGAGCCCTGGTCCGGGAAGATCCCACGTGCTGCAGAGCAACTAAGCCTGTGTGCCACAACTACTGAGCATGTGCTCTAGAACCCGCGAGCCACAACTACTGAGCCCACTTGTCACAACTACTAAAGCCCACGTGCCTAGAGCCTGTGCTCTGCAACAAGAGAATCCACTGCAATGAAAAGCCCATGCAATGAAGAGTAGGCTCCGCTCACCGCAACTGGAGAAAGCCTGTGCGCAGCAACAAAGACCCAACACAGCCAAAAATAAATAAATTTTTAAAAATTAATTAATTTAAAAAGAGCCAAAGACCTTCACAGGCATCTCACCAAAAAAGATACAGAGATGGCTGATAAGCATCTGATAAGCTGTTCCATACCCTATGTCATCAGGGAAAAATGCACATTGTGAGATACCGCTACATACCTATTAGAATGGCTAAAATCCAAAACACCAACAATGCAGTGAAACCACTCTATATGATACTGTAATGATGGATCCGTGTCTTTATATATTTGTTCAAACCCATAGTATGTGCTGGTGAAGACATGGAGCAACAGGAACACATTCATTGCTGGTGGGATACAAAATGGTACCAGTACTTTGGAAGACTGTTTAGCAATTTCTTACCAAACTAAACATACTCTTACCCTACAATCTGGCAATCATGCTCCTTGGTATTTACCACATAGAATCAAAAACTTATGTCCACACAAAAGCCTGCCCACAAATGTTTGTAGCAGCTTTATTCATACTTGCCAAAACTTGGAAGCCACCAAGATGTCCTTCAGTAGGTGAATGGATAAATAAACTGTGATATATCGGGACAATGGAATATTATTCAGGAGCTTTCAAGCTATGAAAAGATATAGAGGAAACCTAAAGGTATACTACTAAGTAAAAGAAGACAGTCTGAAAAGGCTACATACTGTATTATTCCAACTTTCTGACATTCTGGAAAAGGCAAAACTGTGGAGACATAAAGATCAGGGTGCCAGAGGCAGGGCGGGGGGGGGGGGGGGGGGGGAAGGGATGAATAGGCAGAGCATAGAGGATTTTTAGGGCAATGAAACCACTCTATATGATACTGCAATGATGGATCCATGTCTTTATATATTTGTCCAAACCCATAGAATATGCAGCACCAAGAGTGAACGCTACTGTAAACTGTGGACTTAGGGTGATAATGATGTGTTAGTGTAGATCCATGAGCTGTTACAAATACCCCACTTTGATGGAGGATGTGGATAGTGGGGAAGGCCATGTCTGCATGGGGGCAGGGTGTACATGGGATAGCTCTGTACCTGCCTCTCAATTTTGCTGTGAACTGAAAACTACTCTAAAAAATAAAGTCTTTTTTAAAAAGGCTGTAGGGACAGGGTCTAAGAAAATGAAGCAAAAGAAAAACCATGAATGTCGTAGAAGAAAGGAAATGTAACCATGATGCGCCACTTGAATTAGCAGTGAACAATATATGAATAATGTAAACACGAAAAAAAAATTATTGAAAAGCTGTGCTAGAGCTCTATTGGGAGGAACTGGGAGTGGGAATTGGGGTTGCAGTGTGTAAGAGAGGTAATGCTTCACCAAACTTCAGAGGAAGTCAGCAGTGTTTTTTATTTTATTTTATTTTATTTTATTTTACTTTACTTTATTTACTTTACTTTGCTTTATTTTATTTTCTTCCAGTTCTGTTGAGATATAATTGACACACAGCAACCGTATAAGTTTTAAGGTGTACAGCATAATGATTGGACTCACATACATCATGAAATGATCATCACAATAAGTTTAGTGAACACCCATCGTTTCATACAGATGCAAAAGTAAAGAAATAGAAAAAAACAGATGTTTAAAACTAATGAATCAGAAAATAGCAGTAAAAATGTATCATTCTGAAATATGTAGTTAAATACCAGAGGTATTTGGCTAGATATGGATTATTGTTAAATCCCTAGCTTTTGTTTTGTGTAATGAGTCGTACTCATAATATTGATAAATTTAAATAATATTGAGTCCAGTATTAAAAATCACTAAGTGAAAGAAAGTGAGTCGTGCAGAAATCATCAAGAGTATATCACAAACGGAATTATGATCGATCCGTTCTATCTCAGGTTGAGTTAAAAAGAAATATCATAGAAAACAGCTAAAAGCCTTAAAAAGTGGGGGTTTTTTTAGAGGGGAAAGATTGGGTAGTCAGAGGAACAAGATGTGATGAAAAAGGAGATTCTTTTATTTTTTTTAATTTTTATTTTATTTTATTTTTTTCTTGCGTTATGCGGGCCTCTCACTGTCGCGGCCTCTCCCATCTGCGGAGCACAGGCTCCGGACGCGCAGGCCCAGCGGCCATGGCCCACGGGCCCAGCCGCTCCGCGGCATGCGGGATCCTCCCGAAACGGGGCACGAACCCGCGTCCCCTGCACCGGCAGGCGGACTCTCAAGCACTGCGCCACCAGGGAAGCCCGGAGATTCTTTTATTTTAAGCTTTTTCTTTAGCATCGTAACATATAAACTATACATAGGTGAGTATTACTGTGAAAAAAAATGTAATTTACAAAAGAATGATGTCTACCATTAATTCCAAACCAATATGGTCACACTTTTTGTGCTTTCTCATAATAATTCACTTAATCCTAAATGAGAAGTTTAAGTTGATTGACATTGCTGTTGCATTTATTTCCAGATAAATAATTTGTAAATTAGGTTGTGGTCAAATTGTGAATAGAAGAAAAGCCTAGAAAATTATTAACTAATAATTATGAAATTAATTTAGAGCATAAATAGAAGTAAAAACATTAATTACCAGTCAAGAAAAATATTCTAATGATCTTTAAAATGTTTAAAAATAATAGAGGCAGACTCTTTGTTTGGGCCTATCCAATGCTGTTTTATTAGAAAATGAATAAATTTATGTTTCTGCTTTTATTCTAGGCATCAAAAATGTTTCAGAGTTACCCACTCATGAAACGTCCAGGCACTATATCTCCTGTTACATTATTTTCCACTTTAAGTCATTTCAGAAAAGCCATATAGAATGTAACCATTATTTAGAATTCTGACATGAGTATTAAGCACTGCACTGCATTGGAATTTTTATTCTAAAAAAACCATAGCTTAGTTTTGTATAATATTTTGCAATTATGCTGTCATTAAAGACAGAGAATGCAAAAACAAAGAAAATGTTAGCCTTAAATTCTGTGTAATCATTTCATGATTAAAGAGTTAAAATAATGGTTCTCTAATTAGTTTCTATACTTGTATGATGAAACCTCTGTAATGTGAAAAAGAACATGATAATTGTTTTATTTTGTCATCAAAAACCATCAGTTTTGGTAATTTAATTTCCATTTTTTTAAATTTCAAATCCATAATATATTCCTGATTTTCACTATTCTTTTAGTTCTTCCGGGTTTTCACCTATAATATTAAAATCCATTTGCTCTTTATTCAGACACTCAAATGTATATTTTAGTTTAAAGCACTGGCTTTAAGTGTAGGTCACAACTGACTAACCTTTGTATTCCCAGTGGTTTTATTGAATGAATAGTATAATCATAACCTTTCCTCAACTCTCTAACCCATTAGAATAACCTTACATGTCCTTTAACTGTCCGTTTAATAGACAGTTCAAGAAAAATCACACGATTTATGAAAAGTAAGTGCACTTTGGGTATTAACCCCAAATTGTAACTGCTTCTTGCACTGTGCAAAGAAAAATGACATATGTGGTTTCTTATAGGCAGTAACATTTTATTTTCAAGAGTGCATTTAAATTCATAGGTATACCTGGAAAACATTTTTTCTCCCATCATTTATTCGTTTAAAGCCACACAGAGTTGCCTGCTAGGAAGACTCATGCCTGCAGAACTCTGCTTCTGTCCATGGCTCAGCCCCCATTTCTCACAGGGGCTTGTGGAAGTTCAATCTGGATTTCTCCACCATCCCTGGGGTTTTAGATTCTACCATTCACCCTCATAGTATTCAAAGACTGTCTGTTTAGAAAGGCTTATTAGAATACGATCTCTTTGATAGTTTTATATTGATAGTTTTTGAAAGCTTGCTAAATAATATTACTTTTGTGCTGAGTTTTACCACATGCCTCCCTGGAAGTGTGGCCAGAAGACTGATCAACCCTTTCTGGTAGAAACCAACTTGTATTATTTCTGTGAAATTTACTAGTTAGGAGGAGCCACCTCAGGCTCACAATGGAATATCTTTTTTCGTGTATTTATTGTTGAGTCCTGAAATTATGTATCTCTGTTCATGTGTGTGTTCTTTGTAGCTGGAGGAATTCCCCTCGAAAAAGTAAAGCTAAATTTTTCTCACTCCTGCCTGAGCCCAGTGACAGGCTAATAAGGAAGAATGATGATAGTAATAAAATGGGGCGAGGGGTACATTCCTGAGATTTTGCTGCTTATGAAATGATAGCCCTGTTACCGAATGACCACAGAGGGACTTGGAGTGAGACCCGGTCCCAAGTCTTTCTGATGGAGAGAGATGACCCTCCCTATGACTCATCACATCAGAAGCAAGTGCAGTATTAACAGCTTTGGTGACCACCTTTTCAACCCAGAGAACATAGCTGTACATTTTTAATTTGTTATGATTTATAACACTGAAATTGGTGTGAAATGGACCACAAATCATGGGTGTCAGAATCTGAAAATGAATTTTATCAGCTGAGGAAAGTGAGTGCCTCTGGGATTTGCATAAGTTTCTCATAATTCTTTTCATATTACAGATGATGAGTATAACTGAAAATAAACTGAAAATGACACGATATTTCCTAAGTAGCTAATTTCACATGTACACGTAAACATATATAAATATAGCCATTTAGCCTCACTTTAGACTTTCCCTATAATTCAAGGTGATTTGTACCTACCCATAGAAATATTTGTCTAAAATCCTTATAGTAAATATTAAGACCATTCGTTACATCTCACAAATGTCTGGGATTATCTACAGAAAAATGCGAACGTTAAAACAAGGTATTCACCAACTTTATTTTTTCACTGTACAAACTTGGAAGAGAGAATTTATACCAATATAAAAATGCTAAGATTGAAGGAGGATCTATCCCCAAATTTCAGATGTTGTAAATACCTTTCAGCATCACAAAAGAGCTGCCCTTGTTAGAAACTAACTTTGCATGCATAATTAATTTAGTACCACATTCCTCCTTCACAACCAGAAGAGAAATTGAATTCAGGTGTTTGGTGAACATATGGAGGATTTACTGAGAATTTATTACCTGTGGTTTGAGTGTAAAACCCCAAGATACTTGCTGATAAAACTTAATGAAGCTTGTGCAGAGGAGCTATTTTTATCTGTAGTTTGGTAATTGATACATTTCTTGGTTTAACCCTCCCACCCTTTGCCCCATTCCTCATAAATCTTGCAGTCTGAGAGGTAGAGCCACAGCAGAAAGCCAGTCTTCGTAGCCTGGTCCCACTAATGCGTACCTAAGCTGAAGTTCAGAGTTGGCTTTGTCATGGCATCTTAGCCTCTTCCTTCCCTTTTAATTTAGAAATGTATGCCTCTTGGCCTGCACAGGTGACAGGAGGCAAACCATGGGCCATGGGAGGAAGTGCTTCCAGGTTCCTCTAAGAGAAGCAAAAGTTTTCAGAGGAGCGATACCACTTACTCTGCCTTAAGGAAGCAAAGATGAGGCACAATGGAGCCCATTGTTAGAATTTAGGCAACAAATTCATTGCCATTTAGAGGCTTTTCTTTTCCCCCTAGAGGAAGCACACTTTGGGGGACAGGAACCCGCCACAAACACACCCTAGCACTCTCTCTCTGCTGCTCTGTGTGCCCCTAGGATTTCACAAAGAATGCTCCCGATTTGAGTGCCAGGAAAGAGAACATGTGACACGTGCTCTATTTTACCATACGGGGTGTAATGGGTTTAATGAGAAACCTGGGTTTGCTCACTAATTTACAGCAATTAAGAACTCGGTTCTGACATTTGTAGATTATAACTACCTGTCTGGCGATTACAAGATCAGGAATATTTTATGGAATTGCTAATCAGTAGAGAAAAATATCTAAGTGAGAAGAGCGTTGTTTACCTGCAGCCTCTGAATGGCGTTGGTTCCTGGTCCCTGAGCTAGCATCCCTTCTTAGCTCAGTAACGTCACCACCACCCCCACCAACACTTTAGTCATCCCTGTTCAAGAACTTGTTTATATCCACTTTATCATGCTGACAATCTGTCTAATTTGAAAGGATTACAACTCGGTACATCGACGCCTAACATCGCAGTAAGACATTGCTTAATGATCTGAGACGCTTGTGGTCATTGCTGGCTGCCTGTTTCCAAAGCTGTGTGACAGGTCTGCCCTACATATGTTTTCTCCAGTGTCACTTTTTGCCTGCTCCAGTTTGGTTGTCTGTTTTAAGTGACATCCAGGAAATAGTTGAATTTTGGACTTGCCACTGGTACTAATAAAGGCACTAAAAGCTTTCCGTTCCTAGGATGTAAGAGAAATTAATCAAGCAAGGGAGGGAAATACGCTCTAATTTTTCTCCAATGAAAATGTTTCCAAAAATACGAGTAGTCTTGCAAGATAGGTTGTTCCCATACTGTGCTGGATCTTTAGTCTTCCCGTCTCTGTAAATACCAAGGAAATCAATGAAAAGAGAACATTTCCCTTAAATAAGTCGACTAAAACCCAGAAACCTTGCACGAAGTTTGAGTTGTTAGTTAACGACATTGTCAAGGCTTAGAGAAGTCAGAGGTCAGCAAAACAGGATCTGAGTATAAACGAATGGAGTTTTGGAAGCTTTAACTTACTGTCGCCTTTCTAAAGTGTGCTGGGATGCAAACCATAATGAGGTTTCAGCATCCTGACTGTGGCATCCCAGGATCCGGAGAGGACAGGTCTTTGAAGTGCTGGCAGGTGGAGGACAAAACAGTTCCTTAAGCAGAGAGGCTGGCGCTTTTCCCATCTGGCGCGCCCATGAAATGCCTGGGGGGAGGTGATAGAAATATATCGACAGGAAAAAGCTTTGAGCGTGGAGCTGCTTTATGTCCATGGTCTCAGATATAATTTGGAAATCGGCTTTTGCATTTGTTTTAATTGGGAAAAGGAATAATGTCCTTTTGCATCCCCAGTCATTGGATGCCAAGTACAGGTATGAACTTCACTAGCATTTGGAATAGAATTTTGTACTTAGGCCAAAAAGTAAATTGCTAGGGCTGAGAAGTATAGAGCAACAATGAAGAGGCCGAAGGTATGAGCTGATACGGTTAAGCAAAATCTTTACTGTGTACCTATTCTTTTGCGAATTGGGGATTTTTTTTTTTTTTTTTGGGGTATGCGGGCCTCTCAC
>NW_006799027.1:964863-990714 GCF_000442215.2 Lipotes vexillifer | reverse complement strand
CGGGCCTCTCACTGCTGTGGCCTCTCCCACCGCGGAGCACAGGCTCCGGACGCGCAGGCTCAGCGGCCATGGCTCACGGGCCCAGCTGCTCCGCGGCATGTGGGATCTTCCCGGACC
This sequence comes from Lipotes vexillifer, assembly GCF_000442215.2. Classification (NCBI taxonomy): domain Eukaryota; kingdom Metazoa; phylum Chordata; class Mammalia; order Artiodactyla; family Lipotidae; genus Lipotes; species Lipotes vexillifer. The sequence goes on along the minus strand of NW_006799027.1, from coordinate 990,597 downwards.
GGGGCACGAACCCGTGTGCCCTGCATCGGCAGGCGGACTCTCAACCACTGCGCCACCAGGGAAGCCCGCAAATTGGGGATTTGAAGGAGATCTGTTACAAACTGAATCCTTGGCAAAGTAACTAAAACCCATTTTAACCAGGAATATCTCCTTGTGGGTTGTGTGTCGACCCAGATCCTAGCAGGTCACCAATTTCTGCCAGAAAGAGAAACTAGGATGAGTCCTTGAGTTTGGTTTTACCAAACCACCTGGTTGGTGGGTCTGTTCTCCCCACACTCGGGGAAAACATTGTTGCTTTGGCCTTATGAGGGCTGATTTGCAGAGATCACAGAACCAGAGGGGGAGCGTTTTGGTGAAGTGATGGGGAGGTTGACAAAAGGAGTTACCCTAAGCCATTGGGTAGATTTCCATGGGGTGTTCTTGGCTGTACACTGGTGTCTAGTGGAAAGTGCACTCCATTGGTTTCACGTGTTAAGATCTGGCAGTTACCGTCTTTCAGTGACATCTTGTGCAATGGTATTTCCTTTGTGTAATTTTTCTAGGAGACCAGAACTTTGGAGTGATTAATCATATAAATGATAGTGGTAAAACTCATTCATCAAGTATGATTCCTCTCTTTTTCTCTGCTCTTCTAACCAACAGGCTTTGCAACAGGCAATATTTATTAGGTTGCAACTGTGGACAAGGCATAGTTCTGTGAGCCCTTCCAGGCTACTTGATTTCATTTAATAGTGTACAACGACCTCACACTGTTTAAGGGGACATGGTGGTGATAGGTGGTGTGTGTGTGTATGCTATAGAGAGCAAGGTTTAGGGAGTTTAGGTGTTATCTTTTGTTGTCATCAGAGGGAGACCTGCCATACAATCACATTGCAAACCCCTGTTTGCATCATATCCACTAACATCGTACCGGCCAAATCAAGTCACACAGCCAAGGCCATCATCAGTGGGTGTCAGTTTTTGCTGCAGAGCAAGTTAACACAGACTTAGCTTCAAACAACACATGCTTATTGTATCAGTTTCTATGGGTCTGGAGTCTGGCAACGGCTTAGCGGAACGCCCCTGCTCAAGGTCTCATCCCGGTGCAATCAAGGTATCAGCCAGGCTGGGTTCTCGCTTGGAGGCTGTGCTTAGGGAAGCCCCGCTTCCCTGCTCCTGGAGTTGTTGGCATTATTCTGTTCTTTGAAGCTGTAGGATTCGTGACAGCTTCCTTCTTCAAAGCCAGAAAGGGGAAAGAAGGACTAGTAAGATGGGCCCTGTGTTCTTATTTAACCACATACATGTAGTCATACACATTTCTTGACCTTTGCCTCATTTTACTGGCTAGAAGCAAGTCACAGGCCCTGCCCACACTCATGTGTTTGGGTTGCACAAAGGTTGGGATCCCAGAGGCAGGGATCATGGGACACCTGAAAGTCTGTCCATCATAAATATTTGCTAACAATTTGCAGGGATGTGACGTACAAAATATATGATTGTAATGAAGGCCTAAACTTAAGGAAGAGAAACACACACCCATCTAAGTACCAAACACTGTAAAACAGTATCTGGGTCAGAGGACAGGGATTATTGAGGAATTGAAAGGAAAAGATGAACATGGGCTGCAGTAGTTAGGAAAGGCTTCAAGGAGGTGGAATTTGATTTCTTTGACTTCCTGGTAGAATTGGAAAGATGGAAAGAAAAAGAAAGGGTATTACAGAAAGAAAGATACGAGCCAATTTATCTCCTCTTTTCCTTGGAAGTGTCTCTTCTCTTGTACTAGAGTGTAGAATCATCTCCCCCTTCTGAGCCCATGGATACAGCCCCTCCCTCTGTCTTCCTCCTCTCTTCGCCTTCCCTTTCTCCTTCCTTCTATAGGAAGGAAAGTATGCACCAAATGGTGCCTCCTTGTTCGGAGCCATGAGCTGATTCTCCCTTCCATTGGATTCTGGGTCTTAAGGCTATGCCCTCTCTTCCAGTTTTCTGGATTTCCCTTGCATAATTAAACATGCAAATGTTAAAGTATTTTTAGTCCATAAAGAATTCATCAGTCACGTCACAAACACCTCTCTCGCAGCATATGATGGTCTGAAAAGATAGGTCAGAACTCAAGCCTGCAGGCCAGTGTGCCCAGTGTTAGACCAGGAGCAGAGGCAAGGCTGCATGGACAATGCCCAGTGGTCTTTTTTCTTTAATATTTGCTTCTTGGGCCTGTTACTAGGGGTCCACTAGCCCTATCTCGGTGCAGTGAAAGTAAATAACCTAGAAAAGCAACATATGAAATAGGCAGCATCTGTAGAACATAGAGCTTACAAGCTAGCAGGCAACAGGATTGTCTCACCTAGGATTGAAAAATTAAAATAAGCCAACATTTAAAATTAGAAGGTAGGGGGCTGCCCTGGTGGCGCAGTGGTTAAGAGTCCGCCTGCCGATGCAGGGGACACGGGTTCGTGCCCCGGTCCGGGAGGATCCCACATGACGCGGAGCGGTTGGGCCCGTGAGCCATGGCCGCTGGGCCTGCGCGTCCGGAGCCTGTGCTCCGCAACGGGAGAGGCCACAACAGTGGGAGGCCCGCGTACCGCAAAAAAACAAAAAACTAGAAGGTAGGGTGGGGACTATAATAATTCTGACTTCTCTCAAAAAAAAAAAGTTAGAAGGCAACATCATATCCTTTCAGGGCAATAATCTACCAAGTAAGGGCCTCCCTTTCTAGACCAAGCATATTTCTCCCAGTTGTCACAGGACATACTTTGTGCTTCCAGCCCAGTGGGTCTCCTTCACTCTTTAGTTAATTGCCCTGCAGGCATTGGAATTTGTCCCAACTATGAAGCCTGCAGGCCTTGTTTTCAAAGTGTTGTCCATAGAGCACTTGCAGTGCTTTCAAATGCATGCAGATTCCTGGGCCCTGCACTAGCCAGGCTGACTCAGAATATCTCAAGATGAGTCTCAATCAGCATTTTTTAAAAAGCACTCTGGATGGTGAGATTCATACACAAGACGTGTCTAGGGGTGAGACCCACGATTATGAAGTTTCTTTCCTCATTCAGTGCACCTGTGCAGCACAGATGCGGGGCAGGCTCAGATGCTTATCTACAAATAGGATTGTGGCTGCAGTTCGCATGGATTGGTGTTTTCAGCTACTTTTGCTTGTGAAGCACATCGCAGGAGTCCAATCTGAAGGTTTTAAAACTTAGTACTCTGTGTGATCTACCTCTGATAGGAGAGACATTCCCACGGTAATTGGATGGGAAAGATTGAGGTTCCGTCTAAGTCAGGGTTAGGTTGTACACATGTGTTAGGGATCTCCATCGTGTGTGATCCAATGTACACTTTCTTGACCCTGTCAGAAAAAATCCCAGATCATTACGGGACCAGAACCCTCTTCATTTAGTTTAAAATACACACACACACACACACACACACGCACACACACACACGAGTGTGTGCACGTGTATAAACACCAATGTGTAAAAAGGCTAAATGCTAATGTTGGACATAAACCGTGTCGATTTTTTTTACCCAAAAAGCATCTCTGTCATTCCCATCCTCATCCCTCCTTTCTGTACACTATTGGTAAATTATGATTTACTGACTCCTCATTAAGAGTTTTATTGTCTCATTCACCCATCTGATCAACGTAGGTGATATCTTTATTATATTCCTCACCAAAAAAAATAAGTAATGAGCACCTTTAAGTTGGCAGTGAACCCAAGTATAAGTTGATTGGGATCTGGCAGGCGTTCGTCACGAATGCTAATGAATATTTCAACTTTCCTTTGGCCTTCTTGGCAGAAGAGGTAACCAAGAGCTTTAGAAATCCAGATGTGAGTTATTGGCCCTTAGAGCCTGGCCTGAGAGGCAGAACTAAGCAGTTGCAGTGGTTCCATCTCTAGAAGCCAGGGTTTCACCTGCAGACTGCCAGCTGTTATTCCCCAAGGATGCTTGATAGGCTTCCAGTCTTTGGAAATCTCCATCCATCAGAAAACCACTGCAGCCTTCAACCCTCGGGTGCTTTGCTAGTCTTAGGCAGGTCAGTCTGCTTCCTCTAGAGCATAAGAAGAAAGGAAGCAGGGAAAAGAGAGTGAAACAGTGGTCTCGCCAGCTGCTCAGATTTGGAAATAAGGTCACAAGTGACTTCCAGATCTTGTCTTGTCCTATGAAAAGCATGAAGGTCACCAGATCTTAAAATTAAGGACCTGGGTCCACTTCCCTTGTGAGACTGAGAATGTAAATTGGTACAGCCACTATGGAGAACAGTATGGAGGTTCCTTAAAAAACTAAAAATAGAATTACCATATGATCCAGCAATCCCACTCCTGGTCATATATCTAGAGAAAAACATGGTTCAAAAGGATACATGCACCCCAGTGTTCATTGCAGCACTGTTTACAATAGGCAAGACATGGAAGCAGCTTAAATATCCATTGACAGATGAATGGATAAAGAAGATGTGGTACATGTATACAATGGTATATTACTCAGCCTTTAAAAAGAATGAAATAATGCCATTTGTAGTAACATGGATGGACCTGGAGATTACCATACTAAGTGAAGTAAGACAGAGAAAAGACAAATATCATGATATCGCTTATATGCGGAATCTAAAAAAATTTTATTTCATGATGCAAAAACTTATTTACAAAAGAGAAACAGACTTACAGACTTAGAGAACGAATTTACAGTTACCAAGGGGGAAAGGTGGGGGGGGAGGAATAGGTTGGGAATTTTGGATTGACATGTACACACTGCTATATTTAAAATAGAAAACCAACAAGGGCCTACTGTATAGCACAGGCAACTCTGCTCAATATTCTGTAATAACCTAAATGGGAAAATAATTTGAAAAAGAATAGATACAAGTATACGTATAACCAAATCACTTTTTTGGGAGACTGCGCATTCAGGTAATCACAAATAGTAAGAAGAGGTCCGTTTTCACCAATGGTTTGGACTTCATGGACCTAATAATTATGTGGTTAAAACTGTCTGTGCCACATGAAAATAATAGGGAAATATTTCTACTAAGACTTGTAAAATATTTCACCAGACAAGCCTCCTACAATCCCCCTATTAAAAGCTGTGCAGGGGACAAAAGAGTCACAGCTGGAAAGAGGGCAGTGAGGTGAATGAATGTTCACTTTCCTAGCCTTTGTCTTATGAATCTATCTACGTACCTACACCATCACAGTTTCACATGGAGGGTGAGGAGTTCTGTGGATTGGGCGTTCCATCTGGAAAACGTTATCTGCTGGGACAAGATAAGATGCTGTATATATGATTTAAAAACCAGTAGGAATAACACCCTGCTAGGCTCAGGAGTGTGGAGGGGAAGTTTAAAGTGGTACCCACGTGTAGACGGAAGCTTCGTGTTGTCAACTAGCACATTTTACAGATTAACTTTCCATGTTCTCTGGCTGATCAGTTCCGAAGATCTATCAGAAGAGGAACAAAGGGAACACAAGTTTTCATTGACTGGGAAAATCATCAAATTGAATGTATCGACAGGATATTCCCGAAGCTCTCATGAAATTGATAGAAACATAAGGGTGATAGGAACCCACCGAGGAGATGAAGTGATGAAAGACAATCCCCTATTCTTAGAAGATATTCATGTTATGGTCCTGGATGTGATCATTTTCAACTTGAGATTTTCAAACCTTTGGAATTCTTGAAAATATGTGAAATTATACAAAGACATGTTAGTTTGAGAATTTTATAGGCTCTCCTCTGACAGACTTTCTCTTTCCAGGCCACCTCTCACAAATGACATGACCCAGGGGGCTGTGCAGCCAAAAGAACTCAGATCCACTCTGAGTCATCAGGGCAACATGTCTTCAATGAAGGGACCCATCCTCCTATTGGCTGACAGCTTCCCATTCTGCCAGCAGCTTGGAGGGGTATATGTAATAAATATAAGACTTGGTTCTTGTCCTCAGGAAGTCTGAAGTTTTGTTGGAAAACTATATACCTAATGTGCTTGAATAGCTGTCCGGATTGGATGTAATTTTGTGCTTAAGGAATGGAATCCACCAAAAGTGCTGTGAGATTTAAGATTGATTTTGGTTATATCACTCTTGCAAAATACTGTTTTAAATATGTATGTAGTTTAATAGGGGAGGGGCTTTGGTGTCTGCTGTGTGTTTTACTAGATGAAACAACAGGGTATAGTGAGATGAGGCTGGGTTAGTGGCCAGAAAATTCTGGATTCTAGTCTCACATTCCACACTGGCTAGAGAAAGACTGGAGACTTCAAACAAGTTACTTATCTCCTCTGAATGGCAGTTTCTACCTTTGTGTGCGTGCGTGTGTGTGTGTGTGTGTGTGTGTGAAACACTACCTTCTGCACCTATCTTATAAGCTTTCTGTGAGGATAAAACAGAATTCAAAGCTATAAAAAAGAAGGCAAAATTATTATGAACTCATTGGTTCAATCAAACTACCACCTGAGGTTATTTTTAAAATGCTTTTCATGTATACCGTGAGTGTTGGATTTTGTGTATAGACGTGGGAAAACTCATAAATAAGAACTTCATATAATGGCATTATGAAAGTAATACTGCACGTTTGTGAGTCTATATTGTATGGTGTTGTCTCACTTGATTGTTACAACTATGATATTTAGAGCAGAAAGGATTCTTATGTGCACTTCCTATATATAAAGAAGCCGCAGCCCAGAGACGTTAAGTGCTTTACTTTAAGAAGGTGGAGGAGCTAGGACTGGCCCCTGGTATTTCTGACTTTTCATGCAATGTCCTTTCCAAAAAATTTTTGCTGCCAACACCTTGCCAGATTACCAAGAGGAAATGAGGCTTTTAAAGAGCTGCGTAAAAAAGGAATGTCTAAAAATACCACTTGCCCTCTTGAATATCTGTCTAAAATCACCTCAGTAAGTCTTAATCACGAGAACAAAAGGAAAACATATGTCAAATGCCTAGATATTGTCTTAAAATTTCACTTCCTCTCAAACAGCACCATTTCACAGCAAGCTGCCATTTTTTCCTAGCAACTGCCATCCACAGATTGTATTTCTGAAGGGTGTTCACTGTTGCCGGTTTTGTCTTTTAGCAACAGATCAACTCCTAGCAACCATGATCGGATACAGCGTCTCCGGCAAGAATTTCAGCAAGCAAAGCAGGATGAAGACGTGGAAGATCGGAGACGTACCTATAGCTTTGAACAACCCTGGGTGAGTGTGTGGTGCCTTGGCACAGTTGTAGCAAGTCCTGCAACTTCCCTGCAGTAAAAGCCACTAAGCTGTGACCTCAGACCTTTATGAAACAAGACAAGATGGAGCCAGATTCCTTTGACCTTTAGCATATTGACCTTTTCCTCATTTCCATCTGGGTTTCATCACTGCTAATTTCATTTTATATCTTGTTGTACCATCTGTCCGTTGCAGAATAGGTTTCACTTGCCTGATGACAAGACAGAGCAGAAGTATTCTGACTCTCAACTATGCATTTTTTAAAGTTAGTTACGTATTTTTCTGTATACATTTTTCTGAGAGTCAGAGCCTGAATAAATCAGTTCAACACATCTATGGTGTATCTACTCTACGCAAAGTACAATATTTAGAGATTCTTGATTCTCCCCCGTCTCCTGTGTGCATTTCTTGAGCCCCTGCCAGGTCTCTGCCTCTAGCCCATCTCCAGTCGTCCCTCCCATCGCCGCCAGAGGTACCCTTCTACAGCAGCGCTCTGAATGGCTTCTCAATGCCCCCAAGATAGGTCCAGATTCCACAGTGTGGCGGGCTAAGTAATCCTCCCAATCCAGCCCCAGACTTGGGCTCTGATCTTGTGTCTTGCCTTAGAGATGATGTCACTTCTGGGAATGGGAAGCATTGGAGCAGATTTGTGGGTTCAATATGATGGGAATTGTGAAGGCTTTCCTTGGAAACCTGAGAGAGTCAACTAGAGATGAGTAAATAAGCTGCCTGAGGCAGGAAAATCTAACTGAGGGTATTAGTACGTCCAGTCAACATGACAGTGTGACCATAGCCAATAATGCTTTGAAGACAGGAAATAGAAAAATAATTTTTTTTAAATTAATTAACTAACTTATTTATTTTTGGCTGCGTTGGGTCTTCGTTGCTGCATGCGGGCTTTCTCTAGTTGCGGTGAGCGGGGGCTACTCTTCGTTGCGGTGCGCGGGCTTCTCATTGCGGTGGCTTCTCTTGTTGCGGAACACGAGCTCCAGGCGCGCGGGCTTCAGTAGTTGTAGCACGCAGGCTCAGTAGTTGTGGCGCACCGGCTTAGTTGCTCTGGGCATGTGGGATCTTCCCGGACCAGGGCTTGAACCTGTGTCCCCTGCATTGGCAGGCGGATTCTTAACCGCTGCGCCACCAAGGGAAGTCCCAGAAAATAATTTTTTTTTAATTTATCTTATTGAAGAATAGTTGATTTACAATGTTGTGTTTATTTCTGCTATACAGCAAAGCAATTCAGTTATACGTATATATTCTTTTTCATATTCTTTTCCGTTATGGTTTATCACAGGATATTGAATAGAGTTCCCTGAGCTATACAGTAGGACCTTGTTGTTTAGAAAAATAATTTTTTAGTTGACTTCTGTGATGAGGATTGGCAAGACAGGCATGGCAGCAAGTCAAGGGAGGCAAGCCTGGTGAGGATACCGGTGAAGCACTGCCCCGTGTGGGCAGGGTGGTCAGTACAGCTCAGGGATGAACAGTATTCACCACAGGGATGAACCGGTGGTCAGTACCGCTCTGATAGCCTGGGAGGCTGCTGGGAGTGGAGCTGGGGGTGCCAGCAGTCTAGGATTATACAGCTTAGGAGGCTGTGGTCAAAAGAGTGTATTTTTGGAGTCCAGGAAAATCTGGATGACGTTGGGATCAAAGGTGTCCCATCCGTGCATGTCAGTTCCTGAAGTGGAGGAGTGATTAGGGCCCAAAACGCGTATTGAGTTCAGTTCAACGTGTTGGGTGTATGATCACACTCGATATTTGGGACAGTAGGGGCAGGTGAAGAATGGTGTGAGAAAAGGCTGATGTAGACCCGAGTGTGGTTAGATTGTAGGGAAGGAGAGATGAAGGTGGGAAGGTTCTAGGAGCTCTCAATGCTAGACTGAAAGTCTGAACAAAAATGGTATCAGGACAGAATGCTGGCCCACTAGCCAGGTTAGAAAAAATAATTTTAAATTTTTTCTCCAGGCCTCAGTTTTCTTATTTGTAAACCAAGGGGGTTAGAGTAGCTGATTGTCAGTTACTAAACCTTTTGTTAGGATTAACATTTAAGAGGAAGCTGGGGGTGTAGAGTAAAGCAGATGTCAGCAGAGCTCCTCGGGTTGAATACAGAGGCTGCTGCCGTGGGTCAGAGCTTCTCCAAGTGTAGTCCACGGACCAGCACCTTCAGCTTCTCCTGGGAGCTTGTCACACGTGCACGTTCCTGGGCCCTGCCTCAGACTTACTGGATCTGAACCTCTGTGGGTGGGGCCCAGGAATCTGTATTTTAATAAGCCCTCCACGTCATCTCGAAGGATGGTCAGCTCTGGGAAGCATTGCTCCAGAGTTTAGGTCATCGCTGAGGTCCTTTTTGGTCCTAAAATCCAGCACCCTCAGTACAGTCCACACAAAGCCAGAAAGGGTTCTGATCTGGGGTTTGGTGATCAAGTTGGAGTTTGTGGAAGGTTCATTTTGCAAATGAAAGGAGAAGGAAGAATTGGAGAAGCCGTCCCAGTTTGAAGGACCTCACCTTGGTTCAAGTGAGGAAGATGGGACCTTAGAACAGGCAATATGAGACCGGCATCCCGGAGGAAGAACTCGGGAAATCAATCGTAGCTGACTTTGGGAGGTTATAAAACATGTGCAACAGATTTAAATACGTATGAAAATCTAATTGTCCTCTGCAACAATATCACTATTAATAATATTTCTTTTTCTAGATGATCAAGTAAACTGAGTTATTCCTGTGTAGCAACAGGATGGAATTACGTTCATCTGCTTCTGTTGTTTGGCTTAATGACTCAACCTAGTCCTGCTAGGTTTCCTAAAGCAGGCTTCTTTTGTGTTGCGGGGTAAACATCCTTAACTGTGTGTATTTGCACAAAGGTGCTGAAAGGAAGAACGAGGCCAGTGGCAACCTGAAGGGATAAACAGCTGCTGCATATGGAAATGGTTCTCACACCCCGTAACTCTAGCAGCCCAGGCCCTCCAAGGGCTTTTCACTCCTCGTCCAGCCCAGGAGGGGCAGCGTCGTGCCGTTTTACTTTACCAGGCAACGTGGATTATCCAACCAGCATGTTTTAGTCCGTAATTAATCATTTAACTCACCAAATTTCTTGAGTGTTGATTACGTTCTGTTATTGTGTTTGGTTCTGGAAAACAAAGAAAGAATGCCCTTAGGATCCTACAGTGGAGCTGATACAAAGGAAAGGCGTGCTTTTACAGTCTTGAGAAGGGGAGGCAGGGACTATTGAACACAGAGAAACCACACCCAAATTGATTGTGGGTGGGCACAAAAAAGCTTGAAAGAACACCTCTTTGAAGTTGGAAAATATTTTAAATATATAACTTTGAGAAACAGAGGAATCCATCTTTGGGAACTAAAATTAATTGGAATTATTTCTGGTTAGTTATCCACATGCAAGATCTCCAGGTTTGTTGGAGGCTAAATGAGCATTTCCTCCTTCTTAGCTCTAGAAGTTTTGCGCTAGGAGATGTGGCAACCATTTGGTATCCATTAGATTTCTTTACAAGTTTTTTTTAATGAGGGGCATGAATATTTTGGCACATGTTTCTATGTTATCTGCTTAATGTGAGCGATCATGTTGGGAAAAAAATGTTTGAGAATGTCTTGTACATTAGGAAACTCAACTACTGAAGGTCATAGACCAAATTACTGTATATCAAGATGCCATAGCAACTTCAGATGGACAACTTGGCTTGTATGATCATTTCCTGTAATGACTGAGCGGGGAATTATTTGGATGACAGGCTGATTACCTTGGGAATGGAATAATTTCCTAAATTGTGGGTCAGAAGTTGACCTTCTCCATTTATTTATTCATTCATTCATTCATTCATTCATTCATTATTTATCAAACAAATGCTGTGTACTCTCCATTCTACAGATCGTGTAAATGAGTGTAAAGTGACTGTAATTCTACTCAGTGTATTAATTTTCATACAAATTCTCATTGTTGCCTTATGAAGAGCTGCTTAGTTGTTCAAAACGTAACGTAGCCCATAGTTTTTATTATCTGCTTTACAAAATGAGCTTTTGAATATCTTGGAATCTTGATTCTTTTCCCGTATGTATTCTGACCTTGAAAGATCACTGTGTTTGGAAAGGATGAGGCCATGATCTCACCCACTGGAATTATTTGTAATCATTTTAGTGTTAAGGAACCACAAGCCCATCTTCAAGCTGTGTGTACAGCTTAGACCATATTAATTGAAATTGTCCCACTTGTCAGAAATGCCCACACATGAAGTGCAGTCAGATGTATCATTGAGAAAAATATCCAAGCCAATGACTTTACATACAGAGAGAGATGCTGCAGAAAATTCTTCCAAGGGGCCCTTTTCAACTTATCCATTTTCAGAATGTTCTCTCTACTCTAGCAGAACAGTAGGCACCTGTTCCTGGGCTTTTGTTCAAAATAACGTTTGGGCCTGAGGGAGCTGATTTGTGGCACAAAAGGTCCTTCGATGAGCAGAGGCCCAGGACGTTTCCTTAGCTCCATAACTGAAGTGAATTCTCTCCCAAGCTGAGTAAAAGAAGAAAAAGCAACTTCTTCCCCCAAAGCAGTGCCAGGTGCAGCATAAATAAAGCAGCAAGTTGCTGTAAATCTTTCTAAGATAATGGAACAATAGCTGACGTTAGGGTTATTATCACAGGGCTCAGATATGGACAGGACTTAGTGTTGCTTTTAAAAGAATTAAATTGCAGGCTGCAGACCTAAGTACAGTATGCTGTTAAAACTTTACAGATACCTGAGTGTTGCCCACAAGCAGACTTACTGGCTGAGACTGTTGATGGATGGGATAATGGAGCTTTTAATAGCTGTATTGCTAAATCCTTTCCATCCTGGGTGGGTAGTGACTGAAAGTAGTTTAGTCCTTCAGATAGAAAATTGATCCTCCAGGATATGAATATCCTGTTCTCCCCCAAGCTTTCTTCCTAGCTGTCTGTCCTTAAACAAATTTTTAAAAATCTGTCCCTTTCTCCATTTTCCTGCCTTGGACTTTTAACAACTCCCCTTTCCCATTTAGGTTCTTGCCTGATTTAGTAAGAGGGCCAGTCACACTGCACAGCCATCCTGCACCCCTAGAGTGCCTTCCCTGGACCTGGGGAATTTGAGCAGATGATGCTTCTCTTTTTGTCTTCCTTCTTTTTTTTTTGCGGTACGCGGGCCTCTCACTGTTGCGGCCTCTCCCATTGCGGAGCACAGGCTCCGGACGCGCAGGCTCAGCGGCCATGGCTCACGGGCCCAGCCGCTCCGCGGCACGTGGGATCCTCCCGGACCGGGGCACGAACCCGTGTCCCCTGCATCGGCAGGCGGACTCTCAACCACTGCGCCACCAGGGAAGCCCTGTCTTCCTGTTTTTAAGACTTCAGAGGTATCTGCTGTCATTTCCTCCTAATGGGTCTCCATGCCTGGACTCAAGAAATACCTTCTTAGTTGATAGCCTTGCTGTGTGCAATGTCACTCCAGTTCAAATTGGGTGGCAATCACCTCTCTTGAAAATCCACCTGGAGGAAACCATTCTTGCAGCAAAGGGCTGCCCTTTAGTTATGGCAAGGGTGTCTCTGTGCTGCTGCAGAATAGACCCTTTTCTTGGAGTTCCATGACCCACCCTCCCAGCCAAAGCCTCCATGACCCATGGGCTGTTCTACCCACGGAACCCTCCAGTGGTGAAGTGCATGAGGCTGCCTGCCACCCATCAGTGAGGGACACTGGAGGGCTGCTCCTTTATTTTCAACCTACTTGCTGATTAAGATGGGAAAATAGATCCAAACCCTGGTTGGGAAAGATGAGAAGAAGACAAATAGTGTGTTAAGATCAAAACACATATTTATAAAATCTTGGTGAGGGAAATTGGTATGTGTGGCAATTTTTCAACCATTACTCACATCATTAGTAGCAATTAAGCTTTTCAACATTCAGAACCCACAGAGTTCAATCGATAGCTGTGTAAGTACAGTGTGTGATGGGTAGAGGGGAGGGCAGGGAGGACAGGATCTAGGAGACAAAAGTTAACTTTATTTGGATTAGAGGTTGGCAGTAAGTCCTCTATAGAAAATCATTACCAGTATTAGCAATGGCCACTTTTAAACAGAGTAAACAACTTACACTCTTAACATGATTAAGTGACTATTTGTCATCAGAATGTGGAATTCATACTAGGATTGCAGTGCATTTGAATTGCTAAAATAAGGACTTTAAATCTCAAGGGATATCATTGTTCTTTGTTTTATCATTATCATCATCTTCATCATAGGTTTTCACCCAAAGCACAGAAACTTCTTGTATTTTATTTTTGTTTTCTCTACAAGCCCTGGACATATGTGAAAATTTGAAATTTTTTATTATTCATAATTTAAGTAGAAAACCCACCCTAAATTCTCATTCATAAGACTATTACACATATGTGTATGTGTGAATATATACAAGTGCACACACACATATGCATACATGCTCTTTTTCTTATCTATATGAAGAAAAATTAGATTATTTAAACAGTATTAAATATTAATAAAACTAATGAATTTTATTTCATAAGAGACACACACACTTTTATACGAAGCTCTGAAAGTCTTATAATACCACCTAGTTCAAATTAGTACTGAAACTTTGTACAGTATACATTTATTTTTGTTCTTTCTTTAGTCTATTAACAGTTTGGGTTTTGTATTTTTATTTTTTGTATTGTCTATTTTTATTTTGGAAAAATAAGGATGATTTTTACTTAATGGAGAGAAATGCGTAAGGACTTAATTTAGTGAAACACTGTACAGAAGATATTTTCAATATTTTGTTCTACGTTAGTGATACCAAAACTGTGCAGCTTTCCAAGCTTTATGTAATTTTTTATATAATATAAATCGTATCTCTTCATAATCACAATAAAGAGCAGTACTTTGCAGCTCATTTACAAAAGCAACCTGCATCATTTTCACTTGTGGTTTTAAACATAAGCCATGAAGACAGTCACGTATTGTGGTTCTCCAGTGTATTGTGTAAGAGGTAATCATCTATATACTTCTGTCTTATAACCTCTGTCATTATTATGGCCTTGGCAACCTGGGCTATTTTTTTACTTAAAAGGTAGCTGCTTGTCACCAATTTCATCACAAACAAGGCCAGGGTTATTTATGATTTGCACTCTTAAAGCTGAGCTATTGCCTTGCTGTCTGGTGAATCTCTGGAATCATTACAATTATGTGTTCCCTGCGTGTTTCCCTGTATAGATGTTGCTTTGTTGTTGTAGTTGCTGATGCTGTTTTATCTGAATACATGCCCTTCTCTCTGGGGTTAAAGCCGATCTCTTTCTTCATTTCTGTCTTTATTTTTGTGATTTTGGACTCTAGATACATTATTCTATTTTTGCCGTAGGGATCAAAACCACAAAACCACAGTATCTTAAAGTTGGGGCTGTCGGTGGTAAGACTGTTCCCACAATTTGCGTTTTTATGAGATCTTCATTGAAATCATGAATCAGGTTATTTTTGATTCAGGCCAAGTAGAAAACTTGCCAGGACGACCTTCTCCCATTGTTCCTCTGGACCCGTCATGCACACAATCTTCCTTGAAATCTGCGGCCCAGTCAACTTTCATCCTAAAAATAAGGGTGATTCTTTCTTTCTTTTCTTTTTTTTTTTGGCTGCGTGGTGTCTTCGTTGCTGTACATGGGCTTTCTGGCTTTCTCTAGTTGCAGCGAGCAGGGGCTACTCTTCATTGAGGTGCGCGGGCTCTAGAGCGCAGGCTCAGTAGTTGTGGCGCATGGGCTTTGTTGCTCCGCGGCATGTGGGCTCTTCCCTGACCAAGGATTGAACCTGTGTACGCTGCACTGGCAGGTGGATTCTTAACCACTGCGCCACCAGGGAAGTCCCGGTGATTCTTTCTAATAACCTACTCCTTTGCATGCTCTGAAAAGAGAAAGAGAGTAAAATATTAATAGTAAGGCTGAGGTTTGTACTTCATCAGAGTGAGCAAACAGAATGAAATATGTCAGTTTGCTGATTCCAAACTCATTCCCTCATTCTAAGTCTTCAGATCCCATGATAATTTCATTACTGGGGTTCAGATCCAACCAGATGTGCCACTGATAAACAGTATCAGAAAACGCACAGTAGCGGAAGCAAAAGCCCTTCAACTTTTTTTTTTTTTTTTCCTCCGTCAGAATCAAATTTTCAGGCCTCTGGGAGAAACACCTTTCTACAAGACCTTGCATTTTCTTTTCACAGCTCCACAAGCAGTGTGTCACAGAACGGCGGGAGCTTGAAAAGCTGGTTACTAAATCCTGCAGCAGAATGCCAGGCCTTTCAAGACTGTTTGACACATGTGTGTAGCTTAGACGGGCTGTAAAGGAAAGGAAAATGGGGTTCTTTTCGAAGGCGTATTTCCTTGCTTCACTTTCCCCATCCAGTGGCCCTTCCCCGGGCTCCCCACTGATAATAAGTCAGCTCAGTGCTCTTCGGGGCCAGCCTCATCAAGGATCATGGAAGAAACTGTCTGTCTGCTTAATCTTGTTGAGGAACAATTGCTTCATGCTTTGTTTGTATAAGCAGAGCTCACTCGGCCATGTGTTTTCTTTGAACGGTGTTGTGGAGTGGGTCTCCGAACACACATTTGTTCCAAGGCGTGTGGTTATAAACATCCACTAGTAGAGACGGGGGTATTGTAAAGCCTAATCTCTTCACCCATTATTTTTGTATCGGGATATTTTTAATATGCTCGCTGATGATGCACATATGCTTTGAAATTTTGTCCTGCATAGTGCCTCATCATTGCTTACCAACAAATGGGATATGCTAGCTAGGCAGAAAGGAGACAATAGAGATTGCTTTCTTTCTCTTCACACAAAAGCCAACCAGAGGAGCCACTCTTTAAGGAACAAACCCACGTGTTATCTTACCATGCTCCAAACGAATGCTGAGACTCATATGATTTCAGAAAATGATTATTGAGCGCAAGTCTCTCATTGGCTTTCAACTCTAAAAGAAAATCAATAACTTGTTTATAACAGACAGTCGTCATTCAGAATAAGCCTATTGCACAATGTTGCATAACACAAAGGGGGCAGAGGTCGGCGAGCGCTAAAAAGGATTACCTAATAGTGATGCCATTGATGCTATGATCAACCATTGTCAGCTGTTTTGTAAAGTTAGAGGCATCGTTGTCTATTTTGAGTGGAGCTACTTTCAAAAGGCCAGATCTCGAAGGTGAGCTAAACGCTGATGGTGAGAAGCTAAAGCATCCACAGGGGCCCAGCATCATATATCACCCAATATCTGGTTTTGGTCAGCGGCAGCGATGAGCAGATGATCTGCTGACCAAAGTATTTAGCCAGAGGATGGAAAATTTCTCTGTAGCGTATAATTAACCTAGGTAAAAATGCCATATCCTCATAACTAAGGCAAAATGTATTATTTCATAACCAATTCCAGTAGCTGTTAGCTTGCAGATTCATTCTTTTGATGAGTGTTTCTGTTCACGTGTGGCTGCCATCCATGGATTGGAGGACCTGTACATGGTGAACACTGCCTAGTTTCAACTAATTTTGGTTCAAAATTTAGCTGTCATCCTTTAATAAAAGGGGAATCAGCTACATTGTATCCTACTGCTAGAGTAAAATACATAACTACCGAAGAGATTCACCAGCATGACCAACTTTCAAGTGTGTACCCTTGGACTTTCCCACTGTTGTGAATTATTGTAGCAAATTTTTATATTTTTTGGCATTGACTTCTAGATATCTGAGCAGCCTTACTCCCCTGTATTTGCTGTATATACAAGGGATGTAAACTAGTGTCTAATGTCAGTATTTACCAAACCTCACTTAGGCAGACTAGAAAGGTGGACGTCTCAATTTTAAACCGTTCTAAAGCCGTAATTAAAATTTAGGATGATGGGGTATTTGGGGCTCACAAGATCAATGAGATGCCTCTTGAGAAAATTGCACTTGATTTTTAAGAAATTCACGGAAGTTGAAAATTGTTTCTAAGTCAGTCTATGAGAATGGAAACAGTCACCGGTCCTGTGATATTTGTAATTCCTTTCTCGTGACTCCTGTTGCGTTTCCCCCCCCCCGCAGCCCAACTCCAGACCGTCGGCGCAGAGCGGCCGGCACTCGGTGTCAGTGGAGGTGCAGATGCAGCGGCAACGGCAGGAAGAACGCGAGAGCTTCCAGCAGGCCCAGCGCCAGTACAGCTCCCTGCCCCGGTACGAGCACCCCACCCGCACCCCCAGCGTGTCGCCATTCTCCCCGCCCTTGTCCCTTGGGAAATCCCTCCTCCCCAGTGCACTGTCTTCTCCAATAACGAAGAGCCGCACATAGATGGTGGGAATCATCGCTTACTTAGAGGCCACCTTACCACGTGGCAGGGAGACCCGGAGGGAGGTGTTTTAGGAGATGTCCACACCTTCACCGGACAGCTCCCTCACTGGACCTGAAGTGGCTTGATCCACGAGGACTGGGCCTAGGGGTCAGACCTGGGTTGTGGTACAGTAAGTCCCCTACGTATGAACGAGTTCCGTTCTGAGAGCACGTTTGTAAGTCCAATTTGTTCATAAGTCCAAAAAAGTTAGCCTAGGTACCCAACTAACACAATCAGCTACATAGTACTGCACTGTAATAGGTTTAGAATACTTTTCACGCACATAATACCTAAAAAACAAAGACAAAAAATAAACATCTTTAATCTTACAGTATAGTACCTTGAAAAGTACAGTAGTACAGCAGCTGGCATGCAGGGGCTGGCATCGAGTGAACAGGCAAGAAGAGGTACGGACTGGAGGAGGGAGAGGAGGTGGGAGGTGGTAGAGCTGAAGGATCGTCAGCAATAGGAGACAGAGGGCGAGCTGCCATGTCCCTCACGCCTGTCATTGATGGCACAGGTCTGGTTCCTCTCTGGAACCAGATGCAGGTTCACATCTTTGAAAGTTCGCAACTTGAAGGTTCGTATGTAGGGGACTTACTGTGTTGGTTCTGCGACCTCCCATGCGGCTGGAGACAGATTCCTCAACTGAGAAATGGAAAGAGAACTTTTACTTTGCTCAGCTCAGGGGTAACTAGGATAAATGATATCTTGTAACTCTAGAGTTCTCCAAAAGGATAGGTGCTAAATGCTCCAGGCACCGTATTTAAGGGGGATCAGTGGTCCCAAACCTGCCTCTCTTGCCGTCCTGCCATCCTTGCTTCTGCTCAGTGTTGAACCTTGGAGAGTCCCGGGATGTCCACTTGCCTAGCTGATGGCTGAGCCAGAAGGGTTTCCCTGCCGGGCTCCCCACGTGGAGGCCCCTCTGCCCCAGGGCTTCTCTGCCAAAGGCCTGAGAGCCCTCAGGTAACGGTGCCCTAAGACATTGAAATAATAGCCATTTTCCGTCTAAGTATTGTAAATAATGAAAGTGTTTAAAACCATTCAGCTTTCCAAACTTCCCCGAAGAAGTCACTCCTATCATCACAATTCTTACAGGCGTTGGTACGGAACACAATTTCAAAACCAGGTGACAAAAACATTTTGGGTGGAAAACGGTCTACTTACCATGTTTATATCAAGTAGACCATTTTGAATTTGGGGGGGAAGAGTGCTGGGGTAGGGCAAATTTGACCGACTGATATAAAAGTGATCCTGATTCTAATAAAGGTGAGTCCTTTTAATGTTAAATAATCACCATAACAGGCCTGGGGGACTTCACTGCACTGACCCGGGTCAGCCACGCCCACGTGGGTGTGAGTGCAGCTCTGTACCAGGAGGGGCACTGCCTAGTGTGGGAACTTGATCACTCAGCTGTCCTCTCTCAATCCGTAAAGCTGTGTCTCCTTTGAGTACAGAAGTATCCTTTCGTTTACATGGGAGCAGAACTAACAGTTATTTAGCCCACTCTAGGCAAGAGTCATTGAAGTTTAGGTCTAGACAAGACCTTGGAGAGCACGTCTTACAAGGAAACAACTCAGAGAAATTAAGGTACGCCCCTCAAGGTCACACACTAGTATGTAATTCCACCAGAATTCAAGCCCCACCCTGCCCAACCCCGACCCTAAACCACTATTTTGTAATGCTCATTGCTACCGAGGGCTTTGGTGCTCACATTTGGAACGTGAGCAGATATGGACATAAAGGTCTCTGTGCTCTGCTGCCCTTAGCACTTGCGGGGAGGCCACTGCCTGAACCACCCCAGAGCATCAAATGGGCAACACTTCAAGGATTACGCAAAAAGCTTCTCCTGTGTACGTTCCCTTCTTGCAGCCTGTCAGCTTGCCTTCTGTCAGAAAGACGAGCGTGATGATGGGGATGACCTGACACACGTGACGTGGCCCTGCTGTCCCAGCCACGCAGTGGCCATTGTGCATCACGGTCCACGCAGATGGTGTTGTCCGCGCAGGGGCTGTGATCTTATCTTATTGGCAAAATGTTTGGCTTCTTATATTTTAGTTGTGTTTGACGGTATTTGTAAGAAATGGAGGAGGGCTCTCATAAAGTGTGTGTAAGAAGAAAGTGAGATGGGAAATGGCCAGGACTAGGGAAGGGAAGGAGGAGGGACAGGGGCGGGAGGGCCTGGTGGGAGGAGAGACTCTGGGGCCCCATCCTCGGGAAGAGGACCAGAGAGAGGCAGGTGCACCGGATTACTCCCGCTCACCTTCCAAAGTCGCTCAATTCTCCAAACGGATCCTTTCATCCTGGCGCCCGCTCTCCATCTCCACCCCTAACCCTCTCCAGCGCTCCCCTCCTCTGTGCTTCTCTCCCTCCTGCCCCCTGAAGCAAGCACAGGTAGAGGCACCTGTAATTCCATGGACCAGAGGCTTTGCTGCTGCTGGGACTATTGCTGTCAGTTAGTGTTTCCCTAAAGAACCAGAACTTTCCCTCTGGTCATTTATAACTCCCTTACTATTAGCCATGTTATTCTGTGCGGATAGGAGAAAAGTAGAAATCTTAAAATTAAAGAGCTGTGTGAGTTTAGGTGAGTGGGGCTGGTCGGCCTGTACATCACATTCACTTCTTTTAGAGTACAGTTGGGGGGGTTAATTTGCATATACTTATTGTCAGCCCTCCATATCCATGGTTCCATCCACGACTCCTCTGTGTCCATGGATTCAACCAACCACAGACCCTGTCGTCCTGAGGTACTTACTCTTGGAAAATATCCATGTACAAGTGGATCCGTGCAGTTGAAACCCATTCGGTTCAAGGGTCAACTGTAATTCCCCAACGTGCATCTCTGAGTGAGGGAATTAGGAATGCAGGGCCTTGCACACAGCTTGGTTCCTTGCAGGGAACCTCACTCAGCCAGAGGCTGGAGATCGGAGCGGGGCTGTGACCCGCATGAGCTGGAGGCGAATCCCCGTTTCTGACATGTGATATTCTTCAAAGACACTTGACCTCAGCCCTTCGGATGTGGACAATTAGTGGACTTTGGTCTGAGCAAGTTGCTGTGGCATTTGATACCAAAACGATTTCACGCACACACAAAGGGTTCAGTTGCAAAGTGGAGCCTGAAAGAAAACAAATGGTCGAGATTCTGTATCAGGCGCGCTAGGTGAGGTGGTTTGAATTAGAGGGATGTATACGCACCAGAGGGATTCGTAAATTCTCACTGTGATTAAGGAAACCTATAGGCAGAATTCAGGTTGCACCGTGAAATGTCAGTAGGAAACACTGGCCAGGTGGTAACATGAGATCGGGGGAAGGGAACACGAGTGGCCACACGCTTAATTCTCAATCAGAGGAGGATTTCTTTTTTATTTTTGTATTCCTAAATTAGTTTTCTTTTTTCTGTTTTACTTTCTTTTTTAAAATCCTTTAAAAAATGCCTAGCTTAGTTCCTTAGTATCCAAAAGGCAGCTCTAAATCTGAGTAGAAGAAAAGTACGTTGGGTCATAGTCACTGATAGAAAAACATACTCAAGATTCTTTGTTGAATGCTTTTCTTTACCTTTCCTCTGCGTCTTTCCTCCTGCCATTGGTGGCTTCTTGCTCATCCACCTTGCTTCCAGGCTGTGTCTCCACGCCCTGACTCAGTCTCCCCCACAGGCCCGTTTATTACGTGTCTCGACTGCCTCTCACCTTGTCAGCTGTGGTCTGTCTTTCTTCATCCCTGCGTGTCCTCCTCAGTGCAGTGACTGACGGCTTTCCTCAGGCGCTGGGGCTTTGCTGGGTGTCCCGTACATGACAGTGGTCTTCAGGCATCATCACTAAGAGGCAGTTATTGCCACACCAGGGTCCGTGCTTTGGGTCGACTCACAAGTCTCCAGTGAGCGCATTCCAGGACCCAACAAACCTACGTGTCGACTGTAAAGACATTCATTGGAAGGAATGATGCTTTGTTGCTCCTGTGGTTATTCGTGGCCTTTGAGCAATGCTGGGACAGTGGGAAGCTTGCTTCTGATTCTAACTCTGGGATGTGTTTGTGAGTTGCTTCCCCTAGTGAGGGTTCTCCAGTTAGTCTTTGGTGCCTTTCTCTGCTCCCTGATCTCTACCAACCCTTCAAAGGACAGAAAGCTGAACTTTTTGTTTATTTTTTTCCTTGGTCAGAAAGATGCCCTCCCAAACCCAGAGCCTAATTATTGGAGGCAAAGTCACTTGAAAGTCACCCAGTAGTGAACCATGTACTATATGCCACACTTTTGTGAGCATTTTGCATCTGTGATTTCATTTATTTCTCCCCAGAACCCTATGAGATTAGAGATTAGGCCTGTTTCACAGACGATGCACCTTGGGCACAGGGAGGATAACCCTCCCAGGCTCACACAGCCACACACGCAGACTCAGGGCTGGATCTGTGTCTGCGGGACGCCCAGCCTCTCTCACACTGTGCTCCGCGCCTGCGCGCCTCATCTTCCAGTGGAAGAGACTCTCTGTCTGCTGCTTTCTTGTGTTTCTCTACAACCTGCTCATTTCTTGTCCTCTTATTTAATCAAGAGCTTGTTGCTACGCTAGCTTTCTTTCTGAGGAAGCGTGTGTGTGTGTGTGTGTGTGTGTGTGTGTGTGTGTGTGCGTGTGTCCATGCGTCCATGTGTACATATCTGTGTGTATGTACTTTCCTCAAGTGTCTTACTTCGAACCTCGGGGAGGTTTTCTTCCTTCTCTCTAAACTGCTTAATTTGAAGAAAATTTTAGCTTCAAGAAATTCTTTCTCCCACATCGTCATAATTTCCATCCTGAACAAACCGTTAGTGAATTCTCAGTGTGTTTGAATACAAAAAGACTCTGTTTTCCTGGACTGATTCAAAATGCAACTTCCGGTATGTGATTACGTGGAACAAAGCCTCCGGCATCATGGAGTTGGAGACGGGGATGGACAGGGCTAGTGGATCCCCGTGGACCAAGGATGAAGAAGCCTATTTCCGGTTATCCTTAAACTGATAACTAACCTGAGAAGGAACCCCACGTTGCTGCTATAACATCAGTAACAAGTTTGTTGTTTTAATTAAAGTTTCATGATTGATGTCAAATCCCTTGGTTTCATGCTGGCACTTCCCATCATTCATTGCTCTGAGCAGATTAATTTATGACTCTTTAAGTGAAGGTAATCAGTGCTTTAGGCAAATAAACTATTCCATCAAATATAAGGATTCTTGCCTGGGCTGATTGTACACATGGCCCAATTCCCATTAAAAGGATGGATATACTGTAGACTGTTCAATTAATCAGAGTCATATCCAGGGAGGATTCTGGACAGTAGTTCATCTTCCTTATTGAAAATACCCTTGACTACATTTTAGGTCATATGGAAAATGGAAAGATTTTATCCCAAACCATGTTGACGGCACTTCTGAATGTTCAGGAATGCAAATGGCTTCATTCCTGTGGGAGACCCAGTGCTTCATAGACCTTATTTTTCCTCTACCAGTCTTTTTGAACACTCTGTCATGTTGTGTGTGTTGATGTGAAAGGCTGAACAATACGTACTGGCACCGAATGATTTTCTTATTGATAAATGGAGCAATATATTTTGTTTTATGGCTCAATTCTCGCTCCTTCTCTTCCATTTTTAAGGCAAAAAAATTAGGGCATGTCTTCCTTCCTGGCACAAAATTGTTTTACTTTATCATAGCCAATCTTATTGTAAATTCATAAAAGCGTCTAGAGACTTGATAGTAAATTAAAGATGTTTCAAAACAATAACGTTTCCTGAAAATGATGTGCAACTTTATTGCAGAAGGGATAAGAAGCTGAAATTTCTATAGGACTCTGATTTATTTCCCCATCCTGGGGTGACAGAAAATGAGTTGAGTAAGTTACCCTGGGCTTGGGTAAGGATACCGTGGGCAGGAAAACAGTGCTCCCTCAACACACGTCCAGGTTCTGCAATCTTGATGAGCATGTATTCCGAAGGGTGTCAGTTGCTGACATGCACGACTCAAAAGCCGGGGCTTTAAGGGACTGCCTGTTGCATTTTTAATCATAAAGCAGTCTAGACTTAAATCTTTCATAACTGAACTCAAATCGGAATCCATCACACGTACGTCATATTAGCTAGCGTCTCTGGCATGATGGTGGTAGCTGTGTAAGATATTTGTTTGGCTTGTTTAGAATTCAGTTGTAATGTTCTAAAGCGAGAAATTATTGCTGGTGGAGAAGCTGCCAAGTCGCTAATACCCCTAACAGCATTCTGCCAATGAGTCTAAACTGCAGGAGATATTGTCACCCTGAGCAGAACAGATAGCACAGAAGGAGGACCCTGTTTCTGAGTAGTTGCAGAATCTGTTAGCTGTCTCTCCTGTGTAGCCATTGTTTGTGCAGACTTGTCTCAGACTTGAACTTGCCAGGGACAGTCATCCTCCCGCCCCTATCACAGTGTCTGGCACGTGACTGTAACCAAATACAGTGAGTCCCCTACATTCGAACAAGTTCCGTTCCGAGGGCATGTTCGTAAGTCCAACAGAGTTACCCTAGGTACCCAACTCACACAGTCGGCTATATAGTACTGTAATCGTTTTATAATACTTTCCACACAAATAATACATTAAAAAAAAACAAACCAACCCCCCAAATAAAGAAAACATGTTTAATCTTACAGTACAGTACTTGAAAAGTACAGTAGTACCAGCTACATCACTGCTGCTTGCTTCCGGACATCCTGGGCCTGAAATGAAGGTACTGTACTACTGTACTCCACACAGTGCTGTACAGTAAAGTACACAAAAGCGCAAACATTTGTAGAGGGTGCACGCACGTGACAATGTACGCCAGACACGTGAACTAACTTTCCGTGATTGGACGTGCGAACGCACGTTCGCATGTTTGAAAGTACACAACTTGAAGGTTCGTATGTATGGGACTTACTGTAATGTTTGTTGGGATATAGAAATGCTATTTTGGCTCAGCCCTGCCCCCTCACTCCTTCCTTCCATCTCTCTCCCTCCCCTTTTCCCAACCCTCACGCTCACCTTTGGGCTTTGCTTTCTAGGCAAAGCAGGAAAAATGCCAGCTCCGTCTCCCAGGATTCTTGGGAGCAAAACTATTCCCCTGGGGAAGGCTTCCAGAGTGCCAAGGAGAACCCCAGGTATTCCAGCTACCAAGGCTCCCGGAACGGCTACCTGGGCGGGCACGGCTTCAACGCCAGGGTCATGCTGGAGACCCAGGA
The DNA here is from genome assembly GCF_000442215.2 of Lipotes vexillifer. Lineage (NCBI taxonomy): Eukaryota > Metazoa > Chordata > Mammalia > Artiodactyla > Lipotidae > Lipotes > Lipotes vexillifer. Next base: position 965,848 of record NW_006799027.1, on the reverse strand, counting down.
GCTCCTCCGCCAGGAGCAGAGGCGGAAGGAGCAGCAGATGAAGAAGCAGCCCCCTCCCCCCGAGGGGCTCAACAACTATGACTCATATAAAAAAGTCCAGGACCCCAGTCACATCCCCCCCAAGGGGCCCTTCCGGCAGGACGTCCCCCCCTCCCCGTCTCAGGTCGCCAGGCTGAACAGACTCCAGACTCCTGAGAAAGGGAGACCCTTCTATTCCTGAGACGAAGAGCAGACTCTTCGTGTCATGCAATAAAGGACATTTTCCTATGAAGACTTGTATTTGGGGAGCTTTTTTGAAACCTCGGTGGTAGTATGGAATATTTCTGTTGCTGGTGTTAGTGCCTTTAAGCAGTGTGGGCAATTCGATGGAAGGCCTTAATGTCTTTGCCACTGTGTCCCAAGTGTCTGTTTCATGGAAGGATTTCCCGCCATTTGACAATCACCTGTTCGAGGCATCGTACGCTCTGCATCTCTCAGGTACTGGGAACCTGGCCCAGCCCGGGAGACGTCGTGGCTTCGTGTTACTGCCCCGTACAGCTTGTGGCAACAGATTACCCTGAAGTCAAGAGTGACGCTGATCCCTCTTTTTTCCCTTTAAGTTTCTTGGGTGAGGTGACATCTCCATCTCTGGTGCATGAAAGTGGGTGACATACACCAGAAATTGGGACTCCATGGTGCTTCCCGGCACAGTCATTTTTAATCCTTTGTAACCAGTATGGTCTCCCTTTTCTCTCGCAGCCCCTTGCGACAAGAAATTTCCTTCATCTAAAAGAAGCTAAGCCATATTCCAACACTGTCTGTTTATCAGGGGGGGTCCTTTTGTAACTGCCTTATAACTCAGTGTTACCAATAAAGTGATTATTCTGTCTGCGTGTATAAATACCCTTGCTCAATCCTGACCCTCACATGTCTGTTGAGTCACCATGGCTCTGTGTGGGGAACAGGGGAGACAGGCGTCAGCCCTCGTGGGGCAGGGGGCCGCCCA
>NW_006799027.1:960332-964602 GCF_000442215.2 Lipotes vexillifer | reverse complement strand
GGGGGCCCCCCCCCCCGCCGGCCCAGTGTGTGTCATGACACGGTGGGTGGTAGCTAAGGAAAGAAAGAATTCTCCCAGGATGAGCGTCTGGCCCAGTACATCCCAGCTATTCTTTTTAAATTAGTTTTTGTTTGATGAGTTGGCAGGAAGGGCATAGCATGGAACAAAGATCAGTCGGACATTCATTTTGGGATTCCAGAACCTCACCTGCTTTCTCCGGTTTTTAAAGTCGGTTGCAAAGGATGGTTGTCTATTCATCCACCTGCTGTCTCTCTGCCTGGTGATGTCATCCAGGTTTCAAGATAATTCTGCCATGAAATAGAAAAGGTAAATAAGAAGAAAGCTGTTCCACATGCCACAGAACATTCTGATGTCCCCAAGCAGGGATAACAAAAGATTGCCCTGGTGTCAATATGTTAATGTACGTGTGGGTCGTGAGGACCTGGGTTACTCCCGTGTTCCCATCTTCTCATTTGTTGGTCTGAACATCCTGTTGTAAACCATGGCTGGATTGCTAAAGTGCCTGCAAATCCCGATGTGAGAAAAGCTCGAGATGAAAGCTCAGCATACTGTGTGTTAACAAAAAAGAAAAAAAAAAAAGACATGTACTGATATGCCTATTTTTTATTTTTACTGGCACATTGTATTTTTGTGTCCACTTCTTTTTAGAAAATACGTGAGGGTTCATCCCCGTACCTACGTCTCTTTCACATTTCTGTGTAATGGTTGTGTTTGTTCACGGAACGTAGCGATGTTGAAATGATGTGACCAGTGTAAGCGTGGTGACCTCCGACGACAGTTGCTCTTCCTCACAGCCTCCCCTGTGCTGTGAGAAACAGCTTTCCCTGTACATATGAGACTTCTAATAAAAGGCATATTTCTTCCTGTTCTCTGTGTGTCTGTAGTAGTCCTGTGAAAACTCTCCTAGCTGCGTTTTTTTAGTCTACTAGCAGATGTAATTGTTTTTTCCATATTTAGAGAAAGTTGAAAGTTTCCTCGTCTCTGTCTGTGCAAACACGGAAGTGGGTGATTGATTGTTTATTTGAACACCTGAGGAGGGAGGGGACAGGAAAGAGAAGGACCTAATTAATGAGTCCACTGGAAGGCCCAGGCTGCCCAGAGTAGCCGGGAAATTCGGAATGGGAGGAACCGATACACTAGAATAAATAAAAGAATAATTATACAGAGAGCGATGTAATATTTCCGTTGTTGCCCTTTGCACTATGGACCATTTCAACAAGGTGACTGTTCTGCTTGAGTCCTGACCATGTGTACCTCGATCCCAGAGAGAAGTCCAAATTCAAGCTGACTTCCAAACTAGCCTGGTTCTTACTTCCCAGATTACACAATGAGGCTTTGCTCCTTCCAGAGGGACATTCATTAATATTTGTATGATGCTTTGAAGACACAAAGGGCACTAGAGCCCTGGGTGAGTCTTGTGCACCATTACGGTCATGGTCCCCACCCAAAGGGCAGGCTTTGCAAAGGCCTGTCCAAAATGCCCTCCCATGGAGGGCCGAGCATCAGCTGGTTGCCATAGCAACCCTTATCCTGCCACTAAATCCAAACTCTGTCACCTCAAGATTAGTAACAAGAGGTGTATAGCAAGCCAAGGAGATAACACTTCTTTGGTTCTTATATGCCTACAAGGTGTGGGAAAGTAGAAAAGCGAAGATGGACAGATTTGTTAATTTTCTCACTGACCAGGAGACCCGCTGCAAATGCCAAAACTCACAGGTTATTTATCTCAGCTGACAGTGAGAAGAGAGACAGTACTGAATGTTGTGGGAGCCTAAATCACAGAGGATTTGTTGATTAAAACTGACAGTTTTTGCCACACAGAGAAGAGGTGGAGAAATAGATGTGGGTCAGCACAGAAGTGAGAATATGCCCGATGAAGCAATCTTGTCTAAATGAACTGGCCTCTGCTCCGGCACATCTCACAAGGACTTGCTGGGACCAGAGGGAGAGTGTGTCCACAGGGAGAAGTCTCAAGTCAGGAAAGGGTACAGGTGGCAACCCCAAGGCCCTCACACAGCTAAGGATGGAGGTGCAGTCACTCAACTGTCCCTCAGAAAATGTGGTCCCCCTGTTATCGCCTCTCTTAGGCCATTAGGACTACAGATAGTCTTATAAACATGTATATGTAACTATACATTGTAAAACAACATTATATAATGTAGCAATAGTCTGTGTAACTCAAGCACCACACCCACCTCCTTTCCCTGGAGTCAGTTAGACCAAAGGCAGCTCAGAGGTGAGCGGATCCCAGGTATCTCACTAAAAGGAAGGAGAGATGGACCCGGGCTCCTCAGGTTTTCTGCTAAGGAAGTCAAATCTATCAAATCCGAGACGGTAAACCAAATGAATTTTGTTTCATCGAGCGGGGGCCATTGGTTTTGTTGCAGACCCTTTTTGAAAAAGGGTAGAAAATAAGCAAAGATTGCTGACCACCACTTAGGCGGCAGTGGGCTTTGTCATGATCTGCCACCATGAGTCTGAACACGAGGCCAGAGGGAAGAAGAGACCAGGGTTCCGGAGGCCTCTCTGTCCACATCACTCACCCCAAAAGGGCACTCATCTCCTGGGCTGCTCCCCTTCTCCGATTGTTTTCATTAGGGAGTAGACGTTCACGTATACACATGACAGGCACATGCAGCAGATGTGAAATGTGTACGTAATTCTATATTTAGCTGGTTATTTTCATGTGTCCCTTATTTCATTCTTAAAACCCAAGTCTTACCTCCAGTTGATATCAACCTGAGCTTAAGCAGATAGTAATTTGTTTCTGGCTTTGTTTGCTGGTCCTGGCAGAGGAAGTGACTGAGGTTCCATCACGCTGTCCCATCGAGGATGTCCTTGTACGACATGGTGTGCCGTACATTTAAATGTCTATTTAACAATCAGTTCTTTCCTTCTTTTTTTTTTAAACAAAGATTACTCTGACAATGACATGTCAGGCAAGGAGATAATCTTTTCTTACTTCAGAGACAGGATATCATCTTAATAAGGCAGCTAATAAGAATGTTCACAGGTCAGAAAGTGAGAATGATGGAGAGACTTTAATGGAAAAACCATCTTCAGCTCTGAGTAATGATTAGATCACAAAGCTGGTTGAATTAAATTGACTTTTTTTTTTTTTAATGCAAGGAGGATGAAGGTTGTAATTCTGAGCATAAGCTCTTTTTTTGAACAAGAAACTGATATTTTACTTCAGATTTCATAGAGAAAAGGTAGGATTATCATTGCCTTCCGCACAGAAGGAGCTTATTTTCCCCTTAGACGGGTTGTTCCCTCCAAAATTCATCATCTTCCCAGTCAGCATACATCTTCCTCTGCCTCCTTTTCCTTTTCCCTCAGCTTTCATATTCAGCAAAGGAAAAATCGATGGGTGCCCTTTGTCCATAAATTTAGTTTTTTTAGATTAAACCCTATAGTGGAGAATTTGATTTTTATGAAAGATTCCGTTATGAGTCAGATAAGATCAAATGTCTTTGCTAAAGAGAGTAATTGCCTTTCCTCGTGAGGTTTTGTTTTTTTTTTTTTCTGAGTTTAAATTTCAACGATCGGTTTTTATCTCCTCATTTTTAATTTTTTAAAGTGAGTTATCTGTGTGCGGGCCTGTCACTCCCTAGATGTGTCTGTTTCATTCCGGACACGGGAGAAAAGTACAAGAAACAAGGACTAAGGCTTCCCACTGTGAAGCTGAACAATTACTCATCTTTCATCCTTAACATTTATTTCCTCACAGGATCAATTAAATGTGTGAAAAAAAAGCGCTTTTTTGAATTGCTCAACTAACTGCTGAGTCACCTTGCACTGTCGTTGGCTTAGAAAAACCGTTTGCGGTTTGTTCCCGTCTCTGCGTCTGCAAAGTCTCGTGATGATCTGAGTCTCCTCCTGGGGTGTCATCAGCTCTTGGATCAGCGGCTAGAAGGTGGTGTCAGGGCAGGAGCCCTTCTCCCTTCTCTGAAGGCAAGTTGCTGCTTGCTAGGAGGCTCCTTCTGAAACTGAGGTTTGGCTTCCATGAGGGGCTTTACAATGCAAATATTTTAAGTACAACTTTGAAGATTTTGCCATTAAAAACAGCCTCATGTGGCTCAGGGCCCAGCCGACTGCAAGCTACAAGGGGGAAGCGCCATAAATTGCTGGCAAGGGACAGGAAGGAAACAGCCCAAATTTCTAAACCAATCGTGACCTTGGTGAATGATTTGGTTTCAGGGTTCAGCTCATATCTGACTTGCTTTTTTTTTTTTTTTTTTTTTTTTTT
>NW_006799027.1:944866-960128 GCF_000442215.2 Lipotes vexillifer | reverse complement strand
TTTCTGGTACGCGGGCCTCTCACTGCTGTGGCCTCTCCCGTTGCGGAGCACAGGCTCCGGACGCGCAGGCTCAGCGGCCACGGCTCCCGGGCTCAGCCGCTCCGCGGCATGTGGGATCTTCCCGGACCGGGGTATGAACTCCTGTCCCCTGCATCGGCAGGCGGACTCTCAACCACTGCGCCACCCGGGAAGCCCTCTGACTTGCTTTTATTCGGCTCTCGTTGTCAGTGGCAACAAACTTATCACGGTTGTTTATGTTGGGATGAAATAGGAGCAAACATTAGCCTGACAACCCAGACAGAGGTGGAACGAGGACTTGCCCTGAAAGCTGGGTATTTTGGAATCATGCAAAGCTTTGAACTCGGCTTGTGGGGCCTCCAAGTGAATTTGTCCTGCACACGCCCTTGACTTGCAACTCCATCTCCAAGGCTTCTTTAATGTCATCTGCATGACTTGCCTCCCATCTGAGCTTAAGGAGCTCGCCCTCTGGTCCAGGCAGCCAAAGCATTAACACAGAATCTGAACCAGCCATCAGAGGGCACAGCAGCCCCTGGCTCCCACCTTACTGGGTTGACTTATGCGTGTAGTGCTTTACAATTTGTACAGCATTCTCTTCTTTCGCATCCCCAAACCCTGTGAAGCACGTTAGGGAAATGAGAGTCCAATTTTACGCATGAGGAAATGGGGATTCTGAGAGTTTGTGACTTGCCGGTTGGTGAACAGCCCAATCACAATGTAGAACCCATTGTCCTGAGCCTGTGGGGTTATAAGGGTTTTATCAAAAGGATGTTTTTTTGTTTTTAACAATTTAAAATTCCTTACTTGATGGTAATTCATTGATTGGGAAAAGAAACACAATATAATGCATAAAGAGTTAGGAAATTAACAATGCCCTGAAAATAAATTTTATTAATCATAATACTATTTGCGTGCACTTACAAATACATATGTACATATATTATATACATTATGTGAGACAAATATAATGGTTCTATAATGGTTTACTTTAGTCCAAAAATGCCTTTTGAAATAGACAACCAGCCAGGCCTCCGTGTGGATCTGCAGACCCCACTTGGGTCCCTTGTTGCTAACTACTGTTCCATGCTTTGGATCCTTTGCTTCACTATTTAAACCTCTTAGACCAGAAAGTATGTATTTCTAAGCCAGGTTTTAATGTTGAGAAAAGAAAGAGTCCTATGAGATTAAAGGCAGACAAATTAAAAAAAATAAAATAAGGGTCTGCACCATGGGGAAAGCAGGATGCATTAGAACACAGAGTGGCTACAACAGAAAGCCAGTCCTAGCAGGCGAGTTTCTGAAGCAGATGCAAGAGAGACTCCCAAATACTAATACAAAATAGAAAAGATCGCTGGAAGATTGTGCAAAAACACAATGACAATTTGCATTAAATCATCAGCTGTTTTCAGCACAGATGGGAAAAGCCTATTACAAAATGTTGTAAGACGTTTGCGGCGGGTTTCAAGCTGGACAGGCATTAAAAACATTCTTAAGCTTTTCACGTTGGAATAAAAATGTAAATCATTTTTAGTGAGGAGTTCTTCTTTACCTATCCTTTTTCTTTGTATTTTATTTTATTTTTGGTAAAGAGATGACATACTAATGGCCAAGGGGAAACGATCCATTTACAGAGTTGGATAGATAAAATTTATCTCCAAAGAGGCAGAATATTAATTATGCATAGAAAGAAACTTTTACTCTGAGGCATTCCCAATGAAACCAGTGGCTAATTTCACTCCAGATCCTAATCAAACACAGTCGCAGCATCTGGAGAGAAACACAGGACGTTACTGGGTGTGTTTCAGGGCAGGGGGCAGGGTTGGGCGGCTCAGAAGGGTGGGACACCTCTTCCAGGAGGCTCTCTGGGGTTTGCCCGCTGCCTCACCATACAGCTGTGTCCATCCTCTGCTCCTTTAAATGGGCTGTGGGGTTGTGAAGCAGGAGCCAGCAGCTGATGCTCCAGGGCCCACTCCTCGGGTCTGTGCCCCTGCAGAAGAGATGCAGACAGCCACAGACTTCGCATCTGGAAGAACTGGCTGGCCCAAGGAAACGAGTTTCCAATAACTAATCCAGCTGAACGAGGCACTTCCCTTGGCTCCAGCTTTCCTTCCTGTAAGCCAGGAAGCGTTCTCTCCATTCATTAGGGGATGGCCCATCAGGGACTTCTAATCTCTGATTGGCTACTTCATACACTGTGGTAGTATCTTCCGCTGCCCATCTGAAGTCCTTTTAGGGTTCCCTCTGGATTAATTGAAAGCCGTGGATATCCTGTTTGTGTGATCTATTCACGGTAATTGTAAGGCCATGAAGAGGCCAATATTGATTTTTAAAGAAGAGGCCACTTTACAAGGCACGAAATGGACAATGTGTAATGTGGAGTCAGTTTAGGGAAAATCATTCATTCATTCACGCACTCGTTTGTAGTTCTCGTTGTGTTCAGAGCTCTGGGTTAGGTGCTGGGAACACTCCAGCGAGTAACAGTCTTATTCTAATGGGGACCTGCTGATAGCAGTCAGAGGGTGAAACTAGCCTGAGGAGAATGAAGGAGGGTTAGGGGATAGAGAATGAAAGGAAGCCAGGGATCTTCTGTTTCAGGAGATCATAGCTGAGCAGAGGTCTGAAGGGGTGAGGGAGCCCTGGGGCTGTCTGAAGGAAGAGGCTGCCTGGGAGAAGCATCCATAAGTGCAAACTTGAGGCCACCGTGTGCCTGGTGTGTCACGGAGCAGTCAGGAGGCCAGGCTTACAATTTGTCAGGTGAATGGGCTGGGGAAGAGGAGGGTCGTGATCGGAGCTGGATGAGGAGGAAGTAAGGGCTGGAGTCAGGCGAGGACAAGAAGTGATATCGGGCCCACGGGGCCAAAGGATGGCTGGAGTTGGGGACTAGAGCTGATGAGTGGGGTGACCCGAGGAGCGATTGTGGGGGGGTATGGAGGGTGTGTCCGTAGGAGAAGGTGGCCGGTGCGAGACAGTCAGGGACCGAGAGACCAGTATGGCAGAAGGATCTTCGTGGGTGTGGAAATCAATGACAGCAACAAAGATGGTTGCAAGACAGTAGTGCAGGTGCTAACGTCGTCACAAGATGGAGGTCTGGTAGAAACCTGCCACCAAGAGTGGAATAGCCATATTGTAGCCAATTCACAGCTGCAAAGAATTGGGGGAGGGTTGGGGAGAAGGGAGGAGGGATGCCCTGGAGCCTCAGCAGGAGTGAGAGGGACACCTCGCCCACGGCCAAGCCCGAAATACGCACAGTGTCAGGGGAAAACAGCCACCCCTGGGAGGGCCGTGGGGTCGACAGGAGGAAGAAGTGGTGGGGATGGAGAAAAGCCCTCCAGGGATGTCAGACGACGTTAGGAGCACAGCCCAGGCATCTTGGGCGTCTTCTGATGAAGTGAAAGGGGGTGCGGAGCAAGATAAAGTTCTGTGGTCTCCGAGTGGGAGGTAGAAATTCAGTTCTAACCATTGCCTACTTCTCAGATGCCAGAAAGCAGGAGTCTTGCAAAGTGTTACAGTCCCCTTTGCCTAGGAGTGGGCTGCTATGACTTTTTGCATCACAGCAGCTGAAATGCCCAAACCCACTTGATGACAATAGATGCATGCATCCATCCATCCTTCCATCCATCCAAGGGCTGATTTTTCCAAACAGTGTGCCGTCACTGTGCATTCAGTGATCAACTAAAGAGACATGGCTATTCTCATTAAAATTACAGTCCAAAGGCAGAAGCAAACACTAATTAAATCAGCACACTAATAAATGTAGTATGTTAAGCTATGACAAGGGCTCTCAAAACCAAGTTGCTATGAGAGAAAAACAGGAGGAGGGGACATAATTATGATGGGGACAGTGAAAGGTCTAGTGAGTTGAGACCTGAAGGATCCTGAAAACCTAACAACTTGGCAAAATATCAAGAACCTGGAAACTTCATAACCTATGGTGTTGAGGTTTCATTTTCTAAAATGGAACTAATGAAACAACCCACAAGGTGGACAGATTTATACCTAAACCAGTTTAAAAAAATTGTTTATTACAAAAATTGGACCTAAACATGCAAAAATAAGAGAATGGTTAAGTAAATTATGGCATATGATGTACTCGTATGTTATCAGTTATTAAAGTGAAAATAGCATGTATATATAGGAGGTTAATTTTTTCTCAGTAAATCACTCCATGCGGATCATGAAAGCTCTAACACATGAAGATCTCTGATACACTTCACTACATCACTTAGTATTAAGAGTAATAAACTTGGAAATACTGTTGATGTGGAATGATAAAAGTGTGCCACATTTTAATCAGTTCCTTTTCTTTTTATAAGGGTCTTATTTGTACCATAATATGTAACAAGAAGCCCCAGAGAAAGAAGAGGGCTTCAACCAAGTGACCTTTGACAAAACTTTGAGTTTTGTTATTTATGGACTGAGAACAGTAGAGAGTCGTATGGCCTCTGTACCTCAAACAGCTGCCCTCACGGGTCCTCAGGTTATTGCCAGTGATCCCCAAGTTGCTGCAAGTTTAGAGCCCTTGAATGTTTCAAGTGGTTCCTGCCTCAATTTCTTAACAAGTAACCATCCCATGTTCTCTGGGTGTCATTGATTAAAATTATTTTGACCCCTCTTCAAATCTGCTTGTTGCGTGGGAATTCGTTGGTATTGACCAGTGACTTAAGCTAAAGAAATTAATAGAGAAACTACCTTCCATTGAGCATGTGTGAGAGGTTTGGGAGAGTTTTATATTTTTCCTTAAAAAAAAAAAAAAAAAAAGCTGCGTGCAATAAAGAGGAGCCCAAGAAGTTTTCTAAACCCTCAGGTTGGTCCAGCAACAAAAGCCTTGCAGCCTGTTTTCTTAATCATTTATTCAGTACCTGGAACAAGCTGACATCTCTTACAATGATGTACTCTTGGCCTGATCTTTTCTGATTGGCCTTTATCAAAAGATTTAAAGGTTTAATCAAGAAAAGAATTGTTTAGGGCTTCCCTGGTGGCGCAGTGGTTGAGAGTCCGCCTGCCGATGCAGGAGATATGGGTTCGTGCCCCGGTCCGGGAAGATCCCACGTGCCGCGGAGCGGCTGGGCCCGTGAGCCATGGCCGCTGAGCCTGCGCGTCCGGAGCCTGTGCTCTACAACGGGAGAGGCCACAACAGTGAGAGGCCCGCGTACCGCAAAAAAAGAAAAGAAAAGAATTGTTTAAAAGCTTAGCTTTTACAAATACCGGAAGTTAAGAGCTCTCACTTAGCTATGGATTGATCTTCAGGATGGACAGTGGGATTCTAGAGGGGGAAGAGCATCGGACGTTCTCTACAGGGTGGGGACCTCCCTAGGATCTCTCTCCTCCCATTCATGGCTCAAATCACAACTTTTCCAGAATGCGTCCATCAGATGACTACTTTTCACTAGACTCATATTGAGGGTGAGCCAGAGACACAGAGAAATCACGTAACATACTGGGAAGTTTAGGTACAAGTTTTCCAGCCCATCCTTGGGAGGATGAGGGAGGTGGGATGAGTAGCAAGTGCCTGGCGCTTAGGCAGTCTTTTGAATCCTGAAATGACAAGATGCTAAGGCGTCTAGAGCCATCTGATTACTATTTAATAACGTTGGCCATTAGGAGACTGTCAAAGATTCATGCTCTGCTCAGGAGTGCCAACTTTCCTTTTGAAACTTGGAGAGACTGGCGAAAATGTTGGCTTTGGCAGATGGGCTCTTGGCATGCGTGGGAGTATTGATCACCCTTGCAGGGTAGGAAATGCTACTCTCTCTCTGATTAAAAGTTTCTTACAAAGGAGAACACCAGCTTAAGGTGGTCAGCATCGTTAATAGCCTACATTTAAGAGATCTCTACATTACGGAGTGTCTGTTGCCAGAGTGTCCATCCGACTTTAATGGATCTTTAAAAGCGTTCCTTTTCCCTTTCAGAGGCTGTGTTCTTCTTTAGTCCAGCTCAATCATCGTGCCTCCTCGCTTTGCCCATTTTCTCTATAAACCTTTCTTTGCTAAGATCTATGGTTTTTCATGTGAAAAAGGGACCATCAGTTGGAAAAAAACCCACGAATACTAAGACTTTTAGGGACATGCATGTTAAATCCCGTTTTGGTGAATCTGAAGGTGAGATACTGCAACACCTTGCAAAGTGATCCATCCACACTGCAGGACTCGAGTCTATTCAAATCCAGATGAGACTTTGGCCCATTGTTTTAAAAACAGCTGGATCCCTTCAAGACCCTAGAGGTGCACCCTGAATCCTTGGTCTTGGGTGAGCCCTGAGAGCTGATTCTGTTGCTTAAATCTCCACATTGATCTTTTCACCCAGTTAACCTCAAGGATTTGTTGAATCCCAGCATTGTGTTTCAGGCTTATTTCTGGCTTTGGTTTATATCTCCTCTATGCAAGCCTTCTTTGGTGACCCAGCCTCCGTTGTCTTTTGGTGTGACCAAGCAGCTCAGCTGCATCTCTCCAAACGTGTTCCAGGCTTGGATCGCACTTTGCTGTCCCCAGATGACACCCAGGACACTACATCCAGCACCTCTGATAGGTTAACTTCGTGAAATTAATTGACCATGAAATTAACCTGGCTTCTTTCTCATAGTAGACAGTAAATGTTTGTTGAGTGAATGCTTCGCCTGAAACTTTATTTAAAGGACTTGAAGTTTTTGCTGTAGTGTTTTTCTGATTTCCCTTTTTGCACTTAAAGCAAGCGTGTAGTGTTTCTGTAAACAATGAGCGAGAGACAGAGACAGACCAAGGTATAAGAAAACAGACGTAGGTACATTTGAAGTAGGAAAGTTTTTAAAAGGCAAATACTCCTAGACTCTTGAGTGACTTTGAGAGTTATTCCTAATGAAATTTGACATGTTTTAATAAAATTCAGTGGATGGAGAATTGACCCCCACCTTCATCCCTGAAATGTTGGTGTTCCTCTGGGATATGTCCTGGGTCCTCTTCTCTTCTCTCTCTTGTCCCCTTCCTGTTCATCCCTTCTACTGCCACCTGTACGTTGAAGACACCCGGCCCCCATGTCCCTGGGACCCTCACTTCTCCCGTGGTCTTCGCTCTGCTTTGCTCTTGTCTACGGCGCTGAGGAGCCACTGCCTCTGCTGCTGGCGCCCTCTCTGGGTCTTCCAGTGCCTGTTCCCGAGGCCATGGTCTCTGGGGGCCCTCAACCTCCCACTGGGCCTCACCGTCCCTCCCCATTGCCCCCTATTCTTGTTTGTGACACAAATCAGTGCAGTGTCAAGGGGCATGGGCTCGATTCAGCTGACCTGGGTTTGGATCCCAGCTTTGCCACTTACTCACTGGACAATCTTGGCTTCTAACCTCTGCAAGACTCAGTGTTCCCATCAGTGAAATGGGGACAGTACCCCATTTCAGTACCTACCAGATGGGGTTAAGGCGATTTATCAATAACACAACTGCTTAGTCCCATGCTTAGAACCTAAGTGCCCCCCAAATGGTAGTAGTTTTTCTTCTTCACAGATTCCTTTGTGAGAGTATCTCCTTCAGTTTTTCCTGGCAGCCCCCTTCTATCCATGGGGCTCAGAGGGAGTTTGCAGGGATGTTCAGAAAACTGGATCTTAAACGGTCACTGGGCTCTTCACCCTCCACCCACTGGTCCCTCTCCTGTTCCCTCCTCTCCGCCAGAAGATGCCTTTTTTTTAAACACCTTTATTGGGGTGTAATTGCTTTACACTGGTGTGTTAGGTTCTGCTTTATAACGAAGTGAATCAGCTGTACATATACACATGTCCCCATATCTCTTCCCTCTTGCGTCTCCCTCCCACCCTCCCTATCCCACCCCTCTAGGTGGTCACAAAGCGCCGAGCTGATCTCCCTGTGCTATGCGGCTGCTTCCCACTAGCTATCTATTTTACGTTTGGTAGTGTATACATGTCCATGCCACTCTCTCGTTTTGTCCCAGCTTACCCTTCCCCCTCCCCATATCCTTAAGTCCGTTCTCTAGTAGGTCTGTGTCTTTATTCCCGTCTTGCCCCTAGGTTCTTCATGACCATTTTTTTTTTTTAAGATTCCATATATATGTGTTAGCATACAGTGGGGGGAATGTAAATTGATCCAGCCACTATGGAGAACAGTATGGAGGTTCCTTAAAAAACTAAAAATAGAACTACCATAGGACCCAGCAATCCCACTACTGGGCATATACCCTGAGAAAACCATAATTGAAAAAGAGTCAAGTACCAAAGTGTTCATTGCAGTTCTATCTACAATAGCCAGGATATGGAAGCAACCTAAGTGTCCATCAACAGATGAATGGATAAAGGAGATGTGGCACATATATACAATGGAACATTACTCGCCATAAAAAGAAACGAAATTGAGTTATTTGTAGTGAGGTGGATGGACCCAGAGTCTGTCATACAGAGTGAAGTAAGTCAGAAAGAGAAAAACAGCAGATACCTTTTATAGAAACTGACTGTTGGAAGCTCTGGTCTCCGATTCATCACATGCTCAGAGCTCGTGCATCCAGGCTGGGACCCCGCACCCAATAATCTTCCCAGTGTTATGGATTCGACTCTTACCCCAGGAGCAGAGGCAACCACTCCTGTCCTCAAAAGAGCTAGCTCACCTTGCCCGGCCTGCCGATGAGTGACAGACCCTTGCTTCCTGAGGGCTGGGTGGAGACATTCAGGATATTTACTATAACTCCTCTTTGGAATTTCCCAACATGTTTATACAGTAGTTGTTTAAATAACTCCAAAATCATAATTTGTTTTTGAAGCTTATTATTCTGCTTAAGTTCCTTGAATTATTAAGATGATCTGGTTTCTTGGGAAGCAGTTGTGTTTTAGAGTAACTTAATTGTCCACTGCAGGGAACGGTTGGATACTGTCTGGGGGTGGAGGGACCCCCCCCAAAAAACAACCTATTAAGTCTACTCGTTCTTTAATTTTCCTGATTCGGTTGCTCAGTCCCAGGTAAGAATATTTGTCCATTACCCAGCTTGCACAGATGCTGCAAGAATTCTCAAACGGTTCCAGACGAATGGATAAAGAAGATGTGGTACATATATATAATGGAATATTACTCAGCCATAAAAAGGAATGCAATTGGGTCATTTGTTGAGACGTGGATGGATCTAGAGACTGTCATACAGAGTGAAGTAAGTCAGAAAGAGAAAAACAAATATCATATATTAACGCATGTATATGGAACCTAGAAAAATGGTACAGGTGAACCGGTTTGCAGGGCAGAAGTAGAGACACAGATGTAGAGAACAGAAGTATGGACACCAAGGTGGGGGAAAGAGGCGGCAGGGCGGTGGTGGTGGTGTGATGAACTGGGAGATTGGGATTGACATATATACACTAATATGTTTAAAATGGATAAATAATAAGATCCTGCTGTATAAGAAAATAAATAAAATTCAAAATAAATAAATAATAATTTTTTAAAAAGTTTACTTAAAAAATTGTTGCCGGTTGATGGTAAGGTACACGTGTTTGAGATCCATCAATCTGCATAATTATCATTTAAAAGGAGCAGATAATAATCATAGCTTGTATTTATTCTTAGACCGGTCTAAGTGCTGCTTTAGATACATTAATGCACAACAGCCCTATGAGGTCGATGCTATCTATTATGGTACCCATTTTATAGATGTGAAAAACTGAGCATAGAGAGGTTTATTATTTGTCCAAAGTCACACAGCTAGCGAGTGGTAGAGCCAGGATTCAGACTGAGGTGGTGTGACTCTCCATGGAGCCAATGCTCTCATGCAGATAAAATTAGAGACTGCACCAGCCTTTCTCAGGCTCCCTTGGCCTATATTCTACCGGGTTCTCTGTCCTGCTGCTGCCTCAGTGCAGCTCTCTGAAAGGCCATTTAGAAGGAGTGGGGCAGCTTTCTGCAGGCCTGTGCCTGTTGACAGAGCCCACACCATCCACTCCCTGCTTCTGGTGGGGGAGGGCTGGACGGCCGCCTCCAGCGGTTTCCTGTTCCTTGTCCAGGACCAGCTCCAGACCCCAGCGCTCTCCCGCTTCCCTCTGCACCACCCAACCTCGGTGAAGAAAGATAACCCATCTCTCGGTGCCATCTTCTCCCAGCCACGGTCAGTCACAGGCCCACAAAGGGCTTCCTCTCTTTCACAGGGATGTCTTGAGGGCAGAGGTGGGCTCAAAGGGCCGCTCACAAAGCTTCAGTTCCAGCCTCCTCCCTTGCAAGGCCCCTTCCAAGAAGACCTTGTGCCTTGTGGGAGAGTCATAAATTTCTTTTTTTTTTTTTTTTTTTGCGGTACGCGGGCCTCTCGCTGTTGTGGCCTCTCCCGTTGCGGAGCACAGGCTCCGGACGCGCAGGCTCGGCGGCCATGGCTCACGGGCCCAGCCGCTCCGCGGCACGTGGGATCTTCCCGGACCGGGGCACGAACCCGTGTCCCCTGCATCGGCAGGCGGACTCTCAACCACTGCGCCACCAGGGAAACCCGAGAGTCTTAACTTTCTGTTCTTTTCCTAGAGCTCCCCTGGCTGTGTGAGTGTCACACACTAGTTTCAAAACCTAGATTTGTCCCTGCTCCAGGGATCCTTCTAAGCTTTGTCTCCAAAAATGAGAACTCCAGTTCTACCACTCCTCAGCCAGCTTTCGGGGACTTGGTGGCCAGCCCTCAAGTACTGTTCTCTCTGCCCTGGTCTCTCCCACTCACTGGGACTGCGTGCTCTGTCCTGGCTTCCACTTTTCCTGGGCTGAGAGTGAGACCCAGGTATCAAATTCCCTTTTCCTTCTGGCCTAGACCAACAGGTAAGGCCCATCTCACCCTGGTTCCCAGAACACAGTCAGGTCCCCTTGCTGGAGCAAGGAAACCAGACCCCAGATTTCGCCTCCCTCCCCCTGACACTCTCCCCCACCCCGTGAATCCCCATCTCTGCCCTTCCAGGGGCCATGAGCTAATGTTCTTACAATGCAGCCCACATCCCACGTATTAGGATGCAGGAAGCACCGTAATTACCTCTGCAGCTGATTTAAGCTTCCAGGTTACACACAAAATGTTGGGAGCTTACGGGAAGGGACTCTACTATGGTTATCTAGAACGCGCATTGTGGTGGAATCTTGTGATAAAGGTATAAAGAAAATCATTTTTTTTCTGCCCTGGACTTTGGCCAGGAGAAATGTCGAGAAATTCTTTTGTGAATAACCATTCACAGATTTCAACAATCGCTCACTCTTGATGCTAAAGTCTCTGTGCATGAATGATTTTCTCATCCTTATGCATAATTTTTCCACATTTTTGTTGACTAAAATATTACTAATCTAATTTCCTATTAAAAAACTCATTTCCAGCATCGCAGAGCTGAAAGGTGCTACCAACCATTTATTCTTCAATTTACATACAACAAATCCTGTAATGTGATGGGGGCTTTTACACAAGGGTGGCTGCAAGCAATTACATGGGCAAAGAAATATTTTAGTCCAGAGCTGTGTGCTGTGTTAATTTCATCTGTTGAACTCCCATTGAGATTTCTCTCCTATTGTTAAACTGCCTGTTGATGTGGATTTAGAGAGGAAACTCCACCAAGTACAGCAATTCAATGTTATAATGCTGTTTATGCTCTAATATTTTCCTTTTAATTATAATTTGGGAAATTGGGGTTTATTAGAAAAAAAGAAGGCATCAGACTGGAATAATTTATTCCATTTTTCTCCACTCAGCACCATGACAAAGTAGAACATTTTCCAGGTGAAATATTGATTTGCAAAGGCCTGGAAAAATTCCTGATGTCACAACAGGGCTCTGGGGTGGACTGGATCTCATGATGCCTGGCATGGAGGGAGCATGGGGTCTGGGCTGCTGGCCTGGGGGCACTGTGGCTACTGGGAAGCATTCAGGGGGAGATTTCAGAAGCTAACTCCAGGTCATGTGGAATTATAGCCTCAGATGCTACAGACTCAGGTGTGGTCAGGCTAGTGGATCCCATCTGTCCGTCCATCCCGCCAATCATCCTTCCATCCATTCATCCATCCTTTATTGAATGTTAGGCATATATTATGTCCCTACTTTTGTATCTAGTGTTTTAGAAGATGCAAAGTGAATATTTAAAATTCTTTCATTTAGTCATTCAACAAACACTCACTGAGCATCTATGTTCCTGGTGCCATGGTATGTGCCAAGGACACAAAAGTGAAAGCTGGAGCTATCACTATCAGGAAACCACTGATTTTCTAGACTTTGATATAAGTGAAATTATGTAGTACGTATTCTTTTTTGTCTGGCTTTTTTCACTCAGCACAGTTATTTTGAGATTCATCCATACCATTGTATGCACGAATGGTTCAGTCTTTTTTTTTTTCCTGGGTGCTATTCCATTGACTGGATTTACCATCATTTCCACTGTTCTAGGAGCATTGTCTGTCTTTTCCCATACTGTTCTTGCTGCTTGCTTGATATGGTTTCACGGTTCAGATATCTGATGAGCACATCCCATATTTTTTTGAGGTGGATGTCGCTGACCAACAGAGACATTGGCTCGCCCATGGGTCGGTTGTCTTTCAGTGATCCAGTATGATCTGGCTGTGGAGAGGGGCTGTGTTATCTTAAATGTGGTTGTTTAAGGTGCTATGGGCAGGGCATGCTTTGGGACCATAACTCCAGCACCGTCGTGTGTGGGGATAGCAGGTTAGTATATCCAGCATCTTCCCCAAATTTACCAAACGCCAAACCTGTTTGCAAAGTAATTATACAGTCACTTCTGGGCAGAGGGACCAATCAAAGCCTGGATGTATTCATTGCTGAGAGGTAAAATCTAATGTTTCAATCTGTTGGCTAGCTTTGGTTGCTTCTGTTTGGTTCCTAAACATTGCTCAGATTTTCACTCAATTCTTCCTTTTTCTCATAAAGCAAGTTCTTAAAGTGACCGGGAATCTTCATTCACTATCAAGTACCACCTATATGTGAGGCACTGTGCATGCCTTTAACAGATGACAAAGAACGTTTTGCCTTGTGACCTCAAAGGACAAATGTTGAGTGGTTCTTTTCTTTGTAGAAGCTGCATCTTTCTTCAAATAAGATTTGATTTCAAAAGGTAAAAGTCTGTTGGTTTCTACAAGAAATCAAATAGACCTACATACTTTAAGAGCTGGAAAGGCAAATATAATCAGCCACAATACATACTAGTATGTTTCGTTTCCCATATTTGAGGTCTTCCTATCCTGCTGTGTCCTGGGTATAAGAGTCAAAGGAAGAAGCAGCAGGGAGAGAATTATTCTTCCTGCGGCTCTGTGGTGACCTTGGGGGTTTCCGTTCTCATATCCATTCCATCTCAGTTGAGGAGTTTAATACAATCACACCAGTTCCATTCGTCTTGCCAGGTTGACCGGGAAGGTGTCTGAGACCTGATTCTGGCCAGTGAGACATGAGGCAACAGCTGTTGGGGGCAGAATCCCAAGAAAGAGAGAGTGGGTCCTCTGTGTTTCTGGACATAGCCACGTGTGTGTTTGGTAGGGCTGCCATAACAAAGCACCAGACTGCGTAACTTAAACAACAGAAGTGTATTGTCTCTGAGAAGTCCAAGCTCAAGGTGTTGGCAATCTTGGTTTCTTCTGAGATCTCTCTCTTTGGCTTGTAGGTGGTGGTCTTTTCTCTGTGTCTTTACATGGTCTTCCTGCTGTGCATCTGTGGCCCAATCTCCTCTTCTTATAAGAATGGTAGTCTGGGGACTTCCCTGGTGGTCCAGTGGTTAAGACTTCACCTTCCAATGCAGGGGGTGTGGGTTCGATGCCTGGTCGCGGAGCTAAGATCCCACTTGCCTTGTGGCCAAAAAACCAAAACATAAAACAGAAGCCATATTTTAACAAATTCAATAAAGACTTTAAAAATGATCCACATCAAAAAAAAAAAAATCTTAAAAAGAAAGAACACTAGTCTGATTAGGGCCCATCCTAATGATCTTGTTTTGCCTTAATTACCTTTTTAAAGACCCAATCGCCAAATACAGTCAAATTCTGAGGTACTGGGGGTTAGGACTTCAGCGTACGAATCTGGGGGACACAGTTCAGCCCATGCAGCACGTCTGACATGATGCCTGGAACAGCTGTGGCCTCCTCGCCGCAGCCCCGGGGTGTGTCCAGCACAGCGGGCAATGGGAACCCAAGAGCCGGCGGCCTGAGTTGCCTGCTCTGCTCCCTCCCACCTTGTGGGATGACAAATTTCCTTATTGTTAATCCAGGTGGAGTTGGGGGTTTCAAAAGCAGCCTATGGGAGGGACATAAAACCTGAAAAGTGAGAAGTTGAGCAATTGGCGTTTGCAGGGCTCCTTTGAAGGGGAGAGAGGAGCACACTTTGTTTCTTCTTTTGGAGGCTTGATTGCTTTCCCCAATTTTTGAGCATGCACACACACTGCCCAGGTCTCTGCTCACCCCTCTCCCCCTGGCCACTCATCCCTGGCTTCCAGGAAGGGGCCGGAGTCCCCACCTCCATCCTCAGTCACAACCCGTGTCTTCCTCCAGTCCTGGCTCCAGGCAGGCAAGAGCCCCATCGTGTCCCCTGAAACACACCTTCACTGTGCTGTATCAAGTGAATTGAATTCTGTCACCTTCTCTTTTTCCTGCCAGGCATCGACACAGGGGGGATAAGCAAAGACTAAGAGGAATTCTCAGAGATCCTGGGCATTTTCAACACAGAGATGTGGTTGGTGCTACCACAGTAAGAAATCACAGAAATGAGCATAGGCTGTTCTGAAGTCATATGGGAGGGATGTGTTAGGAAATCTGGGGTTCAGGGAAGGGTCTTAAACCAAGTGTCTCTGTCCTATTCTGCCCCGCCAGAGTGTAGGGTGCCTGAAGAGGGGGAGGGAGATGGGTCTCCTCTGCAGCCTGTGGCTGCACTCAGAATCCCAGCCTGCTCTGTCCCTCCTCTGAGACAGCCACTGCCAAGTTCATGCCAGACAAACCTCCCTCAGGATAAGGATGACTACCAGCTCTCCGGGGCAGGGAGTCAAGCCGTGCAAGAGCAGAGCTCTGAGGACATCATGTTACACCCCCTAAAATGGTGTCAGGAAGCACAGGATGGAGGTGGCTCCGGGGACAGAGAACGTACAAGAAGGCCTGGGATTGTGCCGGGACAATCTGGGCCTTGCAGATGTTCTGTGACAGTGCGTGTACTCAGATCCTTCTGAGACGGGGCCTCCTGGGCCGCCCACACTGGCCCGGCCACCCGGTCACTCTTTTTTTTTTTTTTTTTTTTATTGAAAGCTATGTTTTATTCGGGGGAAAATTTTAGGCCTTCAAGCCCAGGAGGCAGCATCTCAAGC
>NW_006799027.1:938017-944507 GCF_000442215.2 Lipotes vexillifer | reverse complement strand
GGGATCTTCCCGGACCGGGGCACGAACCCGTGTCCCCTGCATCGGCAGGCGGACTCTCAACCACTGCGCCACCAGGGAAGCCCCACCCGGGCACTCTTTTCCAGCACTGGTGTCACTGTTCCACCTGGCACCGACCCCCTGAGGGGCGCCAGCCACGCTGCGGCTGGGGAGGACAGCCCCGTGCGGGGTGCTGGCCTCGGACACCTCTTCGCACACAGGGCAGACCCTGTGTATGGGGAGAGGTCCTGATTCAGAACTTGGAATTTGGATTTTCTGCTAATCAGATACTTTTCCACTGGCTGCAAAATAATTTTGTTTCGGTTGCCAAGAAACCCTTTTTTAACTGAACATGGAGTTGAGTGGCTACAGTACAATAATATGCCATGCAGATGTCGGGAGAATAGCACAGTGGCCAGGTGACCATTGGGCCATTTCTCATGGTGGGCATGTCATACCGCACAAGTGTCTTCCCAGATTTTCCTCACTGGGTGCCGAGGCGCTGCTTTGTGATTGCAAACGCAGGATTCCCTCCCCAGGTCTGAGGCATGACCCCTCAGGGAGCTACCTGTGTCTAGAACCCAAGTCAGATTTGTTTTGTAGGCTGATATCTTGCGGGCTGTTAGTCTGAGTGAACCACTCTCCTAATGATCAGATTCGTTTGATGCCGGGCAATGAAATATTGTTACCTCCATCGGGCTGGCTGTCTACTGTGGACCTGATCTCGTAATCTCTGCTTAACAGAAGCCTCCCTGATGTCTTTTGTAGTAAAGAACAGGTACCTGATAGAAGATCCCTTTGGGGAAAGGACTTTCGTGTCATTTAAAAAGCAAAGATTAAAGTTTAATATTCCTAATAGTAATTGCTCTCTATTTTGTTTTTCACAACTGAGAGATATTGTTTGGCTGAATCTCTAGGCAGAAGTAAGAGAAGCTGGCAAATAATCCTAGCTCTGAAAGCCCTGATAAAATCAATGTGTTCTTTCACTTTAGAGACAGAGGAGGGTCATGCATTGTTTGACAGGCACTTTCCTAGCACACGGATACTGTGGGCCACGAGGCGGGTTCATATCTGTTTGCTGAGAAATCAGATACAAGCACGGGTGGGGTTGAGGGTGTCGATTAGCACGAGGGCTCAAGTGGATGCTTTGTTTCTCACCTCGATGGGCTGAATTTAGTGTTCGAAACGTGGCCCGAATAACAACAAAGTAGTCCAGAAGTTGGCTTTCAAACATCTTTTAGTGGATAGAGTTGGAGTTTTTTGTTTTTTAAAAGAGTTATTTCCCCTGCTAGCAGGTAGTATTCCATCTGTGACAGCCAGGTTTCTTTAAGTGCAAGCAACAGCAACTCTGATGAACTTACTCTGAAAAAGAGTTTATTAAAATAATATTGAGTGGCAAATATATCTAAACTATTTATAGGACAACCAGGGATCCAGAAGAGCCGGTAAGAGCGCACCTAAAGGACACCTAAATCGGAATACAGTGGCTTCAACCATTTCCTGTATTTTTATTACTTTGAGATTCAAATGTCAGGAGAGAGTAATTTGTTCAATTGCTCTAAGGGATAGCTCCAGAATTCCGACGTAGAAGGGACTTCTGCACTGTACCAAGCACAGTGCTTGGGGTGATTTTGTAAAGGGGCGTGCGAGGGGGCAGGTGGAGGTACTTTGAGTGACCTGTAGCATCTGAGTCACTTCTGAGAGCCAAGACTACACACCCAGCCCCTGGCCAACGACAGCATAGTGCACCTTGACTGACAGACCTTCAAGATTGGGGAAAAGAAGACAACAGATTCTTTCCACCCCACCTTCTTTAAGCATGTTGTTAGTAAATTCTCATGACTTAAGCCTCTGACAGTTTCTAGGGCCTAAAATGGCAGCTGCTCCTTCTTTCTAGAGCAGCACCTTCTGTCCCCATGGCTGTACCATGGGTTGTCTACTCAATGTCCATTTCTAACCCCCTTCTTTGCTGGCAGAAGGCATTTCTCACAAAAAGTCTTGAAAAAATGCCATGCATTGATTTTGGCATTCTCTCCTGCAGCTGGGTCATGTGACCTAATTCTGGCCAATTAGACACAAAGGGAAGTCTGGCTGGGATACAGATTTGATGTTGCAAGCTGTGGCAGCCATTTGGGGATGGCGGGGACAAGACCAAGGTGGGGTCAGTGAGATGGGCAGATTTCAGTCCTCATGGGTCAAGTACAGGAGGGCCACACAGATGCTCAGATGGAGATTCCTTGATGGGTCCCCAAGAGCAGGGGCCAGGGGCAGTCAGCTGCCTC
The DNA here is from genome assembly GCF_000442215.2 of Lipotes vexillifer. NCBI lineage: Eukaryota > Metazoa > Chordata > Mammalia > Artiodactyla > Lipotidae > Lipotes > Lipotes vexillifer. The sequence goes on along the minus strand of NW_006799027.1, from coordinate 942,228 downwards.
CCCTTCCCCCAGGACTCTATCCCTGAGCAGCTGGCAGGTAGGTCCTCACTGCTCCCCTCCTCTGCCACTCTGAGGGGATCAGCCAGGGTGGGGGCTGAGGGAGCTTCTCACGGGAGGAGATATTATGGGCTGACCTCTTTGTGAGGACCTGGCTCCTTACTGTGCCAGGGACGTGAGAGGAAGGCCTCAGCATCCCGCTTCACCGCTCACCATGGCCAACCCTCACCCTGGTCTCTGACTCCAGACCAGAGGGCTTTAACAACTTGGCATTAAATCTCTTTGGCTGTTCATGCAGCCTTGATGTTGGGCTACACAGTGTACTGATCACTGCGATTTTATATATTCCTAGAGCTCGGCTCTAGCTTTGTATGAAAACTCTGGAGACTGGATGCTCTCTGGTTCCCTAGACTAAGTTCCATCTTGGTGATGTGACTGGCAGCCCAGTCCCCAGGGAGCCGGGGACAGGTTGGGGGGTGGCAGCTAAAGCTCTGTTTCTCCCTGCCCTTCTCTAACAGTTGCAACTGCTCCCCAGCTTGGGCTTCTGAATTTCCCTGGTACCTCTGCTCCTTTTTGTCCACAGAATGCATGAGTACTGCTGGGCTAAGAGACCCAAACGCATGGCATAAAAAATTAAGTCTTTATTCACTCATATGAAAACAGCTCAGAGGCAAGCAGTCCAGGACTCAAGCTCCTCCTATCTTTCTGTTTGGCTGTAGGATGACTGAGAGCTTCAGCTTTCTAAAATGGCTGCAGGAACTCCAGCCATTATGTCCACAGTCTAACTGAGAGTAAAGAAAAGGACAAGCAGCTCCAGGGGCGCTCTCCCAGAAACCCACTTGCATCTCCCTTGCCCCCTCCTACCTGCAAGAGTGGTGGGAAAGCACAGACTCAGCTGGGCACATCGTCGCATGAAATAGGCTGGCATGCTGTTGCCACGGGAGAGGGGAGATTGGATGCTGGTGAAGCTCCTGGCACTCTCTTCAGCATCTTACTCTTCTCGCCTGTTGACACGGATGCCGACCACTGGCAGGAGGGCTACCTGTGCTCTCTGGCTGTCCCCCATGAGCCCCGTGCCACCCTCCTTTCCTTCCTCCTCCACGTTTACAGCTGTGGCCCCTGACCTGCTGCACTGCGGTAGGAAGACCCACTTCCAGGGCCCAGCCCTCTCCTAAGCCACCTCTCCAATGACAGCTCATTGGCTGTGTGACCAAGACAGAGCCTTGAGCATCTCTGGCCTTAACATACCCGCCTCTGTAACCAGCAGTGGGAGGTACTTCTGGGTCTACCCTGCAGAGCGATGTTTAACGCTGTACAGGATGGCCTTGAGACCTGACCTCACCAGAAAGAACTTAACTACCTAGGCTTCTGGAGAGGATCATATAGGTCTGAAATGGCAAAAGGTCTGCATGTGGGTCCAGCCGGAAAACTAAACTTGATGAAAGGAAGCATCTTGGCAATGGAGGTGTCTGTGTTATTGACCCCTCCTTGTGCTTCCCGGAGGTCTGGTGTCCATCAACACAAGGGATGCATGAGCCACAGTCCCCATTCTCACACAGTTGCTGATACTTATTTATCAACCATCAAATAGTAATAGTAGTGTAAGTCCCTTTATGATGGAATTAAGAAGTTTTCTTTTTTAAAAAAGTATTTTTTAAAGCAAGGATTCCTTTTATTTATTTATTTTTTTAAACATTATATTATGTTATATTTTATTTTATTTATGTATTTTTTGGCTGTGTTGGATCTTTGCTGCTGCGCACGGACTTTCTCTAGTTGCGGTGAGCAGGGGCTACTCTTGGTTGCTGTGCACGGGCTTCTCATTGCGGTGGCTTCTCTTGTTGCGGAGCACGGGGGGCTCTAGGCACGCAGGCTTCAGTAGTTGCAGCATATGGGCTCAGTAGTTGTGGCTCGCAGGCTCTAGAGCACAGGCTCAGTAGTTGTGGCTCGCGGGCTCTAGAGTGCAGGCTCAGTAGTTGTGGCACATGGGCTTAGTTGCTCCGTGGCATGTGGGATCTTCCCGGACCAGGGCTCGAACCTGTGTCCCCTGCATTGGCAGGCGGATTCCTAACCACCGTGCCACCAGGGAAGTCCAAGATGTTTTCAACTAACTGTAGGGCTTTCACTTTCCCTCCATCACCAAGAATTCTGGCTGAGATGGTTTTCACAAGTTTTCTGAAATGCGTACTCCATCACTGGGCTGGGAAAAGTGGGCCTGCTTGGAAAAGGATGAGCCACCTGTCTAACTCCTGTTGTGCAGGTTTGTTTCTGTTTGGAGCCCCAACTTTCCAATCGTGTGAGGTCTGGTGGGAGGTAGGGCATCACTTCTGACTGAAAAATCTTCATGGGCTAATAATTCTCTCTCCTCACTTCCTAGCAAGTGGGATGTAAGTAGGACCTGGGCTGGGGGGTCAGATGCTCTTTCCCGGACTCTGAACTTTGAGGAAGTGAGTTAAAGATAGGGCGAGAGATGGAAAAGCATCCACGGTGCAGGAGTCCAGGGGCTCGATCCTCCCTCGGGAACCGGCGCTGGTGCCAGGATCTCCCGGTGGTGGAGATGGTGGGGATACCGGCGACGCACCGGGTGATTTCGTGGTCTACATGGCTCTGTTCACGTCCTCCGCCTTCCAGTCCATTTGCCAAACCTTGTTCCCTAGTTCTGATCATAGATTCTATGAGCTACTTGGTAGCCTTATATTAAACTCCTTTACGGCTTAAACTAACTAGAGTGGTTATCCGTTCTTTACAACAGAGAGCAGTCACGGGCACTTGGACGTCAGCTTCCTGTATAGGGGCTACTTTGCCTGGGTTGCTTTTCGCCACGGACTTTTTCCCTCTCTCAGTGTGCGTCTCCAACACTCGGCAGAAGTGGAAGTTGACCTGGGTCTGGGAAGAGAGAGAGAGAAAAAAGGTGTCAGGAGAAAAAAAAGCAGTGTGAACAAAGCCACGACGGCCGGAACCAGCAAAGCGTGCACGGGAGCCAGGGATGAGCACCTGCTGTAACACAGCAGGTTTGGCCTCCTGGTGCCAAAGAGGGACAGACGGGTGTGTAAGGGGCTGGGAGAGCCACGGAATCACAGTGCAGCGGAAATGGAGGGGCCGAGGAAGGATTCTGAAGAGGAAAATGACCTGAGGGAAGCAATGTTAATACAAGTCAGTAGATCTTAAAAAAACCAATTCCTAAGTCTCAGCCTGGGAAACTAGATGGCAGAGTGGTCCCTTGTGAGGCATCCACTGTTTCATGATGCCATTGTGGGTCCTGGTGCAGAGTTCCTACAATGGGCGGCATTGAGGGTGAGGTGTTAGTGAGAAGAAGGAACTTGACTATCACCATGGAACTGGCCCCCTCACCGGGCTGAGATTCCCATTACTCGGAGTATTTAAGCCAGCCTGGACATCCAGCCTGTCGTCCTGTGGATGATCTTGGGAGGAAGGAGGGATTTGACTTCAAAGGTCAATTTAACTTCTGTGAATCTATGACTCAGTGAAATAAGGAGCCATCGAGATTTTAAAAATATATATATAACACAACGCTATTTGCATGTAATAAAGGTACCTGTGCACAAAACAGTATGCATTTTACAAGAATATATATTTTGTAAGATTACATACACATTAAACACAGTTGAATGGCTTTTAGTGGGAAGGAATGATGTATGAAGATAAAGGGAATTAATTAATTAATTAGTGAGAAGGGAAAGAAAAAGATGAGATCCAAATATGTATTTTGGGTACTCATAAAAAAGACATGAAATAGTGGAATGCCAGTTTCTGATTTAGTTGGTAGAATAAACTCCTCAGTAGTCAGCAGTCGGAATCTTATTTTTAAGCTCTCATTATTTTTAAGAATACTAGACTTGGCTTGTAAATGTCTCTTTTATGCTGTGACATTATTATTTATTAAAGCAATCAAAGGAGAAGCACTTCTGATACTGTCATGTACCAACCTGATCTCTACTTGAGAACTCCGTAACTTAAATCACCCAGCCGCAGTTTGTTTTAGTTTGCTACTCGTGATAATATGAGAAAGAAAGTATAGTTGATTTAAAAATTTGTTTTAGTAGCTTTTTCTAGGGCAATTTTCTCAAGTGGTTTTTCACAATTACCTATATCATCAGGGAAAGGTAATAATCCTTAAAAGACTGTGCATCATTATACAATGCATTTGATTTTGAAAAGAGGAGGGAAAGTCTCTCTCTCTCGCCCTCTCCGCA
>NW_006799027.1:935588-938007 GCF_000442215.2 Lipotes vexillifer | reverse complement strand
CTTTCCTGCCACGTATCAAAAGCTGGGTTGCAAAACTGCTTTAATGAGCCACCACATCTAACTCAGCTTCACTTAATTTAAAAAGAGATGTGAAATTACTCCCATGTAAAACTTGACATTCAGATTGTTTACCAATGTGTCCTCAACAAGATCAGTCACTTTCTTGACTGTGTTTTCTTCCTTGTATCTCAGACAACCCATATGGGATCACTTTCCTTCTGCCTAAAGTGCATTCTTGAAAACTGTGCTACTGAAAGTGTAGTCCACAGAAAGATTGCCAGTCTTCAAACTGTCAGTACCACCACAAAGTACAGAAATTGAGAATCTAAAACTTGTATAGCAATTTAGCATTGCCAAATATCCAAGGGATGATCAGTGTATTTGACCTTTTGAGCAAGGAATAAACCAAAGGTCCAAGTCTATGACAGATTGAACATTTAAAAAAATACAAAATAAAAAACCTGGTTCTTCACCATGAAAAATTTGAGAAACACTGCTTTAGAAATTCCTCTCATGAAGGTATGCTGGTGACAAAATCTTCATTGGTATTTTACCTTCATATTTGCAAGATAGTTGCACTGGCTATAGAATTCTACATGGACAGTAATTTTCTTCAGTACATGAAAGGTATTTTTCCATTGGCTTTCAGCTTTTATTGTTACTTTTGAGAAGTCAGCTGTCACTCTAACCATACCCTTTTTTATTTTCTTGTTTTTAGATGCTCTCTTTGCTTGTAGTTTCCTGCAGTTTCACTGTGATATGTGGAGGTGTGAGTCTTTTTATTTACTCTACTTGGGATTTGTTGTACTCCTTAAGTCTGTAATTTGGCATCTTTCATCATTCTGGAAACTTTTCCATCATTATTTCCTCTAATATTGGTTCTTCCCCCCTTCTCTTTCTTCTCCCGCTTCGAAACATCAAATAAAATGTATATTAGATATTATCAGTCTGTTCTCTATGCCTCTTACCCTTACTTCTGTACTTTCCATCTTTTTGTTGCCCTGTGCTGCAGTCTGGATACTGTTTTCTGACTATTTAAGAAAATGAGCACTCTGTTGATACTTAGTGTCTGATAATCCACTATCTGAGGTTTATTTCTGATGCCCCTTGCTTCTGTTGGTTGCTACTCATGGTGTCTCACTTCCCTGTTTGCCTGATTACCCTTGATGGCAGTCCTACCTCACAAGGGGTTTCTGTTTGCTTCTGCTGAGTTCTTGGGGCCTTACCAGTCTCAGACACTTAAACCCAGTGTAAAGCTTTAGGTAGTCTGAACTGGGATGCCAGTCTTTAGGTTTTGGTTACTTCTGGTTCCCTTTTACCCTAAGACTGCCCTCTTTTGGGTTCCAGCTTATCTGGGGACCACCACATCTTTTGTAAACTCTGGACTATGATTTGTATCCTCCTCCATCATGAACTTCACAGGATGAAAATTCATATCTGCCCAGATTGGCAAATGTGCTACAGATTCCTTTCTACCTTATCACCTCTTTAAGAAGGCAGTTTCTTTATTTTAATCCACAAATTTTGGTTGTTTTAAGCAGTATGATTGGTCCAAAGAGCCCACTTTACTATTCCTCAAAATATCATGCACTTCTATTCCTTATCTGGAGCAGAGAAATGACTAACGTAAGAAGTACTTTGGGATGGGATGTCCCTGGTTGTCCAGTGGTTAAGACTCCATGCTTCCACTGCAGGTTCGATCCCTGGTCAGGGAACTAAGATCCCAGATGTGCTTCGAGAGTGGTCAGCAGGAGAGAATGACCATTAGAGTAAGAGACTAGAGGAGTCACGTGGGAGAGGAGTTTACTTACCCTCGTTGCTCCAGGGCACAAAACAAAGTCCCCACTTTGACTCTTTGGGTCACTTGGGCACAAATATCATGTGAGGTTGGGTCAAATTCAATGCATCAGCAATGATCCATTTAGTAGAACTTGTGGACATTTTTGTCTGTCCTAAAAAATATTTTCAAAGACAATTTAGACTGTTCATGCCCATTAAAACAAAACTCTCATTTTCTTTAGAAGAATCTATCTGAAAAGGGGGCACCTGTGTCTTATTTCCCACACTAGAGATTGCAGGCTAGAATTGCAAGCTGTGTGAACAGTTCATTTGCAATTCTGGGATTGGTTCCTTGAGCAAACGAAGTTGCCTCAAATGAGAGTTGCCAAAATGTCATATTACATAAATACTGGAATTCTACAGCAGTGTTTCTCAAAGATTAATACATTTACAAATCACACGGAGATCTTGTTAAGACGCAGATTCTGATTCAGTAGGACTGGGGTGGGCCAGATATTCTGCTTTTTTTTTTACAAGCTCCCAAGTGATCCCAGAGCTACTGGTCCCCAAAGTTCTCTTTGAGTTTCAAGGCCTATAGCTCAGAACATTTCACAGTGAACCTGGATCTGTGTTCTTTCCC
>NW_006799027.1:912171-935201 GCF_000442215.2 Lipotes vexillifer | reverse complement strand
TTTCCCTAAACCAGGCTTCTCCACATACGGAAAGATTTTTTGAATTTAATAAAAACCGGAATGTCAAGAGAAGAGCCATCTTAATTGGCAATGCCATTAAGTATTTACAGTTGTGCAGCAGGCCCATCTCTTCACACGGGCTTATCTTTTGGGGCCCCAGAAATGTGGACAAAGAAGAATGCATCATGATCCTCTGTGGAAGCAGAAACCCAAACCAAAATCAGTCAGCAGTTTCACATTTCTGTCATTGAACATACTAACGAATGGTTGTATGTATATTATTTTTCTTTACTTTTTTTTTTCCAGATCAATCATTTTGTTTTTATTTTAATCAACCCTCTCTATCTTAATCCTTGCTTGCTCTAAGAAAACACTTTTATTTGAAAAGCTTTGTCTTTTAGTTAAGTAAATAGTTAGATGGGAAGAGAATGAGGGGTGGGGTTGAAAGGCAGTTCCTTCTTATGAAAGTCAGACCTGCCCTTTGCAGAACTGACCAGGTAGCAACCTGGAGTGCAGGGCCATGTGGAGAGCAGAAAAGATGCTGGAAATCTCGGGACTACAGATGACAGCAGCCCCAAGTCTTAGGTGAGGCTCTGTTAAACTGGGGACAGGTGGGGTCCCTTCCTCAAAGGTCAGCTCAGATGGGGAGGAAGACAGGTCAGCCAGTTTGTACTAGTGAAGAAAGTCCCCAAAGTAAGACTCTATATAGTAAAGCCAAGCCACACCTGAAATTCCCCATCCTCCAAGAGCATAAAATTTGAGCATCCCTGGATGGGTGTGCAGAAAAAACATTGGAAGTATTTTGCTGAGAATTAGGTGGTGTGTTGTTGGGGAACATCTCCCATGAGAGGCTGGATGGGGCCACATATGGACTAAGTGGTCCAGGAACCAGAGTACATTCTTCCTCCAGGCTCTGCTCTCTAGCACTGCATCCTCCCTCTAACTCGTGGGGAGCCAATTCTGCATAAGGTGGTACCAAGTTCGCACACTTGTCATCACTTAGGACCTTTTGCTCCTCAAAGTTGTGATCCACGGGCCTGTAGCAACAGCATTGTGTGGGAGCTTCAGGAATGTAGGTTTTCAGGCCTCACCCCAGACCTCCTGAATCAAAACCTGATTTTTAACAAGATCCCCTGGAAGTTTACATGCATATTAATGTTTGAGAAATGCTGACCTACAAAACAGATAAGTTGTTGTAACTGAAGATGCCCTTCCTTAGCCAAGTTTGGAGAACTGACTTCTCCTGTGGCCTGGCCAGGAAAGCAGATGAGGGCTTTTGGTAAATGCCTTCCTGTGACAGAAGGACTTCTCAAGGAAACCGGAGATTCTGGATCATCAGTGTTTATATGGACTCATTCTCATGCTCCAACTTGTGAGTTTGGAGTTGGCTGAATCTTTATTTTATTTTATTTTTTTACTTTGATATAATGAGATAAATATATGGTGTGGGATTATCTTACTCTTTCTTCTCTAGACTGTTCCAGAAATAATCATCCATAAGCCTTCAGGGAGTTGAGATGAAAGCTTTTGGAACATGAAATTTTGGTTTAAATGGGATTTTTGCTGGTGTTACTAATTAAGATTCTTGTCAAAACTAGGCCAGCTCCATGCCATCCAGTTGGCAGTATGTTTAGAATCCCTCTGTAAACACACAGCGGCTTGTACAAATAGGGAGGCTTTTCTTTCCCATCATAAGGAGGGCCTGAAATAAATCCCTGACAACTCTAGAAGTTTGTCTTTGCCATAAAAACAGTGGAATTCATTGAAAGCTACCTCACAGCATGCAGACAGGATACGGGCTGGCCAGTTAATTGGTCCTGGGAACAGGTGGGTGGTGGGTTTCGTTCTAGCCAAGCTGCAAAGGGGAGAGCCGCCTTAGCTTTGCTTTTCTGGAGCATTTAAAGCTTTGCAGTTAGGTGATGCTAGTATCCAGATAGAGTAAACGAGATGCCTGATTGTCATTAATGACCCTGTAGGACAACTCTGTAGTTGCCCTTCATGAAAAAATTCTCCCAAGCTTTACATGGCTGGTGGCTGGTGTCACTGTGCTCCTCTTTGAAAGAGAAAAAATCACAGTTGTCAACTCCTGGCTTCTGTATGGTTAGTTGAGAGAAATGAAGAGTTTAACTCTTTTTTCTTTAATAGACTGTGCGGCAGGCAGTGATCATGGGTGGCCAACACAGCCTAAAAAGCTAAGTAGCTGGACGGAGCTGGGGTTGGAAGAGCCATAAGGGAGCAAACGACACCAGCCCAGGGCTTTGTATATTGTATGAGCAAATAACCATGTGTTGAGTGAATGAGCAATTGATTCTCCACAGGGACAGAGATTTTGTTTGTCGTGTTCATCTCTGTATGCTCAGAGGCAAGAACGGTGCCTGATAAGTAGCAGACTCTCGATAAATCTTTGTTGAATGTGTGAACGGATTGGACCATTTGCCTTCGGGAGGTAACTCTTGAAACTGAGTCCATTTTGCATCACTTAAGGTTTTTTTTTTTAATAAGATGATGAACGGCGAATAATCTACCTTTTTTGGTGGAGCTCTGCTCTATCTTTTTTTTTTTCTCCTGCCGCGCTTTTCTTCCCATTTCCCACTGCCTACAGAATCCCCATACTTATTTCCCCTGCTTACTTGATGGGGTCCTCCAATATCTGAGCTGATCCAAGGACTATTGCTGGGTTAATGCAAACTGCTTGTTTATCAAAGTGGGACATGAAGATACGGGCCAAAATCCAGTATCCAGTTTACAGACTTTTTAAAAACAACGGCTGTAGGGCTTTTCCTTTGGAAATTTGCTAAGAGCTAATGTAAGATTTAAGTAGATCTTAATGTAAGGTCTAAGTACATCTCACAGAATGGCAAACAATTTCCCTAGTTATTGGGCACTGCTCAGGTGCTGTATAAAGACCTGGTGTGTTCAGGCTTTAGAACTGCTTGGATAGAGAAGCCATGTGAGGGCGAGGCCGTCAAATTCTGCCCAATCACATTTACTCTGAAGCCAAGCCAGTGATATGGCTGATTGCAGGAATCAGACAGCAAGTAGCGTGCGTCCAGCATGAGCAGTGAGGGCAAGCCTGTCTCCTCCGACGGCACATAGGCTGGCAGGCAGGCCAGCATCAGGCTCCTACCCGGTGCTGCCGTGTGATTCCATCAGTGAGGGAGGGGAGAGCTGCATCTTCTATCTCCTTCCCAGGTTGGGATAGTGATGATGTGTCTTGACACTGAAGTGACTTTGCTCAATTCAAAGGTGCTCTGATGGAGAAAGGGTTTCTTTTGGAAAAGACCTTCATATTTTTCTTCTAGGTCTTTCCTACCAAGGGAGTAGGGCTCGTGCAACTGAGTGAAGGGTACCTGGGAGGGAGGGCGATCTGGCCTCCATCCAGGGTCAGGGAGAGAAAGTACTAATGACATTTCTAGCTGTGTGACCTTGAGCAAGAACCTCAGTCTCTCTGAGCCTCAGGTGGACAGGTTATTACCACTTAGGGGGTGATTATATTTCCCTTGATAAACACCTTGTTGGCACTTGGTAGTGATACTTGCTGCCATTTATTGAGTACCTGCTATTATTATGACCTAAACTTTGAGAATTAACAGTATAGATTACAAAAGGAGTTATCAGCCTTGTGTGCTAATCTGGGTACCATATCATTAAGAGGAGAGACAGTGAATGCTTCTTTGCATTAACCCATTTTTCTTTTGAACCCTTCACGTGTGTTATAATAATAGGTGAACATAACCACAGGCCAATTCTGTGGTTCAGTATCAACGTCTCCTTTCTAGAGCTCACTTAGCTTGGATTAGTGGCTAAATTTGGTTACTTCTCTATATGTATGTGTGTGTGTGTACATGTGTGTAGGGTATGTATGTGTGTGTTTTGAAAAATTTTGAAGAATTTCTGTTATGCTTGTTGGCCTAGGATCACTATTCAGAAAGCTGCACTGCTGTATTAATTTATGCAAAATCCTTGTAGAATTTACCTATCCCATAAGATGCTTTTAAAACATTTTTTGAAAGAATCTCAAACTTAAAGTTGCAAATACAGTATTTTTTTTTTAGTGGGATTGTTTGAGATCAAGTTGCCAACCTAATAGTTCATCATTTCTGAATACCTTAGTGTGTATTTCTTATAAACAAGGATGTTCTTCTGTGTAACCACAATGCAACCATCAAAATTAGGATATTAGAAATGATACATTTCTATAATTTATCTCTGACCTCATTCCAGTATCATCAACTGTCCAAATAATGGCTGTATAGCAAAAGGATCCAATCCAAAATCATGCACTGCATTTAGTTATTATGCCACATTAGTCTCTCTGTCTGGAAATTTTCTCAGTTCTTGCTTAATGATCAGGATGTTGACATTTCTGAAGATGACAGACTAGTAGCATGCAGAATATCCCTCAGTCTGGGTTTGTCTGATGTGTGCAGCCTCCACTGAAGCCAGCCCCGCATGGATACCCTTCACCCCACAAGAGCTCGCGTCCCCTGGGCTGGACCACTGCCTGACACCCCTTGCAGGCGACCCTTCTATGCAGATGTCCCCTTCATCCTCTTTGGCTTCTTCACCCCACTCTGGGCCACTGTGACCCCTTCCCTCCAGCCCTTGCTTTGTCTCACCTAATATCTGTAGGACTGGGTAGTTCAGAAAAGGCTGGAATAAGAAGGACCATACCAGTTTTTTATGATTTGGAATACAAGCCTTTCCTTAGTTTGAAAGATTGTCCCAGTTAGTTCACATCACCCTGAAACTTGAGCTGGTGTCAACCCCATCCCTGGAATGAGACAGAAACCGTAGAGCTAGGATGCTCTCGAGTTGATCACCAGGAACAAAGCTTTCCTTCCCCAACCTCACATTGTTCATCAGTTGCATTTCTACTGCTCTTGTTACTGTTCTCAGTTCTTTGCTTACGCTTCTCAAATCCAGCAAGCAAACAAAACTTACACAACCATCAATGCTTTCTACTGATGAAGTGGGAAAGGATTACAACATTACAGTTTTAGGTGAGAAAAATAACAAAGCAAAGCAAAAGTCCTTTTCAAGCGAACTATTACCCCAACGACTAGGATTTCACTCAACCTCACTTTAATCTCTGGTGCTTTCTGTGTCTTACTGCAACCATCCCACCTGGAGGGGACTTTTGGCACCCACTGCTGTTCAGATCTGTACCCCTTTGGGATGGATTGGCACCCAGGCTTGTCCTCCCCCCCACGTCACGTGTTACTAGAGCGGGGACAGCCTCCTGCAGCAGTCGCTGTTCCAGGTCACATTTGTGCTTTGCGGCTCGCCAGCTTCCTGTTTCATGGCAACACCACTCATCCATTTCAGAACAAGCTTCCACTTAAAAATACCACCGTGGCTACTTGTGTTCAGAAGTGTGAAATCAAAGTAGATATTTTGGAAAAACCTTCTTGAAATAATAGGAACTTTTGGCTGCTGTTTTCACATAATTTCTTTCAAAAGCATTCCTGATGTATGGCTAAGTGTTGATCTAGGCAATGCCACTCGAAGTGGGAGGGATGGTATTTTTAAAATCCTCTTACCTGTTGACATTAGCTTCCTGGATTTTTTTTCTTCTTCTTTTAAACAAATCTTAATGGAACAAATGACATGACAAAATACTCTGAAAGCATCTGCAACACGAGCTTCACCTACACACGCCTCCAGTTAATCATCTCGACAAGTCTGAATGCCCGTTTTCGGTGGGTGTCTCCAGGGCTGACTCTCGGCTCCATGCTCTGAGCCCAGGGTCTCCGAGTTCATTCCCTACATACTTGCCTCTCTTTCTTTGATGTAATCAGGCAAGGCAAAGCAAGTGCCCTCTCAACTGTTCTGAGCCCCTGCATCTTCTGTCAAATGAGTTTGGCTTTTGAATGGTGCCTGGAGGGAAGAATTTCCTAGCACTAGATTTACATTATTTTCCTGCTGTGCTTTAGCTATCATTTTAAAAATTCCATTCACACTAGCAGAGGAAATAGTTTCAAGGAAATAAAGGGGTTGAAAATCTATCTCCTCTGCACACTCATAATTCCCACTCTGTCCCACTGTCAAAGAATCAAAGAATCAGGCCAGCAGACGTTGGCTAGAAAGACTTTCTACAGAGGTGAAAACACAGTAGGAAGGAGATGTGGATCCTTCAAACTGCTTTATTCTTCTCTCTGTATGGGCAGGAAAGTTGCTTCTCAGAGTGGAATGGAGTGTGAGAGTGGTGGGTATGTAGTCTTGGGAGTGAGACCACTCTAAGCCATTGCTCGTCAGGGAGAGAAATCTGGGTGACAAGACAGCATGGTGCGTGGTGGGAGACAGGTGACAGTAACACAGGGCTCACCTGGAAATGAGGGGAAGACATGCCCAAATCCTTCCTCAAGCTGGGGGAAATGCAAGACATCAAGAACATTGGGGCTCAGCTCTCCTTAGGGAAGCTGAGACCTCCATGTCATAATTTTCACAAAGCTAACTTCATAGGATCTGTAGATAGCAAAGTGCTTAAATTAAATCCAGCTCAGTCAAGTGTATCTAGAGAATCCCTTGAAGAGATGCTGAGAGAAGTGATCGATATATCTGATCACGATTCTTAACAAGGGTGATTTTCAGACTGGTGTGGAGAACAGACTCCTACAGTTGTGAAATTGGACAGCTCATGATCAAGTGTTGGTTCTGTGTGTAAACCAGGTCCCCGTTGGTGGACAGGGTCAGTGGGCACAGCTGCCCGAGTGAGCCTGTCCAGTAGGAAGGACATGCCCACTTTGCCAGACTGATAGACTGGAAGGTCCAGGAACATTTTCTTGTCCCTATGGTCTACGTATTTGACGCACCGCCTAGGCCTAGAGACTTATCATTCCCATCTGTGATGGAAAGATCATGTAATGGGAAGACTGTGGAAAATCAACTTAATGTTTTGATTCTGTTGCTTAAGAGTAAACACAAGGACCCACCAAGCAGTTGATGGTCATCTACCATCACTAATTTGGGTTCTGAAATATTTCTTGCACCGGCCAGCTCTCAACGCCCTACTTTTTTTTTATTGCCATTAGGCAATACTTTTAGTGTTAAGATATTGAAGGGACAACCTAGGTCATGTCATCGAATCTTGATACTTAACTGAACCTTTAGAGCCAGCCAAGGCGGACCCCAAAAGAACAGTACAGGAGGCAGGCACTTTTTGGTTTAGTGGAAGGAAGGGAAGGCCTATAACTGGGTCACAGGAAACCAACTTCCAAGACAGATGCTTTGAAATATCGTCATCTCTGGAACAGTTAGCTTCCTGCTGGCCTGCCGTGAGCTGGGCAGCTCCCAAGGTCACACCGTGGCACAGACAGGGCAAAGCTTCGTGGAGTTCGCCTGCCCCTCTGTCTCCTGCCCCATCCATCTCTCTGAGTGCTTCTTGGCTTGGGGTATGCACCACACATTAGTGTTGGGTAGAGTTTGCCATGAGAGTGCTTAGAAATATACATGAACTTGAGGCATCGAATCCTGAGCAGGAAATGAGAGCCGAGTAGAGGGATGAAAGCTCTTTTGGAAGGAGAGAGCATTCCCTCAGCCGTCTTAGACCTGCCAAACCCAATGCTGTTCTCCGAGTGGATGACAGGACTCAATAATCACGTGTGACTGTCTGCGCTCAGGCCCCACTCCCCGTAGGGAAGTCTGTTGTGGATCTAAGTGTAGGGATTTGGTAACATTCTGCCCTTGGGGTTTGTGTGAAGGGGAAAATCGTGCAAAGTCTTTTTTAGCTTTGACTTCTGTGATTCTATGGAAACAAGGCAGCAGTGCTGAGAATCCAGGGAAATAAAGAACAGCTAAGGCAGGGAAACTTCGGGGTGGGGCCGGGGAGAAAGCAGGAGGCACAATAGGATGCATTGGAGACTATGCTTGGCTGTTCACTTTTGTCTCTGAGATCTGAAGTAAGGAAGTTTTTCAATGGGCTCTTGATTTGGATCTGAGGGGGAGACTTACTGGTAGTGTTTAGAGAACAGCTTTGGAAGAGAGGGAGGGGTGTCTGGATATCCTATTGTCTGGGCATTTTCAACTTTGTCTTGTTAATAACGCCTTGGCATTTCCCCGCCCCGTTAGGAACAATGGCACAATAAGACAACATTTCATTTGAATTGTACTCTCTATTTATTGTAATCATGGGATGGGAAAATCTCAAAGGCTCAGAAATGTAGCTCTGGGATGGTCTGCGTGCTTGAGACTGGGGCAGAGATGCGCGGTGCGTACTCCGTCTCCATCTGCGATGCTCCTGTATGGTTGAGACATACACTGAATTTGTGGCAGATGGCCAGACTGCTCTCAGAGTTTGGAGTGAGTATATGGATATTTACATATACACAAACATGCCTGGAGCAGCTGTCTGTCCTTGTGTCTCCCTGGTGAAACCGGAGACAGGGCCCCCAGGTCAGCAGCGCCGGGCCATTGTCACTGTTCCTTCTGACAGCATGTTCAAGGTACAAGTCCCACAAGGACCTTCCTCTGAGGGTCCGGGGAGCCATCCTTCACTCTTTGATCACACAAAGTGGTGCAGTTGGAGAGACAGATTGGAGATAAAGAGGGCTAGTGAGAAAGTACAGCTATTGATCTTGGTGAATTTGAGACTCCAAAGAACGTAACCAGTTGTTCCGTCCAGCACCTTGATTTGAACTTCAGAATACCAGTTGAAATTAGCCCAGTGTCCCTTCTGTTCATCTGCTTTCTTCCACACTGGTGTAGTTTGATGTTAAATTATCTGATTAAAAAACAATAGGTGACAGGAAACCATAGAGAAAAGGGACTTTTATCTAGGATTGGATATAAATGAGACAAACTGACAAGGATTGTACTTACGAATTTAACATAATCTACATGTAACCTGTTACAGAAAAGATTTTTAAGATGTTTAACAATTACTTGCTCATCAGTGTTCCCACCGAAAAACATTCCAGGGCTTTGGTGGCTGCCACCCTCTGGGATGAACAGGCGACTACACAGCCCGAGTCCTTGCTAGGAATTCACCGTGTGGAAGTGATGACACTGATAACGGGTGTTGGTGTTAAGATCGTCATATACTGAAATCTGTGTTGAACAATGAACAGTGTGGAAATGGTGGGACCTTTCTGGGCAGCTGGAACTAATGTGATAAACACTCTTCTCTTTCTCCAGGTTGCCCAGCACAGTGCTTCTATGCTCAGAACAAGGTAGTTGTCACCCAGAGGAATGGTCCTGTGCTGTCTGGTGGATGCCTCTCTGCGGGGGGGTGAGGGTGACCTCCCCAGCTTGGATTGCCAATTATGTTCAGAGGTAGATGGGCTCCAAGATTACTGTCCCTTTAGTTCCTGCTCACATCCCCAGGTGTGTGTTCCTGAATGCTGCACTGCACTAGCCTCGTGGGTCTGGAGGGGCTAGAGCATGAGGCCCCTGCTTGGCTGGGACCAGTTCATTCTATGACTCTCACCCTCAGCTGACCTCAGGTCACAAGCGCAGAACACCTTCCCTCTTGTGAACTTCCTATCTGGGTCCTTGGCTTCTTTTCTGCCACAGACCACAGCCAGAGTCTCCTAGCCAACGTCGGCTGGCCTCTCCGATGTTCAGAATTGGGAAGCAACTCTGGCCACTGACAACAGCCCCTCTGCAGAACCCTTCACCAAGGGTTCCTGGGGATGCCTTCCTCCAGCCATGAGTGTTTCTACTGGGTTTCCCTTATGCTTGTGGCACCTGCTGGCTCTACAATTGTTTAACTAAGAAAAGCAACCCAAGTTATTCCTCTCGCAAGAGTAAAAAGTCGGCTTCTCTTTCTCAGGCAGAGTAGTGCTGAGCATTGGTTTAAATGCTCTGCGCTTCTCTGTACCTTGTAATGACCCTAAAGAATCAAGCAGAACCTCCCAACTGAGAAATGGTGTTTGCATGTGGAGTGAGTGGATGTAAGCGTGTCCACGTAATACCAACCCACAGCAGACTGCCGGCCCTTGTGTAAGCAGGCCCCAGATGTTCCGGCTCCCTCCTCGACCCTCTGCCATCTGTCACAGCCCTGCCCGTCTCTGTAAATCACAGCCCTCTTTGGGGAGACTCACTGAAGGCTTCCATCTGCCCGTGAACTGGCCGTGGTACCTTGCTCCATCCCCCCACCCCCATGGCTCTCCACTTGCTTGACACCATGAGTGTCTTTCTGTGCTTGTGCAGACACCCTGGAATAGAACTTCCTTGATGAAGGGCCATGGTTTAGCTCATCCATGTGCCTCCCTCCCATGGCCCAGCCTGAATCACCCCCACATGTCATGCAGCTGATGCCCTGCAAATGTCAGCTCCATGAACTGAGGGATGTACAGAAAAATGAACAGAAAGTGCTGTGCCTCGGGGCTTGGGACTCCTGCCATGGGGTCCTGTTTGGTGAGCTGGAGGGGCATGGGAGACAGCCCTCTTCTTGACAGTAACACTCTCTAGGGCTTGGGAAAGCCATTTCCTATTATCAACAACGATCAGAAGAGCTACCGTGCTGGGGTCTTTCCTTCCGTATTCTGATTTCTTCCACACAGAAAGCTGGAAGTGTTATTACTTCTGATTTTCAGATGAAATAGAAACTCAGAATCAAGCTCTGGTCATTGTGGAGCTAAGGTTCAAATGCACTTATGTCTGTTACGTTTGTATTACATCAAACGACCTCCACTGGCCTTTTTGGGACCCTCCTGTTATACAACCTCAAAATCCCCCAGTTCCAGCACCCCTGAGGTCCTGAGTGGTGAGGTCAGAGGGGAGCCAGAGAAGGCTCTGCTGTCGTGATGGGACCAGCCTCTTTCTCCCCTGACCCAACCCCTTCAATGAAGGTCTACATTGAAGTGTTGTTTTCTGGTATCACACACACAAGCAGAATGTGTTTGACCACAGTGACATTTATCACCGTGTTGCTAATGACCCTTGACTTAGCGCCAATGAACTCTACACAGTTCTAGCTGCCTGCTTTACATAATACCCCTGGAGGCTGCTGGATGCAGCATCTCACTTTTCCCGTTGATTGTGAGAACTTTGGGCCTGGTGTCCCGAGAGCTCTAAAGTGCTTCAATCACATGGAGGTTGGGATCCCACTGGCAGATGCAAGTGACAGGACGCTTCCTGGAACATCGTTAAACCTCTGGCCATTCAGGAGGGTTCTACTCGGCCATGTGATGCTAAGAGATTTGTGAGCTAATCCAGAACTGGAGACCAGTGGGTGGAGGAGCAGGAATTTCAGTGATGAGTAGGTTTAGTGGTAAATAAGAGATATTTGTTCTCATGGCCCATCTAGTCCAGAGATACCAGTGTACTCTCTACACATCCACCTAAAAATGGAATCAGACCCAAGAGTGCCCTGGACTGTCTGCCGGCTTTTATTTCTCTAGTCCCTTGGGACTGCAATACACTCTGGAGGTTTTCAGTTCACTGTTCACTGGAAACTAAGTGATAAGCATATCCCTGCATTACAAGGTGGAATTTATTGAAGGAAAATTAGTGTGAGAGCAGACAACTATCCTTCTAGTTGCTTCAGTGGCTTGCAAGGGAAACCGGGAAGCCTGGTGGCCTTGGGTCTGTGGTTTGATGTGGTCAAGGAAGGTGGTCACTTCCAGCTGGAGGGTGGGCATGGGAGGTGGGGAGAGGGCAGCGAGAAGAACAGAAAGGGATTTGTTTCTCTGCAACTTAAATCTACAAAACAGTTACAAGATAATCCAAGCATACCTTAGATTGACCAATCGTTAGCATTTAGCCACATTTACTTTCCTTCACTTTCACACACACAAATATACTACACCAATATATTTATATAGGGTTGTTTTTCTGAACCATTTGCAAGTAAGTTGAAGCTGTCATGACACCTCGCCCCTAAGTACTTCAGAATTCGTCCCCTCAGACGAAGGGCATTCACTTACATAACCACATGAGTATCATCACACACAACTAAACTAATAATTCTGTAGTAAGGTTTAGTATATAGCTCATAGTCACATTTCTCCAACTCTCCAAAGCTTTCTTTCGCAGTTTGTGTTTTTCAATGCGTAAGAGGGAAAGAATTTTAATAGATAAATATGGTTTTGTTTTTTTTTTTTTACTTGTTGACAGTTTGCTTTATTTATTTATTTATGGCTGTGTTGGGTCTTCGTTTCTGTGCGAGGGCTTTCTCTAGTTGTGGCAAGCGGGGGCCACTCTTCATCGCGGTGCGCGGGCCTCTCACTCTCGCGGCCTCTCTTGTTGCGGAGCACAGGCTCCAGACGCGCAGGCTCAGCAGCTGTGGCTCACGGGCCCAGTTGCTCCGTGGCATGTGGGATCTTCCCAGACCAGGGCTCGAACCCGTGTTCCCTGCATTAGCAGGCAGATTCTCAACCACTGCGCCACCAGGGAAGCCCGATAAATATGGTTTTGAGAGTAGAAAAATTGGAGGAGTGAGAGTGAGGCCTGAAGAGTCACTGGGGTTGCTTTTGGGGTAAATTATTCTATGAGAGTCGTGCCCTGCCATTGTCATGATACCTGCTGTAACATAGTTCTTCATGGACTGTGGTATCAGGCTGTTTCTTTGCATGCAAGTCCACAAAAAGACTGAGACTTGAGAGACCCCAGGATTTTTTTGAGGGGGAGTTCATTTTTTTGGTGGAGAGATTACATAGACCAGGATAATAATAGCTATTATTAGTATTTAACTTAGTGGTTCTCAGACTTCAGAGTTTTTCTTTTTTCCCTCTCATTTGGTTAGTTTATTGGCCTCTTTTCCAGTTCACTAATTCTTTCTCCTCTGTCTAATCTGAGAAACAACTCAGCTATCAAATTCTTAATTTCAGCTAATTTCTTTTCTTTTTTAAATTGAAGAATAGTTGATTTACAATATTATACTAGTTTCAGGTGTACAACATAACCATTCAATATTTTTATAGGCTATACTCTATTTAAAGTTGCTGTGAAATAATGGCTATAGTTCCCTGTGCTACAGTATGTTCTTGTAGCTTATTTACTTTATACATAGTAGTTTGTATCTCTTAATCCCCTACCCCTATCTTGCCCTCTGCCGCTTCCCTCTCCCCACTGGTAACCCCTAGTTTGTTCTCTATATCTGTGTCTGTTTCTGTTTTGTTATAATTATTCATTTGTTTTATTTTTTATATTCCACATATAAGTGATAAAATACAGTATTTGTCTTTCTCTGACTTTTTCACTAAGCTTAATACCCTTAGGTTCATCCATGTTGTTTCAAATGTCAGAATTCCATTCTTTTTTATGGCTGAGTAGTATTCTATTATATATATACCACATCTTCTTTATCCATTCATCTGCTGGTGGACGCTTAGTTGCTTCCATGTCTTGGCTATTGTAAATAATGCTGCTTTGAACATTGGGGTGCATGTATCATTTCAATTTAGTGTTTTTGTTTTCCTTAGATATATACCCAGGAGTGGAGTTTCTGGATCATATGGTAGTTCTATTTTTATTTTTTTGAGGAACCTCCGTACTGTTTTCCGTAGTGGCTTGCACCCATTTACATTCTCACTAACAGTGTGCAAGCATTCCCTTTTCTCCAGATCCTCTTCAACATTTGTTATTTGTAGATGTTTTGATGGTAGCCTTTCTGACAGGTGTGAGGTAATATCTCATTGTGCTTTGATTTGCATGTCTCTGTTTAGCGACGTTGAACATCTTTTCATGTGCTTGTCGGCCATCAGTATCTTTTTTGGAAAAACATCTATTTGAGTCTTCTGCCCATTTTTTTAATTGTGTTTTTTGGTTTTTTGAAATTGAGTTGTATGAGCCATTTATATATTTTGGATATTAACCTCTTATCTGTCATTTCATTTGCAAATATTTTCTCTCATTCAATAGGTTGTCCTTTCATTTTGTTGATGGTTTCAGACTTCATGGTTCATAAGAAACCCTTAGAACGTTTGTTAAAATTACAGATCCTTAGCTTCTCCCACCGAAGATTATGATTCCATAGGGGTAGGACCTAGAAAGCTGTAGTATCAAAGAACATTCCAGGGGACTCTGTTACTTGAAGAAAGAATGACAATCAGTGAGGCCTGTTAGAGGTATACTAAAAAAATTCCGTCATAGTCAAGCATATACACTTTTTTTTTTAACAAGATAAATTATCAAGCTTTATGCATAATTTATTTCTTTTTTTAATTTTAGAATTTTATTTTTTTTTTATATAGCATGTTCTTATTAGTTATCCATTTTATACATATTAGTGTATATATGTCAATCCCAATTCATCACACACCATCATAGTCAAGCATAAAAATTTTTTTTTTTTTTTGCGGTACGCGGGCCTCTCACTGTTGTGGCCTCTCCCGTTGCGGAGCACAGGCTCCGGACGTGCAGGCTCAGCAGCCATGGCTCACGGGCCCAGCCGCTCCGCGGCATGTGGGATCCTCCCGGACCGGGGCACGAACCCGTGTCCCCTGCATCAGCAGGCGGACTCTCAACCACTGCGCCACCAGGGAAGCCCCAAGCATAAACACTTTTTAAACTCCAAATGAGTGATTTACTAATGACAGGCTTCTAGGAAAAAATTGCTCACATACACACACATGCATACACACGCACGCACACACACACACGCACACAAAAGGCACTCAGTCACTTGTGCAAAGATTATGTTTTGAAGTGATGAAGGGCTTTCCTACCTGTCACCACACCATGTGAATAACAATCCCACTTACATATAATTTTGGAAAGAGCACTGTCAGATGAAAATCAAGCACACCAAAAAATGACAAGAAATATGGCTTTCTTTAATTTCAGTTAATGTAAAGCAGAATGTAAAGAACCCAAGTCAAGGGCATCTTTCCCAGACCATGCTCTTCTGATTGCCAGGAAAAGGCCTGGATTGGATGACAAGGCAGAAGGAAGAGTTTTCAAACATATGTGCATTAGGTCCAGAAAAAATAAAGCCAGGGCAAGAATCTGCTTCAGTGGCTCCCTCTCACTCCTGGAAGAGCTTCCTTCAGGTGCAGGGTCTATCTAAAAGTGATCTATCTATCTAAATGAGGGTGCAGGATCTATCTAACAGTGATCTAATGAGGGTTCAGGGTCTATCTAAAAGTGATCTGTCTAAAGAGGGTAAAGGCCCTATCACACTATGGGTGCATCTTAAAATACAACAGCCTTGGGGTCACTGGGACATTCCTAGGTGGACCACAGTGAGGGTGATCCTGTTCAAACATTTTGGACCATGTCATCTAGAAGAACAGAAATAAAACCTTCTGCTACTTTTCCAGCAGGTGAAATATGATGTGAGAACAGTATTTTGGCACCTGGAAACTTTACCAAATTTTGGGACCTCAGGGATGCTGTGTCAGGGGTGGGCACTCCAGAATTGGTTGCGGTCCAGGGCAGACTTCACGTAACCAAGTATTATACCCAAAGAGACATTTTTAAGAACTGAGCAGTTTTTGGAAAGAGATTCGAAAGCTTACGGAACCTAAAGAGACTATTTAAGAGAGATATGAATATACTTAAACTGGATTAGGATTTACAGATGAGGGATGGAGTGAATTATCTCTGTGCCTTGAGCTCCTCTTTCATAAAAAAGATGATTTGCGAAAATATTTTCTATGCACAATTACTCAGAGTAGTGATGTCGTTGGGGAGGAACCAGCCAGCTGGTTGAATGATTGTAATAAGCACTCAAGTTTTGTCTGTGTGGAAATATAACTGCATTAATTAGGATCCAGATGGATTTACTAGTATTTGCTGGTCTATAAATACCTGTGCTCTGGTGACTTGGATATGTTTAAATGCCTGTAGGAAAGTATTTGATGAATTTCAAGAATTTTGCATTTAATGCACATAATGCATATATTAATAAGACCCAATAACATTGAAAGAATGCCTTTGCTATAGGATATTTTTGAGATGTGAAACAACTTTCCCCCAGTCTTTCTTTTCTTTTTGTGGGAAAAACACCAGACATTTTTTTTTTTTTTTTACCGAAGTAGGGTTGATGTACAATATTATATAAGTTACAGGTGTACAATATAGTGATTCACAGTTTTGGAGCGCAATGTCCTATACAGTCAGACCCCCTGCATCCCTCCAGCCCTCTGGCCCTCCGCACCTCTATACAGCCTCCACTGAAGACACATTGGGTCAGCCAGGCTCCCCAGGAACGCACGTGTCTTCACCCTTCCAGGCCTTTGCTCATGGCCTTCCTCTGCTGGCAACACTGGTCCACCATCATTCCCAGCCCCACCCAAGCCGACCATGCACACACCTGCCATTAAGGAAAATCTTAACCCTCACTCAGAGCCCAGGGAATCATCACTTTCTAAATCAACCTTGCCTTGAGTTTAGCCACCAGCCTCACCTCAAGGAAGACTCATGCTAGTGGCTGTCACCATCCTTGGGTCTCAACACATCTCCATGAATTGTCAACTCTTCTCATGATAGAGTTGTGCTCCCAGAGAGCAGACACTGCGTCCTCCTCATTCTGGTCTTGAACTTGGCACAGAGGTGTGCATACAGTAGTCACTTAATTAATGTTTGCTGAGTTTAATTGAAATGATAAGGAAATAATTCTTTGATGGTTACCCACCTATGTGTATACACATCATATATGAGATGCTGTATTATTTTTTTTTTTATTAGAGTATAGTTGCTTTACAATGTTGTGTCAGTTTCTGCTGTACAGCAGAGTGAATTAGCCATATATATACATATACCCCCTTTTTTTTGGATTTCCTTCCCATTTAGGTCACCACAGCGCATTGAGTAGAGTTCCCTGTGCCATACAGTGGGTTCTGATTAGTTACCTGTTTTATACATAGCAGTGTATATATGTCAATCCCAATCTCCCAATTTGTCCCAACCCCCCCTTCCTCCCTTGGGAGATACTGTACTTTTTCCCATGGTTCAAGAGTCATCTAATTAACATGATTCCAGAGGGATCCTGTAAGGAAGGGAGTTCCCTATCAGTCTTTCAATGATGCTTGAGAATGCATCACAGTTTGTGTTTTTGGACCAAATATTTCAACGTCATTTATAGAGCGTCTTCTATGTACTAGACACGATTACTCCTTTTTCTACTTCCACTGAGCCAAGGGGAGGCTGGGTGGTAGCAAGGAGTGGAGAAAGGAACGGGGAAAGCTCAGCTCCTCTGAGTCCTCATGCTGCGATTCCCATCCAGCTCGCGGTGCGCCAAACATTCCAAGGTGAGAGGAAGCTTGGGTTGCTCTACAGGGAATGAGAGGAGACACCATGGCGCAGAAATCTATGATTGTTGGCAAAACTGAGACCGAAGTGGGCCGGTGGCTTTGTGCTTCCGCAAGGAAGGTCACCTGAGGGTGGAGGGGAGACTGATGCTGTGCAGAGTGGGAAGCAGGCAGCGAGAGGAAGAAATGAGCTCTTCCATCCTGCTCTTGGCACGAGGCCACTGCAAGGGACAGCCCTTCCAGGTCTTTCGCAAAGATGACCCAAATGAGTCATCTTTGGCTGGAGAAAAGCTCCGCGGTGGGGAGAACTTTGGCAAACTCTCACACTCCTTTGCCACAGATGGAAGTCATATTTCCATCGACAGAGGACAGTCGGGATATGGGAACGAGGCTGAAGAGCAGAGTCTTGAATGTCCACGTGTCCACCTTCAAATGCTCCATTCCAGGACGTAGCTGGCCCCCTGCCCCACGCTATGTGGCAAGTCACCACCCCTGGGACACCGTCCTCGTCCCTAAAGAGCCTGTATCACCAATGCAGAGGAAAACGTGCACCAGTCATTCATCAGCCATGCCAGTGAGTAAAGTCAAGGGCCATAATAAATAGCTGTCCCTTTGGCTTGTGGAATATAGGTGTCCCCCACTTTTCGAAGCCTCCCTTTACACCACTTTGCTTTGATGAAGAGCCTCCATGAGTCCCTGTTTTCACCACAGCCAAAAGAAATCCAAAGACCATTTCAGTTTACAAAAACTTTCGCTTCTCAGACAGCGGGGGAAACATGGAATGCAGGCCTGAGCCAAAGGTGCACAGAGCCCCAGGGAGGCCCTGATTCCTTAGCGGCAGCGAATGTCCCATCTGCCCAGCAGCCGTGCCCACCCTCTAGGTTCACGTGGCTAGACATGGTTCCGTGGAGACATTTGCTCTGCCCAGAGCAACGCCCAGTGGATGGAGGTCATGAGAGGGCCACGGGGAGAGGGTGTCCATGGCATCGTCTGCAGCTCAGCACCCACGTGCCTGATGGAGCAGAACCTCTCCGTGGACACTGCTTGTACTTGTACCACAGGTGCGACAGGATGGTCAATAAAAGGGAAGTCATTGTGAAATATTTTGATGACGTTTCTCACTCTACCAGGATGTGCTCAAACTCCCAGTTGCATCATCTGTGTCTCTTGCAGGTCTGCAGGTGGACCGGTTCTTGCAGCCACAAGCTGAACAGAGTGTCCTTGGCCTGTGTGTTCCTGGTTATGTAAAACCACCCACTGGTGTCTTCAGGATTCATTCTCACTTGTCTTCCATCTGTCTTGATCTTCACTGTTCTTTCATCAATTTGCCTCCTTGTTCTCCTTTGTTACTCCAGCCCTTCCTAACATCATTTTCATTCCTACTCCTTTCTAAAAATTTTCAGGACCTGGTATTTACACTTGAGAATAGAGAAGTGGAGGAAAAGAGATTTTTTTTTTTTTTAATCTATGTAGACAGATTCCCTAAGCAAGGTTGAGATAATCATTGAAGCAAAGCCATGTGGACATTGTTCTTTATTCTAAACCCTAGGGTGGTGCTCAAGGGTGATGGTCTGGGGTGACAGAGGGAACCCCAGTTCATGTACCAGGTGGCGTATTTGTAAGTCGAATAGGGAAGTTTTCTTTTTCTGACATTTTTTCACTCTTCTCGATATCAGAGGCCAGCACTGTTCCCAGGGCAGGAGCAGCTGCTCCCAGCTTCTGTGCTGCCAGCGCCTGGCAATTCCTTCCCAGTGGCGAACTCCTGGTGACACTCACATCCTCATTACCTCCCTCATCCCCTGCTGACTGACCCTGCAGCAGGGCAGTCCTACTGCAGGACGGGGAGCACAGATTGCCTTGGTGACTCATGTCTACACAGAGGCCACCAGGGTGTTGGAGTTGGGTTAATCCCAGGAACTCAGAAGCAAATACGAACTTCCTTTGTGGTAGTTCTCTTCCTGTAATTTCCAGGAGCGTGGAGATGAAGGCATGACATGTCAACTGGCTTGTATTGTCCTTTCTGACAATGACACTGAAGGACAGAGGATGGACCCCTTGGGGAAGGCTGCCATACTTATTGACACAGCAACTGAGCGGGTCTTTGCTTAGAGTAGATCCTTGGTATTTAGAGAACAATGGATGTTGGCACCATATTTAATTCCTGAGCTCACTCACGCCTTGATTCAGTAAACACATCCTGAGGGCCTCCCCACCAATGAGGCGTCATGCTTTGGGTGGAATTGAGCACATTCAGCAAGGGGTCAGCAACACTGACAGGCAGAACAGGTGCAGAAGCCAGGACCAGATAGATGCGGAGAATGTCTAGGCTGTGGAGGCTGATGCCGAGAGGCAGCTTGATGAGCCAGGAGTAATGGCCAGGTGGGTGGTGAGCTCAGGTATAATGGCACAGCTCAGCTGCAGTTTCTCAACTACTTATTATGTGCCATTCAATTCTCACAACTAGACCATGAGGTAAGTAGTATTCTCTTCATTTTGAAGATGAAGCTGCTGAAGCTTAGAAAGAATAACTTTCCCAAGACTTTGATGGAGGTAGAGTCTGAACCCAGGTGCTCTGAATCCAGAGCTTTACACTACAGTCCACACAACACCCTTGAGTGTGGTTAGGTAGGTGTCAGTGATATATGACATACACCTATGTATCTATCTATGTATCTATGTATGTATGTACGTATGTATGTATGTATCTATCTATCTATACCTATCCATCATATTGTGGGCAGTGCATGGCCATAGGAGTCAAGGACGCAGGCAGGGAAATGACACTGAGTCTCTTCCATTCATGGCAGGACCCAACCAGCCCCAAAGAGGAAGACAATTTGCAAGAACATGGCCAGGTATCAGGACACGGGCTTGAAGACTAGGCTCCAGTTCCAGTGGGAAGAAGGAATAACAGGCAGGGGAACTAAGTGGACACCCCACTGTGAAAACTCACTGGAATGACCTGAACAGGCAGATGGATGGAACAATAGAGCCTGGTACCTACAGACAAGGCTGATTCCAAGTACTTGATTGTTCCTATACCTGGGGCCCAATAAGTCAGAATGGACACTAGATGTAGCCTTGAAGCAAGGTCCTGGTGAGCCTTGCTAACCAGGTGAGTCGGACACTAACCCTTTAGTTGCTGGACAGTGGGGCTCTGGGGAAGATTAGGGTACTGGAGCAGAGGTCAGTCCTGTTTCTCACGCTGCCCCAGGCTCCCTCCTGCCATTGTGCCACAGGCCTGACCATTTGACTATGTCCCTGCAGCCACACTTGTGTCCTCAGTGACGCTGGTTCTGTGGGAGGAAGCTCATTTCAAATTCGTCCAGCCTCAGTGAGACCAAGTCAGCCAGCGCCTGTCAGCCCCTGGCAAGACCCACGGGACCCCGGGCAGGGACACGCTTCTGGGACAAAGGCAAGCACAGGCTGCCCCCGGGAACTGGGGAAGGAAGGCTGGACAAAGGTGTGGTTATCCATTTTAATCATCTTAAACATTATAGTTTCACGTTCACATAGGAAACTGAGGGGTCCTAGACGTTGACTTCTAGGAACGTCAATTTGGAAATGCATAGCTACTTGGATATGCACTTACATGGTGCTTGTCGTAGTAGAAGTAATGTTCAGATGTATTAACAGGACCAATATAAAGGGTATCAGAAGACAGAAGTTTATTTCTCTCTCGTGGAACATTCCAGGCTGATATGGCAGCTTCCCTGTGTTGGGGACCCAGGATCCTCCTGTCTACTTGCTCTGCCGTCCCTAAGGTTTTGGTCTCGTCTACACGACCCAAGTTGGTTTACCACCCAGTCTGCACATCACCTGTCAGGAGGGGGAAGGAGGAGTGGAGCGCATGCCTCTCCCTTTCAGGCATGACCCGTAGGTGAGCATGTCCCTTGCCACATACTCCACTAACCCAAGCTTAGTCACGTGGGTGCTCCAAGCTGCAGGAGGCTGGGATATGTGTTCTTTATTCTTTCTTCTCCAGTGGTCCATCCAGCTGCTGGGCATTCTATTAAGAAGGAGGTATTTGGGAGGCATCAGCAGGCTCTGTCACAGGCCCGCAAGCATCCACGTGCTTTCTTCCCTCATAGAACACAGCCAGCCCTTTCCCAAGAGAGACCACCATAAAGTCCCATGGAGTCATTGCACCCAGAAACGCCCAGGGTCTCTGGGGGCGGCATAGCCACCTCAGTCCCATCTATATAAGGTTCCTCTACACAGCGAAATGAGTCATCTGCTCCCTCCTCACAGTCAACACACAGTACAGGGTGAGGTTAATGATGATAACCAGTAAAAACGCCCATTCACAGAAGGGAAGAGTGGGAAACACACGATGGTCATTGGACCATAACCATGCTTGATCCCACCAGGCAGAAATAGCATGAAATCCTCACCCTGGCCATGCACTAATGTCCTGGCTCCCTGGTCCCCCCCAGGGAGAAGCAGCCTGAGCCCCTGACAAATTCACAGGGCAGAGTGGCAAACCAGCTTTGGAATTTTACCTGTGAGTAAGAAACTGTTATTTCAAGGTCCTTTGACAGCAGAGAAACCCATATCTCAAGTAATGCAGTGCTTTAAAAATTTTTCAAAGACACAGAGGGCCCAGAGAGATGAATTCCTAGCATTCTTGTCATTAGGCCTTTTTAACTTTATGTAAGATAAACCCACCCCAAGTGAGCTCAGGGGTGAGGGAGATACAGTGGTTCATAGACCCACGCTAGGGGGAAGGGCAAAGTCGGATCTAAACCTTGGGAGGATGGAATTGGAGCTGACAGTCACGGGGTTTTCTGATCCCTGGTCTCTGCTGCTCAGGGTGTGTCTGAGTCCTATTTTCTTTTTACAAACCTGCTATTTGGCGGCAAACGTAGTCACTGGTGGCTCCCAGATTCCCCTACAGAGCACAGGGAGCCGTCCTCTCTTAGTTCAAGGTGAGAAATTCCCAGAGCAGCTTGGGTCACGTGCAGAGAGCACCCCAATCCACATCCCCACTAGAAGACGTGCTTGGTGGCTGGGAGGGAACAGCATCTCCCAGAAGAAACAGGGGGAGGAGGCTGGGAAAACATGGAGGTGCCTTGTCTGGACCCAGGGTGGCCCCTGAGGACCAGATTCAAGTCTTCTGATTCCTGATGCAGTGCGCTTCCCAAGTTCCACCTTTTCTTCTGTTGTCTGGCTCCGTTGATTTTTATTTCCGTGTCAGTGACACGTGACATAGTTGATGTTGGTTGGGCTTGAGCCATCACATTCCACATTCAGCAAGGATACACAAGTGTCAGGTCATAATCCTTCTCAGTCTTGTGAACCAGTTAACACGGCAAACAGGCAGAACCATTCACATGCAAACTTACTTTCCTAACATAATCATTCTCCGGCAGCCTGAGCTTCACTGATTGATATTCAACCCAATAAAGCTGATCTGGATAAGCTTCCCTGGTCTCCAAGGACATGATTCTAATTGTGAGGAGTAAAAAAAAATTTTTTTTGTTAAAGTAAGGTTTAATATCTATACAGAAATATGCTTTCCAACCTCCTTGCTGGGCCTGACTCATCTGAGCATCTTCTGTTACAGACTGTGTGGAAACGCAGTTCAGTGGCTGAGGACCCTCTCCGTCCATCCGCTGGATACCTTCATGGCCAAGGGCTGTTGGTCCTGCCTCCCCCTCCCCCTTCCCCTCCCCCTCCCTGGAGTAGAAAGATTCAGTGGGTTGATTCAAGCATCCAGGAGGCTAACAAGGAAAGCAAGCAATAAAATGGCAGACAGAAGAAAGGAAGCTGGCAACCAGTTAAAAATGGCAGTAAGGTCCCCAGCCCATCTGCAACGCATTAGAATGTTGTGCACCGTTTTCCAGGATATTTTTTTCCAGTGTTGTTTTCAGTGTCTGTGCTTGTTCGGAA
>NW_006799027.1:821995-912136 GCF_000442215.2 Lipotes vexillifer | reverse complement strand
GAAGAGCCATTTGGGAACAAGGGCAGTGCGACTGAGTAAATGAGCCCCTTTGAGGCACAACAGTCCCTGGAAGTTTCTTTGAAGGGTCTTGCTGGTATTGGTAGTAAAATGACAGATAAGAACAACCCACTATTAATGTCTACGTGCCCTTAAACCAACTTCCACAAAACTGGTTTTCTGAAGACACAGTGTGTTTAAAATTAAAAACAGAGCTTTCAGGTGAACGAGTGAAATACACTTATTTTTTTCCTGTGAAGCTCTCTGATTCTTGTCCTGTCGATAGGCCAAAAGTGCTAAATACACATTTTAGTGAATGGTATAGGAAAAATGTCTTTAAAAATTTTTTCTTGTGTAGATGTTACTTATGTTTTGACTTGTAGATCCCATAATTCTTGATCTAAAAGCAGGGAATTAAATATGCTAGCTGGGAATAGATCTGTGAATTTTACCCAAGTCCCCTAACTATTATCAAATTCAAATAGAATAATTCAGAAACATTGGATGAAGGAAATTGGATCTAGGAAGTTTAAATAATGTTTTCAAAATTTTTTTAAATGGACATATATGATTTCCATTTTGAAAAAAGTTAAATTTGGGGAAAAGCTTAACAAGCAAATTGCTCTTAAGATGGATGTGAAGAAAGGATTTTATATTCCTGCTTAAAAGTTGTTTTTCTATTTGAATGTATTTTAACATATATCTTCTGGGAGGAAAAGGGATGTGTATGGTCATTCCAAAATTGAAAATATTTGGGAATACCTTTGAAACCTGCCAAATGTGATACAGGAAACGTGTGCATGTGTGTGTGTGTGTGTGTGTGTGTGTGTTTATGTGTCTATGTGTGTCTGAGTGTGTTTGTGTGTCTGTATATCTGTGTGTGTCTGTTTCTGTGTCTCTGTGTGTGTTTGTGTATCTCTCTGTGTATCTGTGTGTGTGTGTGTGTGTGTGTGTCCCTTCCCAGTGAATTCCAGGCTTGGATGCTTGCTGGGGGAAGAACACTTCCATAGGATGCAGCAGGAGGGGCACAGGCTCTGGGAGCTGACATTTTCTCCAGACTGTGAGATTTTCTTCTATAGGAGTGTGTGCTTCTCCTTGCCACGGGCAAGTCTCTCAACCACTGGGGACCACCGGGTCCTCGCCTGTGAAATAGGGAAACCCCAGGATGCTTGGGGTGATGAAACAGGGAAATGTGTACACGTGTTTGGCCGTAAGTTTTCAGTGAGTGTCGCTGTTACTCCGATCACGAGTGTTCCCGTGAGTCAGGACCTCATCTGGGTGCGGGTCTCTGCTGGCCCAGCGTCTGGGTGTCAATTTTCAGCCGGGAGGTTTCCACCTCCCCGACCAGGGTCCAGCCAGCAGCTGCTTCCCTGGGCAGGTGGAAATTTCAGAGAGATGGCATTGCATTTGTTTTTCATCTTCGCTTTCTCCATCCAGCTTGGTGTGACTGGGAACAGGCTATCCTCCCGCCACCTGTCGGGGGACCGCCTTTGCCAGAGAAGAGGGTCTGCTCCCCGCTCCCTAGCCCGCTGGCCCGGCAGCTGCTTTGCATTTTCTTCACCTGCGGGGCTTTAGGCCAGACTCGCCGGGGAACAGCAGAGCCAGGGGAGCAGCCTGAGAAGAATAGCGTCTGAGCGTGGCAGCGTCTGCTGTCTGGGCGTCAGGCTCTGTCTCTCCTGTGCGCTGGTGCCTGGGTCCCAGTGAATCTTGCCCTTGATCTCGTTGTAAGATGTGGACACTTGGTCTGTTTCTCCACCAACCTCCCTCCTCTGCCACTGCCATCGCGGACGCTCTTTGCTTGGACTCTGGGTTTCTTGCATTGACTTAACTTTCCCATCTGCCATCTTGAACTCTATTGGCTTGTGCCATCTGAGAACACATTGCTGCCGGGTTCTCCTTCCTCCTTTTCATGCTCTTTCCCCAGCCCTTTCCCAGCTCAGAGACAGCAATTTAGAGCGAATCAGTGAGAGGTGATGAGTGTCACATGGAGAGTGAGCTTTGTAACCGTGCAGACCCGCGTTTGAATCCTAGCTCAGCCGCTTTCTTGTCCTGGGCACCAGGGGAGGTCCTCGACCCCTCTGAGCCCCAGCTCTTTCACAGGTAAAGTCACAATAACAGTAGCCCTGTCACAGAGGTCACCCGTGTCCTTTGCGTGCGGTAAGCAACACAACCGTGCCTCTCCATCGGGGACTGGCTCAATAATTGATGAAATGTCACAGCAGACCTGAATCTACAAACCCACAGTGAAAAGAGGTCTGTATTGTGTCTAAATCAAGATTTGTCTCATAGCCATTTGCTGTTGGATGGAAAATGCCACCGTTTCCTACATGTCCCGTTCAGGGAAAGGGTCTGTCCTGTGTCTCTACAAAGCCAGCCTGAGCCTATGACCCAGGAGTCTGGGTTGAGTGGCATGGTGACCATGGGCAGGTGTGGACAAGACTCCTGGGAGTCATGGAGCCTAACAGAAGTATCAGCCATGTTTGGCCTCTCCTTTTCTCTTGAGTTCTTTCTTTAAAATTGTATCTTGTTTTCTGTAACTTCCTTGCAGGCTGTAAGTGGGCCAATGGACCTCAACCGAACATTTTGTTCGGTGAGATTACCTCTATAAGAGAAGTTGAATTGTGGTATACCAAAATCTCCATTACCTTAGGAGACATTTAGAAAGGACCAAGAAGTCCAGCTTTTGAAACTAAGACTCCCTGTCACCCCCTAGATGTTTCCCCAAATCATGACAGAGCTTCATTAGAGTGACAGGGCCCCAGGTTCATGCTGAGCTAATCCAACCCCTCATTCACAGCAGACCTTACATCCTGTCTTTATAGAGTTTACGGTAGTTTGGGGCCCTGTGCTTTTTTTCTGCCTCTGTATTCCTAGAGAGGGGATTTAGATTATACCCTAGAGCTGATTAGAAAGAACCCCATTCAGCCAAGCTTTTAATATTGAGTTATTACCCAAGCCTGACTCTGAGAAATAGACATTGATCCTGTACCTGAATGTGGCAATGGAACAAACAGTGGTACTTCCTGTTCAGAGAAGAGCGGGCAGTGTTTTCTGCTCCTCTGTGCCGTGGTGGCACAGAGGTGGCACCGTCGTTAAGCTCCAGGCTACACCCCTGGAGAGGCTACCAACCAGTCCTAAGAAATGAAAGATGACATCTCGAAACATACTTTCTTGATAATCTCTTTCAAAATTAACACAGATAAAAGTCTCCAAAAGCTATCAAGGCAACTTATGACAGAGATGAATGTGAGCAATACCCTGTTAAATATATCCATTAATCACTATTTTTAGAAATTTTTTACCAGCAAAAATATTTTTCTTTTCTTTTTTCTTTTTAGTTTGACTTCAAACAAAGATATCTGGTTAACTATTTAAGTGAGACTAGATGCTATTAACTCTTTCTCTCCCATGGATTAATATTCAATATATATATATAAGAAACTGATAAACCCAATAGCAAAAAAGCAGTCTGATTACAAAATGGGTCGAGGATCTGAATAGATATTTTTCCAAAAACGACAGACAAATGGCCAACAGGGACATAAAAAGGTGCTCAACATCACTAATCATCAGAGAAATGCAAATCAAAGCCACAGCCATATACCACCTCACACCCATTAGAATGACTATTATCAAAAAGACAAGAAATAACAAATGCTGGTGAGGATGTGGAGAAAGGGAATTACTGTGTACTGTTGATGGAAATGTAAATCGGTGCAGCTAGTATGAAGAACAGAATGGAAGGTCCTTAAAAAATTAAAAATAGGACGACCACATGATCTAGCAATTCCACTTTCGGGTATATATTGAAAGAAATGAAATCACTGTCTTGAAGAGGTTATCTGCAGCCCACATTCATTGCAGCATTATTTAGTATAGCTATGCCTTAGAAACAATCTAGGTGTCCGTCAATGGGTGAATGGATAAAGAGGATGTGGTATATATATATATATATATATATATATATATATATATATATATACACACACACACACACACACACACACAATGGAATATTATTCAGCCATAAAATTGAAGGAAATCCTGCCATTTGTGACAACAGGGATGGACTTTGAGGGTATTATGCTAAGTGAAATAAGAGAAAGACAAATACTGTATGATCTCACTTATATGTGGAATCTAAAAAATGAACTCATAGAAACCAAGACCAGATTGGTGGTTGCCAAAGGCAGGGGTGGGATGAGTGAAATGGGTGAAATGTGTCAAAGGGTATGAACTTCCAATTATAAGATAAATAATGGATGTAATTTACAGCATGGTGACTGTAGGTAACAATAGTGTTGTATGTTTGAAAGGTGCTAAGAGAGTAGGTCTTCGCAATATATGCATATATCAAATCATTATGTTGTATAACTTAGACTATCACAACGTTATATGTCAATTATATCTCAATAAAATGGCCAACTGGGAAAAATTATAGCAAAACAAACAAGCAACAAACTGTATTTATACTGGTATTTCTGGCTGGCTCTGCTCTTTTCGGATCTGGAACTAGGCCTTGACTTGCTTCACTGCCCTTGGGCCCCGTGCTCTGGTTCTCTGTACTTCCTGTTACCTGATTCCTAGCCCCCCATTCCCTCCCCATGCAGCCACCAGTCCCTGGACTCCACACCTACAAATCCTGGCACCATAAGATGGAGCAGAGCCCCAGCAGTGGGTTATTTATTGACACAAACTCAGGACCAAGCATCCAAAGGTTGCAGTCCTCACAGATTATTAACTAGACTGGCCCTGATACTCTGTGATCCTTTTGGAAGGCAAATATCCCTGCACATTTTACAGAGTTTTGTTGGCAGGGTTGAGCTTATATCCAGGTTAAGACAGGAATACTATGGGGTATGACATGGGAACTAGGGATAACTCACCCTATAGGACAGACACACAGAAACTGTGTGGCTCTGGAGCGTTGTGTTGTGCAGATTTACTACATTATCTAAGGCACCGAAGTCCTCTGTTAAAATGCAAATATACTATCTGGAGGGAAGCCTGCCAGACCGGGTATCAGCAAAGTTGGCTTCTGCCCTTCCTAGCTAAGTGACCTTTGTGTGGAAGCACAGAATACTAACCATGGAAGGTGTCTTGGAGGCGTGGAGTGACACTCCCCACCCAAGTGTGTGAAATCCCCCTAAAACCTCCTCCATGTTTCCAGTGACAGGGGTGAATCACAAAGTGAACAACAGTATTCACTGAAATGTCCATGTCGGCTTTCTGTCATCGTGCATGTGATTGCCGCTTCTTTTCTTTTCCAGCTGAGTCCCCTTTGTTCTCACGCTGCACTGTCCATCCCCGGAGAGTTTATTTCTGTTAAATGGAAGCAACCAGGGTGTTCAGGTGCTCATCATAGGTCATAGGTGCCCTAGGAAGCCTGGAAGAGGAGAGGGGCACCACTCTCGATCTCTGAGAGCCCGTGTTTGCATTAACTTCCAGGGAGCCACATCATATTGTCATTCCATTTCAGTTAAAATCAACTGAAGCCTCTGAATCTTTTCCTGGTGAGCTGTGAAGTCAGTCTTCTTCCTTCTTGTAGGGAAGCAGATTTTTGACGCTGAGGGCAGGATTTTAAATGTATTTCAAACACCTTTATCTTACTTAATGTCGAGCAAGCGACAGACTTTTTTGGCATCAGTTTTCTCATCTCCAAAATGATAATGGTACCTCTTCTGTCCACCCCTCCTCCCTGCTGTGTGAATAAAGAGGTGATGTACATGAAGGTTGCAGGGTGCCTGCTTTAGTGCCGGCTCTGAGCCATTGGTGGTGGCTTCCTGAAGGGCTGTATTGAGATGATTTCTGAGGACCTAGCTGGAAAGAGACCTGCGATTGATTTGTGACGTCTACCATGGTGTGTATGTGTGTGTGTGTGTGTGTGTGTGCAGGCTACATCATTCTTGACACAGATTTTTCATACTTGTACTATACCTATGCAGGAAATATTATCATTATTAATTCATTAACATTGAACACATATTAATCATTCAACTTGCATTAGCGGGCAGGTGCATTTTGATGAGAAAGGAGCATGGCTCGTTACACGGAGACCCGAGGTCATTGTGGGTGGAGGTGGGGTGCACTGAAAGGAGGGAAAGGAATGCCATGGTCCGATTCATGTACCCCTCAAATTTGATTCGAGGGACAGTCCTGGTCTAGTAACATGGGTCAACGTAGGTACTATAGACTGCCCTTGCAAGGACTTTAGACCAGGGGTTGGGAACTCTAATGCCCACAGGGGAGGCACTGGTAACATCAGTGAGGCAGTGGACCAGGGAACACTGGGGAATTGTGTGAGGTGATGTGTACACGCTCCATCCAAAGGGAGTGGCCTGCCCCCACTTCAGTCATTTCCTCTCAGACGTGAGTACAGGCTCATTGTCGCCAGAACGCTCTACTTTTAGAGAAGCTGAAAATCTGGCATTTTATGTAAAATATTCCATTGAAAAATGTTGACTCAATTAAAAAAATAACTGTGGATTCAACAAAACACATCTGTGGGCCAGATTCAGCTTCTAACTGCCAGTTTGGGACCTCTGTTCTAGATGCCACTAGAAAAGAAAAAGTTAACTCTTATTAACAAATGCTTACACATGTGCAATGCAATCTCATTAATTCAGGCCAACAGACAATTACTACCCACCCAAAGCCCCGGGTTAGCAGACATGGATTTGTCCTATAGGAATCTTGGACTTCAGTAGGGGGTGATAATTCTGAGATACAAATGATTATAATTAGGGTAAAAAAAAGAACCCCCAAAGCAGTGAGTGCCACAAGAGAAGTACAATAGAAATGCTATGAGGAATTTTTGGGGGGTGGGAAGGACATGTTGGTGGAGAGGAGTTGGTGGTGGGATGGGGTTGGAGATGGTCCTCATGGAATAGGAGGATTTCCAGAGAGAAAACCTGGTGGACAGGAGCCAGATGAGAAATGTGGGTTTAATTCCTTGAAAGGTGAGCAGTCTAGTTTGCTTGGGACTTAGAGCAGGTACAGGAACAGTAAACTGGAAAGGTGGGCTGTAAAGTCTCAAGTTATGGAGGGATCTGAAGGGACATCGGGGATGTTTGTACTTAATTCAACAGGCAGTGGGGAGGTGTGAATGCTTCTAAGCAGCAGAAACATGAGTGGAGCTGGACTGTCCTCCAAAATGTACAGCCCGTTGAAGAGACAGACTGTGAAGACGACTGATTAGAGATCTGTAGGCAAAGAACGGCCTAAGCCCCAGTGAACGGCGGGTGTGTGATGGAAGATGGGGAAAGAAGCGAGCAAAACTGGTCACATGAGGCAGATGGGATCTCTCCACAGATTGGACTCAGGGACCAAAAGAGAAGTGAGAAATAGGGAAATGGAGGAACAGAGGCTCTGGGAGGTGGGAAGAGGGGGTTGGTGCAGGTGCAGAGTTCAGTTGGGCTACCTTGAGTTTAAGGGGTTTTCAGCTGATGAAGTTACAGAAGCAAAGTACACAGGAGTCTCTGCCAGAGATGGAGAGAGAGGGATGGGGAGAGAAGAGAGACACAGAGACACAGCGAGAGACAGAGGGAACCAGAGGCTTGGGGAAGCAGCTGCAGGAGATAAGGTTTGGCCACAGAAGTGATGAAGGTGTGAGGATGGGGTTCTTGACATGGGGTGGGGAGGGGAGAGGGAGGAAGGAGCAGGGCAGTCTGCGGGCTGGACCTTGGAGAGTGCCCATGCTCAGTGGGCATGGGCAGGAGAAAAGAACCCAGGAAATGAACCGTCTAGGATGGAAGAGAAGGCAGAACCCAGATGCCAATGAAAACTCGTGGGAGAGACGGTGGGCGGCCATTGCTAGTCCTGTGGAGAGGTCTGAAAGGCAAGCTCTACCATTTGGCTTTTAATCATCTCTTTACTAGATTGCTCTCAACAAGGCTTCTAGTACCTCTTTGCCCTTGAACCCAATGGCTGTGATTTACCTTCATCTCTTAGTGGCACTTGGCACTGTCCGTCTCTTTTTCCTTCTTGAACCGTTCTCTTTCTTTGCCTTTATGAGAACATGCTCCGTTTTCCTTCTGTCTCCAGCTCTTCCCACTCAGTCAGCTTTTTCACTTCTTCTTCCCCAAACACTGTTAAATGTTACTTTTGATTAGGTTTATGTCCCTGTTGCCTTCTCCTCTTAATTTCCTCTGTCTCCAATGACTTCAGTCGCCATTTATATGTTAATGATTCCCAGATCCCATCTCCAAGTCAGAGCTCGTCTGATCCAAGTCTGAGCCTTTGTCTGGTCAGCCAGTTGCCAACCAGTAACTTCCCACTGGGATGTTTCACAAGTACATCAAACTCAATACCACAAAACTCAACTTATC
Source organism: Lipotes vexillifer (assembly GCF_000442215.2). Lineage (NCBI taxonomy): Eukaryota > Metazoa > Chordata > Mammalia > Artiodactyla > Lipotidae > Lipotes > Lipotes vexillifer. The sequence goes on along the minus strand of NW_006799027.1, from coordinate 903,812 downwards.
TCCTTGCTCTCCCCACTTTTCCTCCTTTGTTCTCTGTCACAGTGAATGATGTTATTTGCCCAGGTACCCAAGGCAGAGCCCAGGGCCTTATCCTTGACTTCTACCCCTGCTCTCCCCATATTCAACCAATCGCTGATTCCTCTAGATGTTTCCTCAGTGTCTGGAAAGGCTGACCACTTCTTTGTATCTCCACAGGAACTGCCCTTGCCCAGGTCACACCACCTTCTTATGCTCCTAACTGCTCTCCTTGGGCAAGTCTTCACTATCTCTACACTACAGCTTCATACCATTTGATCATTTTATTCCTGTATCTTAGGACACTTCAGTGGGTTTTCCCATTACCCAGAAGATAAAGTCCTAACTTCTTAATATGGCTCACAAGATCCTGGCCTGACCTTACCACTGCTGATGCTCATTTCTCTGGTTCTGCTTTCCTTTCTCCCTCCCTCCCTCCCCCCTTCCTTCCTTCCTTCCTTCCTTTCTCTCTTTCTTTCTCTTTCTTTCTTTCTTTCTTTCTTTCTTTCTTTCCTCCCTCCCTCTTTTCTTTCATTCGTTCTTCCTTTCCTTCCTTCTTTCTTTCTTCCCTTCCTTCCTTTCCTTCCACCTCTCCCCACTCTACACCCTTGGACTCCAGTCCAGCTTAAAATTGTTCCCTAACAACATGTTCTTTCTTACCTCCTCTCTTTTATATGACCAGTTCCTTCTGACTAGAGAGTATCCCTTTACAAAACTATCACATCTTGCTAGATTCTGCTAATTCTTCAGATTTCAGCTGGTATCTTTTCCTTCGAAAAGATACTCTTCCTTAGGGAAATGCTAGTATAATTCTGCCTACCTCTCCTGAATCGTAACCTAGTTTATAAGTTTTTCTTGACTCTAGTGTGGAGTACATTGCCTGAAATATAATAGCCTCTTAGTAAATATTTATTGAATTGGTTATGAATGAGTTATCAGATGTGGGTAAAGAGAAAGGATAGCTGGCAACTTGAATAGCCAATTCAGTAGAATCATTTGGATATTTTCTACCTTGTAAGATTTTCAAAAGGTTGTGGGTCTTGGGGAAATAAATCAGTAACTGAATCCTGACTTTGTCCCTAATTAGGTGGAGTGAAATTCACTTCAGTGATTCAGGCATGGAATCACAGACTATATTTTTTAAAAATATAATTCGCTTTAGTGCAACCAAAGGAAACAGAGTTATCAAAATGAATAAGGATTTATAATTAAGTAATCAATTTGAATCAAATAGATGTATTTGAAGTGTGAAAAAAGGAAAGAGAGAAAAGAAAGCTTTTGCTCAATCATTTTCCATGAGTCTTGTTTGTCAGACTTTATTAAGTTTTTCAGCAATTTTTTTTCTGGTACCATGCAAAGATAAACCTTAGTGTAATATTTGACTGCAAATTAATGAATAAGAATCATAGACAATTAAATCTCAAAATAAATTTAAAGACCATCTAATATAAATGCCTGACTTTGTAGTTGAGCGGTGAAGGTTTGGCTCTCCAACAAAATACCTTACATACATATGTTTAACCAACAGATTTATTGATTATTTACTATGCAAGCTATTGTGTTAAGTGAAGTTTCGGGGAGTTACAGAAATATATGACAGTAATCACGCTATCTCATTTGAATGGCTCCTGTGTCTATTAGTTAACCTTCTACTCTGACAGCATGATAAGTTTACATAAATAGACAACTAACCCTACCAGTTAGGGCAAGTACCTAGTGAACGTTTGAGATAAGAGCTGGTGGAGAGAAAGGAAGAGAGCAGGGACTTCAGGCTGTGCTGGTCAGGAAAAGGCTTGCAAATATGAGACTTCACCGTATAGAATCAACCCTTCTGCTCCTTGTCTGTTTTCCCTGAACATCAAATCAACAATCCCATGTTCCCAGGAGGGACTGGAGTCATGCTGAGGGAGAATTCAGATGTGACACCATGAGTTGGAGGAAGGGCTTGATGAAAAGATGGTTCAATGTGAACAGTGAGGCTCCCCAGGCTGAGTCCTTTGTGCAAAGCTTCACTCTGTCAAGGTATGTGAATGGCGGTCATTAGGATGCTGAGAGAGTAAATCATTCTTCTGTTTATAATAGAACAGAGAGAGCTTAACTACATTTCTCATTTTCCTTATTAAACCCAGGGGGTTTTTTTTGAAAGTTGATTATTTGAATGCTCTGACATGTCAGCATTATCTCTTTCTCTGTTGACCTTTTCTACTTTTTCCTCATCAGTCAGAGCTAGAAATATGTTCTCAAGGAAAACAATCTGAAGGATATTCATCAAATCATAGATTCCACTTATAAGCGCACGTGTCTGTCGCAGACACAGGAAACAAACTTAGGGTTTCCAAAAGAGGAAAGGGCAAATCAGGGGAATGGGGTTAACAGATACAAACTGCTATCCATAGAATAGATAAGCAACAGGATTTACTGTAGAGCACAGGGAATTATATTCAACATCTTATAGCAACTATAATGGAGAATAATCTGAAAAAAAAATATATAACTGAATCACTTTGCTGTACACCTGAAATTAACACAATACTGTAAATCAACTAGACTTCAATAATAATATGAAAAAGATAGAGGTGTACATGTCTCGACTCTTCTGTTGGTGTTTCTCTCTGGGACTTCGTCCTAAAGGTCTGTGGAATTTGGAAGTGGTGTTCCTGTAGCTTGATGGTGGTACCATTAAATGGTCCAGGATTGAGAGAAGGAATTGTGTTGTTTGCAACAGTCATACACCTTGATCACAGAAGCTATGAAAAACATCAGGGAGTTTATTTGTAGGGCTGAAGATAGGGGTAATCCTTTAGAGAAACTGAGGTTTGAATTACAGACTTTTTCATAGACGTAATTAACAGATTTCTCATGCTTGGCTGTCAAATCTTGATCCTGAGCCCTTATAGCCCCTGCTTGTTTTCTAACCTCTCCACTGGTTAGTTGTCCTTTCATTTTTAAGAATGGCCTTCTGTGGGTGAGTGTTTATTGGAGAAATGCTTAGCATTCAGGATCCAACCTAACTTTTTAAATGATTGGTCAGCCAGCCAATCATTAAAGAAAGATGGTCCCTTTCCATCTTCTCATTTTTTAAACGGAGTCGAGGATTGTGTTTGGCATATACAGCAGCCTGACAGAAAGGCAGGATCTAAACATATTTATAGAAAAGGGTTGAATTCTGAGCTAGTGGTGATGCTTATCTGTCAGCTCTTTGATGCTGCTGCTGTCGAAATAATTTGTTTTACAGGAGCTGACTCACCAAATTCCTATTTAGAGGTGGTAGTTAATCTTTAATTAGTAATGGTGCAAAAGTGAAACTGGGAAAAAGATAAGTTAATTTAGAATTTAGTGTTTATTCACAAATGTCCACTTACATGCTGAACGGCATTTGTGCCTTATACTTAGAATGCAGACCAAAAAGGAAAGAGCCGTGTCTCTTAAGACTGTTTTATCCTGCAAAGTGCTGGTGCAGTTCAACGATAGGGCAGTTAGGCTGTGTTAGGTTTGGGGGTTGGGGAGGCCCCCCTGCCCCGAGGTGAGAGTTTTACTGACTGTTGGAGTAGCCATGAGAGAGTGTCCTTTCTCTGGAGCTCCTTGTGCCTTTTAAGATCATTCTTCTTGTTCTCCCTTTTGCGGTTATTTGTGATTGTTCCATCAGATTCTATTTTGGGGAGACCACCCTCTCTTCCTAAAGCCCTCATACTTCTGGCCCTGATTTACCAACTTTCTTTCCTCTGAGCCCCTTGACAACATACAGTGAAATCAGATCATCTTCCTGTCCTTCTGGGTTCTTGGTTGATGAGGTGCTATCATAATCTTGTGTCTTCCTTTCAGGGGTCATACTTATTGGGCGTAATTAGGTGGAGAGGTTGCCCTTTGGACTGCTTTTCCAGAAGTACTGATGGGTTTTGGTTGAACCCTTGGTGCTGGGTCCCCACGTGACCTGATACGTTCGCTCCTGAAGCCAACCTGACCATGTTTACCATTTCTCCCTCTCCAAAGACAATGAGCCCATATGGGGTTTGACCTTGCCACCCTGCCACCATTAACATTGTTTTCAAAACAACTCAGCTAACCCAGTCACAGCATTTGTGACTTTGTTATGCCAGCTCAACTGCCCCAGAGAGGAAGTCATTTCCACTCAATTGCTTGTGAATTGCAACTCCGCAGTCCAGCAAAAGGGCTCCTGGTGTCTGTTAGGGTCACTGACCTGCCTCCTAGGTCATCTGTAACATGACAGCTTTCGGGCTGGTTTTGCACCTGGTGTCCAAGGGCTTGACTGATAAGATTAGGAAGTTTTCTGAATGGTATCACTTCATCTACTTTTGGATCAAATAATATATTCATGATTAGGATCAAATTCTTCTTCTTACAGATCTAGTTTATGCCTTTTTATTTGATTCATTGGAGAATGCTTCTGGGTCTTAACATCAGAAATGAGAATGTGTGTCTTGTTATATTTGGTGGAATTTAATTCCTCTGTGTAACCATCTTTCTTAACCAGACCATTCATATAGTTTTGTTTAAAAAGCCTATTTTGCAGTACTCTTGGAAATGAGTAAAGCAGTTGCATGTTTGAATGCTTGTTTGAGAGAGCAAGCTGCATGTTTACCCTTCCTATCCCGTGGAAAGCTTTCTACACAAGACACAAATGATCCATTTCAGAACAGAAACCAAAGGGGTGGGGCAGGGCAAAGGGAGCGATGGAGACATCAGGGTCATGGGAGGGGACTCTGTCCTTTCAGGATTTCCCGTGTGATTTACAAACTGCTAAGGAGCAGAAACAGTCTCTGTTTCAATGTCATGGTGGGAAGGGCCTCCCTGATCCTTAAGAGGGTCGTGCACGTAGCTCAGCTCAATTAAAATACTCTAGCTCTGGTGCCCATAAAATATGGCTTAAAGAGCGGACAGTTTAATGCAGAGCCTCCCTCGCCTCTCAAGGACAGTTACGTGGCTCCCACTTGGCTGAAGTTAGAAGCCACTTCTGCAGGAAACTCGGGCCACTCCGACCTTGCATTTCTTGGTCCCCTGCATCTTTGGGAGTCCCCAGGCTCAGTGATGCATCATTCCTGCCACATTACAGATGATCCTGACACTTCAGCCAAACCCAGCTGATTTTTCTGGCTGGCCACTTTCTCTTTATCTCTCCCACTGATCAGAGTGGCAGCAATGTTCCCGTTTATCATGCACTGTTCTGTGCTGTCATTTAGAAATACGCCCGCCCAGTGAATATTGATAAGATACCTTTGGAATGAGATAAAACTGGTAAAGGAAGCGTATCTTTCCAATGTGATAAAGAACTTTAGAATGTGTGATAATATGTGATAAAAGCACCACTACAAGCCCATTATTGGGAAGAGCTGTCTGGGGTGTGCCCTGCACTCTGGGTAGGGGGCCAGGGAGGATGCTTATTGTTTGGATCTGCTCTTTCAAAGGTTTGGGGCCTTTCATTTGTGTTTCTAAGGGAAAAGCTCTTTGAAGGTCATGTTTGAATTAAAAGCTGTATTTATTATCTGTTTTTTCACGTTATCTATATTACAATTTTGCATATCGAATTTGGAAACCCAGAATGTCCTGAAGGTAGCTATTTTCTAATTCCACTTTTATCCTACCCTCTGGTATAGTATTTGCCAGCGCAAGCTTGCGTCTGCTGGGGCTGATAAGGTAGAAACGGCTACCTGACTAACATTAACAGTTCTCTCGTTCTCCCTCTCCTGGCTAGTTTGAAATGATGGTCGCCTCTGGACTCGGGTCACCTGCTAAAAGATAACATGGTTGCCAGCTGCAGCTCTTCCCCGATCACTTTGAGGTAATGGTGGCTCCATATTTTCCCGGCTGGTAGACTTCCGCAAGAGAGGGAAAGGATCTGAGGGAGGGGTCAGTGTGGGACTGAAATGGATGGGATGAGAGTTGGTTTTATAACCTAAAGCCACGAGCTCACGCCTTGTTCAGGTTTCAGAGAAGGCAATTAATCTCTCTCATTCGAGAATAGTGCTGTGTGGGTCATAGGGCTGCTGTGGGATGGGCAGGCTGGAGCCAAGTGTGGCATCCTAAACTGACCTCATTATGGACATATTTTCTCAGTCTAGCTAACGGTTTTAATTTAGGAGAGAATAATATTAATAAATAACAGCCAATCTTTATTTTAAGCCCACCACTTGCCAAGCATTAGCGCTTACATGACTCTTAGAAACCACCAACGAAGTAGATTCAGCTAAAATCACAATTTTACAGACGGTGAAAGCAGACGCTTGCTTAAAAAGATTAAGTGACCTGCGCAAGGTTGCATAGATGTGTGAGAGAGGAGTTGAAGGCGCGCAGTCCTCACGCTTTTCTCGGTGGAGTAGCTCTTATGGTACCTTCTGCATCTAAAAGAGATAATGTTGCTTCTGAATGCAGTTTTCCATAGGCATTGGAGGAATCTGAGGGATTGACACATAGGTTTTCTTTTTTTTTTTTTTTACATCTTTATTGGAGTATAATTGCTTTACAAAGGTGTGTTAGTTTCTGCTTTATAACAAAGTGAATCAGTTATACATACACATATGTTCCCATATCTCTTCCCTCTTGCATCTCCCTCCCTCCCACCCTCCCTATCCCACCCCTCCAGGGGATCACAAAGCACCGAGCTGATCTCCCTGTGCTATGCGGCTGCTTCCCACTAGCTATCTACCTTACGATTGGTAGTGTATATATGTCCGTGCCTCTCTCTCGCTTTGTCACGGCTTACCCTTCCCCCTCCCCATATCCTCAAGTCCATCGACACATAGGTTTTTTTCCCTACCTTTATTGACATATAACACTGTGTAAGTTTAAGGTGTACAATAAGTTGACTTGATACACTTTTATATTACAAAATTGTTACCACCATAGCTTAGCTAACACCCACGTCACATCACATAATTACCATTTCCTTTCTGTGGTGAGAACATTTAAGATCTACTGTCTTAGCATCTTTCAAGTATGTAATACCCTATTTTAACTATAATCACCACGCTCTACATTAGAGCTCCAGAACTTACTCATCTTATGACTGGAAGTTTATACCTTTACTAACATCTCCTTATTCCTCTCCGTCCCCTCCCCAGCCCCTGGTAACCACCATTCTACTCTCTGTTTTCATGAATTTGGCTTTTTTAGATTCCACATATAAGTGATATCATACAGTATTTGTCTTTCTCTGTCTGATTTCTTTCACTTAACATAATGCCCTCAAGGTCTACCTATGTTGTCCCAAATGACAAGATTTCCTTCTTTTTAATGACTGATTAATATGACATTGTATAAAAATAAAAATTCATCCATTGATAGACACTTAGGTTGTTTCCATATTTTGGCTATTGTGAATAATGCTGCAGTGAACATGGGAATGCAGGTATCTCTTTGACATCCTGTTTTCATTTTCTTCGGATATGTACCCAGAGGTGGGATGGCTGGGTCATATGGCAGTTCTATTTTTAATTTTTTGAGGAATCCCCAAACTGTTTTCTATAATGGATAATGGCTGCACCAATTTACATTCCCACCAACAGTGCACAAGGGTTCCCTTTACTCCACACCCTCGTCAACACTTATTATCTCTTGTCTTTTTGACGACAGACATTCTAACAGCTGTGAGCTGATATCTCACTGTGCTTTTGATTTGCATTTCTCTGATGATTAGTGATGTTGAACATGTTTTCATGTACCTGTTGGCCATTTGTGTGTATTCTTTAGAAAAATATTTACTGCCCATAGTTTAGTTGGATTGTTTGTTTGCTATTGAGTTGTATGAGTTCTTTATGTATTTTGAATATTAACCCCTTATCAGATATATGATTTGCAAATATTTTTTCCCATTCCACAGGTTGCCTTTTCATTTGTTGCTTGTTTCTTTTGCTGTGCAGAAGACTTACAGGTTTTTGAGACTCTGGGCAAAATTCATAATGAGTTCAAGTTCTGACCTATCCCTATCCTCATGTCTCCTTCTACCTGATTCTGCAGTAGAATGATTACATGTAGTTTCCTTTTGAGCTCAGGGGTATCAACTGCTCATTTAAATGTGTTGTGATCTAAAAATTGTTTCTAAAACAGACTTGGCTCTTTATTATGAATAGGCACCCCTTTCCTTCCATTTATCTTAAGGATCACTGGCTAGAATTAATAAGTAATTTAGAATAGTTGCTGAGCACTGACTGGGTGCCAGGCCACATTATCTAATTTAATTTCCATTTTACAGATGAGGGAATTTAAGCCTAGAGAAGTTAGCTGACTTTCCCAAGCCTGGATGTGAGAAATCTGACTCTTATGTCTGACACAGTGCTTGTCATGGGGCCTCTGAGCAGCGTCTCTGTCACCGTTGGGGGAGCGGGGAGGGGGGAGCAAAGCCAGACTTTGCATGTGGCTTTGTGTGTGCATGTGCTTTGACAGTGCGTGTGCTTTGTGATGGCCACGGGGTGGGTGTAATATGTGATCATATGCTCAAAAACAGCATTGCCTTTTGTTATGAGAACTGTTTTCTTTAACTTATTTTTCTTTCCCTTGAATAAACCCAGAAGAATGGAGAAAACTTCTATAATCTTGATGACAATTTTCAAATTAAAAAGAACAACAACAGATTCCTGGTTTGGTATTGTTTTTGTTTTTAAATTAAGCTGGGATTAAGATTTTTCCAGAATTTCTAGTTTGTGGGGAAAACACAGCCACAGTTTACAGTAGTAGTAAAGGCATGTCTTGGTGGAGAAAATGCCACACAAAGACTGAGGTATCAGAGCTAACACCTGGCATGACCAGCAGACGCTCTAGTTTCCACACCTCCTGTCCGTTTTCTGATGAGCTTCGCATGGGTTTAAGTTACTTGCATGAAGTTTCCCGAGGCCTTGGAGCTGGACTGGAGGAATTTTTAGTTCCCACCTTCCCATTCTGTCTTTCTTTGCCCTCTACTCAGAAACACCATAGAAAGAGGAGAAATGAAGCAGGGCAAGAAATGAGTGTATTCCTTCCAAAATACACACACATTATCATCTTGGTCCCAACACACCAGGCCTATCTCTCTCTATGATCCAAGGGAACTTGTGGAGTATAGGAAACGCACAGAGAGGAAAATATTTTCAAAGAAAATTCATTTCTCAGAAGAACGTCAAAAGATGAAGAGTGAGGCAGAAAGAAATGCCTTGAATCTTTGTTTCTCTTTTGGCTTTTATTTCTTTTTGCTAAAGGTTAAAGAGAATCCTGTCTTCTTTTGCCTTTCTTCCTTTGCATTATATTTATTTGTTCATTTGCCTTCAAGTCTTAGGTTTTTAGATATAAGGTATTTTGGAAATGCAAAGTATTTGCTATTAATGTTTATCCATTACTTGCTTCTTTTAATTTTCAAAAGTATTCATATTCATCTTGTTTATGTACTTTCTTCCATTTGCTCATTTCTGCTTTAATGGCAATTTTATTTCATAATTTAAATTTTCTCTAATCTTTACTACGGAATGGATTACTTTAATGAAAAATGGAAATAATTACTACTTTTACTCAAGAAAATGGCTTTATTTCACTCAGAGCTGTCACTTTTACTTGTAAGATAAGATAATTTTAAATGGGATGAAATTCTGTAAAGCTGACTGCAGTAAGAAATACTGGCAAGCAGTGATGAGTGGAAACGTCTGTTTCTGATTGAAATCAAAACATTGGGCATATATTTTACTAGCCTTGTAAATAATTTAAAAAGAATAAAACACAAAACTTCCCATAAAATTCTCATTCTCTCTTCTCTTCCCTGGAATGTATGTAGTCAATTAAGCTGATAACATTTACAATATACGAGATACATAATAGAGAATATTAATAGAATGGTATCTTGTACTCCCAGTAATATACAGAGTAAAAAACATCATTCCAGAGACCTGGAAGACCTGGATCTAGAAGTAACCTATGTTAACAGGTGTTGCTGTGATGATACTGAAACAGTAACTTTCCTAGACAAACTTTGATTTGTCTATTTATCTCTCACACTATTTACAGCAAGCTCCCAGGCTAGTAGAGTGAGAGAAGGACCTGTAAAATACAGTGTACAGAGTTTTCAGTTGTGGAGAAAAGTCATTCAAAATGTTTGTAATGATTTTCAGTGCAACTTAGGAAACACGTTCGAGTGTGTTAATTGTCAAGTGCATCCATTCAAACACACTTTCCGAGTGCTGTTACTCTGCTCAAACGATTATAAGGCAAGATGGAATGGAAAATACACCCTCATGATTAAATGTTTACCTCAAGACCTTAAAAAGATCCAGTTGATGTTTATTTTAAAGGGAAAAATAAAGGTTTGTTGACTATTTCAGCATTGGGTAGGGAGATAGACCAATGACTTCCTAAATCTTTTGGACATTTATAGTTAAATTTGGCACGTTTTATACCTTTAATTGTAATGGTAATTATGGAAGATAACCTTTAGTTACACAAACTTGTCTCCTTTGGTCTCGTCTCCTCCACACAGCCCACGTTCTCTCCCGTATTAGTTCTCACTGTCCCAACCATTTGGGACATACTGTCTGTTCATGATAGAGGAAGAACAGTAGCTCATTTATGGGACAACACATCTAGCCTCAGTCCTTGCTGCTCCCTTAGTCTTTCCTTCCCTCCATCTGTGGCCACTTGTCTCCCTGGTCTGCCCTACAGTCAGTAGACTTTGAGTGTGGGAGAGATTTTGTTCCCAGGAAGGCATTTTGTCTACTAGAAGTATTATACAGGTACTTTCTCTTTTCATTTCCACTAAGATGAGACGACCTGGAGAATTTTTTAGAGTTGCAGTTGCGGTTATTTGTTGACTTACAGCCACAGTCCTTTACTTAGTAATACACACATTTAAATTACTGCATTTTCCTTTGGGGAAGACAGTGAGAAAAAGAGAAAGAAAACAAGCTCTAGCTTGATACTCTCACCCTTAGGTGAGAGTATTATAAATCTCACCTGTGCTTTAGCCTAACCATTCAAGTTTTGCAAGTGATTATTTAAGGTTATTCTTTCTCTAGAGAAAGTGGCTGACAGAAAAATTGAATAACTGGTAAAAATGATAGAAAAGAGGGTGGAATAACCGGTTATTATAATGAAAATTATTATTGATTGTAATACTTCCGTTAGGAAGTTTATTACTTTATTCCTTTGATAAACATTTATAAAACACTATTTATCGTGGCACACCAGGTGGCAAATACAAAGAATCGTGTAGTGTAGACTCTGGCTTTGGAGTTTGTAGAAATGACACTCAACAGGCACAATGTGTCAACTGTTATCAGAAAGGTAGGCACAGGGAATTCCCTGGCGGTCCAGTGGTTAGGACTCCGCGCTTTCACTGCTGAGGGTGCAGTTTCAATCCCTCGTCTGGTAACTAAGATCCCACAGCCATGCAGCATGGCCAAAAAAAAAAAAAAAAATGTAATTGGAGTTTGGACAAGAGATAAATGATTGTCAATGGAGATGAATAATTTACATTAAAGAAGTAAAATTTGAGCTGGGTCATTTTTACTGACATATATGTCAATTATACTGATATTAGTTTCAGGTGTACAATGTAATGATACGATATTTATACATATTGCAAAATGATCACCGCACTAAGTCTGGTTAATATCTAACACCATACATTGCTACAATTTCTTTTTCTTGTGTGAGCTGGTTCTGGATAAATAATCTGGTGGATGCTTATTGTTTTTCTTTCCAGCACCCATTTCCCTTTCTCCCTGTGACATCTCTAGATTCTTGGAGAAATCCAGCCTTTTGCTACCCTGTAGGGGAAAAGGTTGAGTTCTATCCGGATTTAAGCACAAAAGGAGCTCACATCAAAGTGGCATTTAAATCTAGTGGTCCATGGTTAAGGACTACAGATATGAGCCCAGCTGAGAAGGGTTAGTTTTATGGGATGAGTATGGAGAAGGGCTCTGCAGGTTGAATCTGGTTGGAGGAGTGTGTACAGTTAACGAACACCCAAAGGTCCAAAAGGAAGAGACAGGGGTCTTGGTTTGGACTACCAAGTTCTAAACACATACCCGAAGTCAGTGGGCGTGAGGATGGACCATGGGAGAGACATCAGGGGCAGACCAGGGAGTGAAGACCTCTGAAAACTTGTTTCAAAAACTCCCTCCATCAACAGTTTGAGTATCTACTTACTATGTAGTACTGCTAATAGTAATAATAATAATATGACAGCTACCATTTATGATGTTGCCTACCATAGTCAGACATCATGTCACATTATTTCATCCTCCTTACAGTCCTCGGAGGAAGGACTATTATGATTCCATTTGACAGAAAAGGCACTAAGGCTTAGATGAGCTAAGCTTCATGCTCAAGGTCCCACAGCCAGGACCAACCGGGTTCCGTGTGACTCCAAGCCACGCTCTGAGTCATCAGATGACCTCGTTTTGCACAAATTAAACAGCAAGGGAACAGAGACACATATGACAATTTCTGTTTTATAGAAAGTTGTTGAGGATGGACTCTCTCCACATTAATCACTCATTTCAGAACATTTAGGGATATTTTGAGTAACATTTGCCTAGATGTGTTTAGCTCTTTTAAAATTGTATTCCTTAAGTAATGGTATTCTAAAATATCCTTTTGTCTCTGGTGTTTGAAAATCCAATTCACTCTGTAGACTGACTATAAACGCAAATAAGAGCATTGATTTCCTCATTTCATCACCTCCAGAGAACAATTCATAAAGCATGGAAGTTCTAACCAGCCAATCAATAGTCACTACTTAAGTCAGAGACTCAAAGAGTAGTTTATTATTAAAAAGTGTTCCTCTGAAGATGATGTTAAATGAGAATAAAGGAACCAATCTGGGCTATGATCTGTATTCAGCTTCAGGAAATAGTCTGAAGGAAAGGGTCCTGTTAACTGTATTTAGAGCTTTTCCTGTTTCTGGTTCCTGCCTGAGGAAAAGTGGGGAAAATCCAATTTCTCAAAAGCCACTTAAGTGTTATTAAGCAATTCGTGGAAATGAGCAGGGGAATTGGCAGGGCTTTCCCCCCACTATGATGTACAATTCAAACGCTGTCTGTCTCATTTGGACGTACATTTGACCACAGAATAAAGACAGATCTGCTTGAAATATTCACTGCATCCACCAAGACAACCGTACTCATTAATTATTGAAAATGCTATTATCTTGCCCATTCTGTAATCCTATTTCTGGAGTTAGTTATGTAATTTCACCCGATACAGAAAAGGAAACTTTGACCCTCATTACATTTAAAATGAGCTTTTCACTAAATCAGGAAGAAGGGTTTTTTTCCTTCTGAATGAATCATCATTGGAAGGCTGTAAGAGGTGTGAGTGTGAACATGGGAAAGAGGAAATAAGGATTCCATTCGTTATTCCGAATAGTTCAAATATTTAAAGCCGTACTCTGTCACTCCAAGTTGGGGTTTCAACTGGACTGTTATTCACGTTTGTCTAATATTGTGTTCTTAAATTCAAGATGCTTTGGGTGCTGGCGGGGATTTTAAAAATCTAGTTCTCCGTCTGGATGAGAATTTTAGATCCTAGCCCAAGGAGATGTGATTTGTTCGAGATCTCATAGCAGGAGGTCCATGATTTGAACTTATAACTTTGGTTCTTAGTCCAAAATTCATTTCATTCTACTCTCTCTTTTTTCTGGGAATGACTCTAAAAAGGGATAGTTGAGTTGGCAGTCAAGTCAATGGGAAGTCTGTTGTTCTTTCGTGTCCATAAGATGTCTGTAGATAAAGAGACCAGTGAGGTGGCCTGCAGTCTACAGTTTCTCCTCTTCCTCAGTCCAGGGAAATTTCTTTTAGATAAACAAAGAAAATGTGTTAAGTGTTTTGCCTTCTGTATTTTGAAAAAGCTCGGAGAATAGGAATGCTGCTTGTATAATCAGATTGTACAACATTTTGCAAAGTGCCATTCTGTAACATCAAACTGAAATACTTTGCCTAATATATACTTATGAATAATAGCAAGATTTATACTTAAAATGGAGTGCTTTGCTGTTTTTATAAGAGTAAGCCTTGACATTGACAGAGAAGCATGGAAGACCGTTAAGGGTGCTGCTTGGAGCAATTCTGGACCAAAAAGTCCTTCTTTGGCTGGCCACGAGGACCCGAAATCTCAAATTTAGCTTCACCTTTTTCAGGCATGTTAAAAATTCCTTATAAGTGCACAAATATCTCTGGAAGAGGTAATACCGAATGTTTTGCTGCATTTGCTATAAACACCTTAGTCAGTATGGGTCTAGATTTCCCCACTAGGGGAAATTTCTACCAAAGGGGAAGGCACCAAAGATAAGTTTTGCCTATTTAACCATTTTGCCTAGAGATGAACCTGAGTATTACTATGAATAATAAGTGAAAATAGCTTAAATCCCATTAGTAATATGATTTTAGCCAATAGGTTCTACACTAGGCGAGGATGCTATTATTATAAATCATTATTATTTTATGTTCAGAAGATGAATACACCGATGTTTCCAGCAAGGGAAAAATGCAAGCCAGCTTTCACCTTTCCTCCTGAGGAAAGTGATGAACTAGTATGCATTTAGAAAATGCTGAATGTCATCTAAGTCTAACCAACCCCATTCCTCCATAAATGGCCACATGTGAATGAGGCACTTTGCAGATTTTTTTTTAACTCAGCATTTACTGATCTTAAAAAGAATTGCGGGCTTCCCTGGTGGCGCAGTGGTTGAGAGTCCGCCTGCCGATGCAGGGGACACGGGTTCGTGCGCCGGTCCGGGAAGATCCCACATGCCTTGGAGCGGCTGGGCCCGTGAGCCATGGCCGCTGAGCCTGCGCGTCCGGAGCCTGTGCTCCGCGACGGGAGAGGCCACAACAGTGAGAGGCCCGCGTACCGCAAAAAAAAAAAAAAAGAATTGCTAGTGTAAAAATATACCTTAGAAACCTGTTTCTTTCAAGAAAAGGTGTGAACAAAATGCATTATGTTTGTCTGACATATTGGAAGTGGCTTATTTCATTCAAAGGTATTTTTTTCTCTTCCTTTTTTATTTTATTTTATTATTATTATTATTTTTGTAAAGTTCAGGGTAGCAACGCAATTTAACAGGTAGGTGGTCAATAATCTTCCTGGCAGGGCCCGTTTTCTACGACTTCTTTCTCAACATTTCCTTTCCTAAAAGGACCCAGCATTAACTAGTCAGATAATGGAAAAGAGGAGGGTTAGTCCTTAGCCATTTGTAGTATGGGAATTTTGTGGAACAAAGACCATACTTTTTCTTGTTTTCTTCTTACTTTTTGGTGTCTAGGAGGTGGTAGGTCCTTAATATTTTCGAAACAAATAATCTGATAATCGAGTTCTCAATAATCTAATATATGATAAATTCCCAAGGTTTTTTTTTTTTTAAAGGTATATCTATTAAAACCAGGAAGGACAAAATTAGTATTATTTTGCTATTCAATACATGTTATAAAACAACACATCAATCTCCATTGGATATAGAAAACTTATGAGGTGTCTGTGAAATGGCATTATTAAGGTTTTTCTGTGATCCGTTTGCCAAAATACACAAAACTTGAAAAACAAAAAAATAATTGTCTCTAGGCTGGTGTACCATTGTTGGGGAGGAAAGTGGTGAGCTGCTTTGCCCTTTACTCAATAAATCAACTTTACCTGGTAAAATTAGGACAGAAATCATAACACAAAGCAACATTTTGTGAAGTATTTTCTAGGTCCCAAATACTTAGATAGCATATATCACTTTTTTTCTTCTAAGTAACACTAACCAATTTGTCTTTGTGTCATGTAGACCCTTCCCCAGTTGTGTGTAACAGATGATTAATGTATGGTTTTATGTCTCAGTGATTCACATAGAAACTCTCGTAAACATTGGATGCAAAGATTTGATTTTTTTTTTTTTAATTTAATAGGGTCTAAGTCGGGGGGTAGATTCTTTAGCTGGGCCTTTTGGGAGACATTTTTAGCAAAGACATAAGTGCATGGATTGCCTTAGAGCAGTGAGAATTAGACTAGACCACTTGTCTCATCTTATGTGTTGAAGGCAAGATGTTAGCAAGGGGATGTCAATTCTGAGAGTGTTTGTAAATCAACGGCCAAAGAGCCAAAGTGGGGAAGGACGAAGCAGGAGAGCTGTTGATTCTAGATGCAAGTAGCTAATAAAGTCAACTAATTTTGTATGTGCTACTTGCACCTGAGGGCCAGCTTCTGTTCTCTTTATAAATCTTCATTATAATCTATCAGCTGTCAGAACATTTCATGACCCAAAAACATGAGTGGAGAAGCATAACACGCTCTTTTTTTTAACTTTTAATTTTATATTGGAGGATAGTTGATTAACAATGTTGTGTTAGTTTCAGGTGTACAGCAAAGTGACTCAGTTATACATATACATGTATCTATTCTTTTTCAGATTCTTTTCCCATTTAGGTTGTTGCATAATATTGAGCAGAGTCCCCTGTGCTATACAGTAGGTCCTTGTTGGTCATCCATTTAAAATATTTATTAACATTTGTCTATTATGTCAAAATAGATGGACCCAAGAAGAGACAATGTCCTCCTTAAAAGAGATTACATTCTCGGGCTTCCCTGGTGGCGCAGTGGTTGAGAGTCCGCCTGCCGATGCAGGGGACACGGGTTCGTGCACCCGTCCGGGAAGATCCCACGTGCCGCGGAGCGGCTGGGCCCGTGAGCCATGGCCGCCGAGCCTGCGCATCCGGAGCCTGTGCTCCGCAACGGGAGAGGCCACAACAGTGAGAGGCCCGCGTATGGCAAAAAAAAAAAAAAAAAAAAAAAGAGATTACATTCTAAAGGGAACACAACTCCTGGTCTAGAGCGGGAAGGCACAAGTTTCTTATCAGAGAAATAGTTATTCAGCTGACGTCAGCTGAGATGGTCAGAAACCGTCTGCCACTTGAAGTCAGTTTGTAGGAAATGGGCATGGTTGGTGTTCCACCAAAGCTCAGCCCAGGAGTAAGGAGAAGTAAAACCATGGTAGCCTGAGGGCGACTTTGAAAACAAAGACCAACTATTGCCCAGTTGAGATGTGGCTGCCCTTTTTCCTTAGAGAAGCTTCTCCTGGTCACAGATTATGTGCTGTGGCTTTCCTTCCCTCTGCAGACTCAGCTGTCCTTTGGAGGCACCGTTGGGCTGTCGCCTCCAGGGCTGGTCATCTGTCACTCTCCAGGATAACTCTATTTCAGAGGGGTTGTCGAGTGGCCAGGGAGGCAGCAGGGTTGCCTGCTGTGGCCCGGTGTCTGGGCCTGACAAGACCCCTCCCTCCTGGCCAGGCATTGACCTGAAGTCCTGGGCTTACGGCCATGACCCAGAGCCAGAATGATCTGCATCTTGTTCTGTTCTATTTCATATCGAAGCTGTACTCTGCTAAGCAGGAAGAGACTGTGTAAGAAGCAGACAAAGAGCAGAACTGGGTATCGTGCAGGTCGAGTGGCACTTAATGTTGAAAAAGCAAAGGACAAAAATCTGTGCACCTTTTCTAGTCCAGTAATTTCCGATTGTTTTTGTTTGTTTCTAATATTGTTTGGCTTCACGTGGCTCTTCAAGTCCCTCTTCTTCTGCAGGGGCTTTTTGAGCCTTATATGTGTGCGTGCGTGCGCACACACACACACACACACACACACACACACACATTTAAATTAATTTTGTCGAGAGAAATTAGAGATAATTACAAAATTAGAGTAGAGCCAATGATGTTTTCATTTAGTTCGTGCATCTCCAAGAAGTTCCTTTGTTGTCATTTGATTGATTGATTTAAACGAATATTTTCTACCGCTAAGTAAATATCAATAGATAGTAGATAGATTTTTCTCCTTCAAGGGGATTTTAAGGCCAAATCCGCTTTGATTGGTTTCCTTCAGTTCAAGTACTTGCATTCTATAGGGAATGAAATGTTAATCTGTGGGACCTCTATGGTCTCCATGAGTTTTGTTGACAATGAATTTTGTTGACAGTGAGTGGGGGGCAGTAGGTCATGTGAGGAGATGCCGACCACCACTGTCAGTGGACTGGATCCCTTGCTGGGATGCAGGACAAATATTTGGGTTGAGAAATACAAGTGCCTACATCAACTTTTTTTTTTTTTTTTGCGGTACGCAGGCCTCTCACTGTTGTGGCCTCTCCCGTCGCGGAGCACAGGCTCCGGACGCGCAGGCTCAGCGGCCATGGCTCACGGGCCCAGCTGCTCCACGGCATGTGGGATCTTCCCGGACCGGGGCACGAACCCGTGTCCCCTGCATCGGCAGGCGGACTCTCAACCACTGCGCCACCAGGGAAGCCCCTACATCAACTTTTAAATAAAAATACCATCCAGTGAAGTAAAGAAAATGGGATAGTTTTTCAGAGTGGAATCAAATTAAAAGGTTAGGGGGAAAGAGTCTCTGGCTTAAAAAGATAAAAAAGACATTTATTTTACCACTAAAACACAAATTTCATTCCATTTTTGAGCTCATGACAGGCTCTACCCTTTATCAAAATGGACTTAAGTGCAGCATTACAGCAAAGCAAGCTGCATTTCCGTCACTGGTGTGGTAAAGATGGCCCAGATAATAAGTTTCAGACTAGCAGAGGGCTAAACACTCCTTAGCACAATTTAAGATGGGTTGACTTCATTACTCTTAATCAGATATCAGGAACCAGAAATAAACATAAAAATAAAATTTCCAGGAAAAAGTCATCTGCCAATTAAACTCCAAGAGGTGAAAATGGTCATTATGGAAAGCCATCTTCATGCAGGCACATATCACACTTCCCAAATGGTCCGTGGATTATCACTCCAGGCTACTCTGAACCATAGTTTAATCACTGGTTCTGACCCCCCCAGTCTTCTTCACTTGCTTAAACTACCTTCTGGAACTGGTTAAGCTATTACATGTTTACTTGTTCTGGCTCCCACTGGATCCTAGATACCTTCTCCAAAAAGTGCTTCCCTTCTATATTTCATGCATATCTTTCCCAGCTGGTCTCACATGCACTCAGCTAGCCTGTGCATCCTAAGATGTCTTTAGGACACCTTTCTTGTGCATTCAAGAGGTGGAATAGGACTGTGCCCTTTAGCTGTGTCTAACAACCTCCATGGTTGGTGAGGGGGGATGCATTGCTGAAGGGCAGAGGGGTGGGAAGAAAGTTCTAGAACCATCAGCAACCGTACTGGGATTCCAGGATGTGAGGGGAGGGGAGAAGGAGGTAGAGTGTGCAGAGGAAATGGATGGATTAGTACATATTTAATTAGGCATTTTCTATTTTAAGCAACAGTCACTATAGATAGATGTTGGCTAGTATGGAAGCCATGGAAGTCCCTTTGTTCCACTCTACTGTGATACCTACTGACCATTCCCTGCACGTTCAGCTCGAACCCCCAAAACCAGTCTGGTTAACTCTTTACCACTGACACTGCTGGCCAGAGCTATTTGTGACACAAAGCTGGGCGCGGGTGCTTGTGGGATGTCTCTGCTTGTCCTGTCACTGGCCACCTTCAAGGAGCAGCCTGAGGGCCGTGCTGCCGGGCAGTCCCGGAGGGCAGGGCAGTTAGCTGCAGGTGGAGCGTAGCTGTGAGTTGATCTACTGACACCTAAACACTGTCCAGTTCGGCATGGATATGCAATGTTTTACACCAAACAGAGAATGAAGAGGACACAGGTGTTATGCTACTTTTGTCAAAGGAGCAAGTGAAAATCTTGGAATGAAAGAAGTGAGGGATTCTCTTGAGGCATATTCTGGAAGAAGTAAAGATGGAGGGATGGCATGGTTGAATCGCTTTATAGATTGTGCTGAGGAAGGTATTTGAGGTGTGTATTAGAGGTCAAGAAAAGAGAGGCACTTGGAGCAAGAAAGACTGGGAGATGAGGAGAAAAGAAGGATGAACAATTTTTTCCGCATCCTCTTTGGAGAATCCGATCTGCGTTGAATTCTCTGCCATGAGTTCCTACAAGGGCAGGTGATTTCTTATAACAAACTTCCACAGAAATACTGGGGAGAGAATAGTTTCCCTTCTGAGTATTTTGAGGGAGTGGGTTGCATTCTATAAAGGAGATTGGGAAAGGGTAAGGAGAAATATTCCTGGGTGGACCATTGGGACCATTTTCCTTTGTATGGCAGACTGCGTCATTCCTGCGACCTTTCGTCTGTGAGGCCCTTCTCTGGGTTGGGGCCTGACTCACAGCAGCTGCTCTGACTTGATCTCAAATGATGAAAAAAAAAAAATTGACGAGATAGAAGTGCAAGAGCTTTAAGCAACGCATCACAGGTAACTAGAGGCATTACTGCACTCAGAGTCATTTTATTAGTATAAAGCCTTACGATCTTAATGTAAAAATGTAAGTTGAACTGGAAAGAAATGAATGAGTCTGAATAACTATATGCCTTTTTTGCCTCTTAAGAATTTTCTGGGAATGATATTTTGGTAGATAAAAGTAAAATATTTCATTAAAAATTTAGTCTGCACTTGAAAACTGAATGTTGAGGACAAAATAGGATCTTTCATGGTATGTGATTTGCAGGAGCACATTGAAGCTTTTTCCTCAGACACAGGTGAGCTCTGCTGAGTACTCAATAGAGCCGCACCTGCAGGTGGATTCTTAATAGATGCTCCCTGGTGAGCAACTCTTGCTAAATGTGCAACTACACGCTTTGGTTTTCCTTATATTAAAGGGGAGAGGGAGATAAATTAGGAGTTAAGGATAAGCATATAGATAACTAACAAGGACCATCTGTGTAGTACAGGGAACTATACTCAATACCTTGTAATACCTATAATGGAAGAGAATGTAAAAAAAGAATATATATATTTATATATATGTACGTATAACCTAATTACTTTGCGGTACACCTGAGATTAACACAACATTGTAAATCAACTATATTTCAATAAAAAAAAACAAAAGCAGAACTGTAAGGTTGGTAAAATTACTCCCTCCAAGCCAAATGATAAGTTGCCTAATACAGTCACATGTATTATCATTTTCTGGGCACCTTAAAATGAAAGATGTACAGCCTGGATTGAACCACACATGTGTGGGATGGAATGTGGGATGGGATGTGGGCTGGAACTGGCACATTTGAATCAATGTGCTTGCATCATTTTATTTTTCTATTTTGCAGTTAAAAAATTCAGTACAACTGTTATGAGACCTATTTTTATCTTCTCTGAAGCCAATTACAATTTAAGCTGGACCAATTCAATAAAAATGAATTTGAAAAATATAATCAACACAGAAAGAGGAAGCTAAATGTGCATTCAGTTCCCCAAATTACACATTTCCTTGCTCTGCAGAGAGGCGATTGGGTGGGATATTCTTGGCATTTGTTCATTTAAAGATAAGGATGACTCCCTTCACACCAGCCCTGCAAGCAGGATGCAATGAGACTTTCATCAGAGCCTGTGTGATTCTGCAAACACGTTCTTGGGAGTTATAGAAATTCTTACCCTCCTCACATCCTTTTGCATGCACCCTCCATGGATGAGTCTCCTCATTTGTCTTGGACGAATGATGTCTTTTTCTAATTAGGCAGATGCTTCCATTTTAGAGCAGAACCAGAAGACAATATCTAATTGAGCTTTTTTTTTCCTTGGTTTTTGTTTTGGACAGTGCTAGAATTAGTCTTGGAATTTAGTCTCCTGATTGACCCGTGTCCTAATTAAAGCCCAATTTGATTGACTCTGCTTGTGCCTTTCTGTAGGCAGCACAGAACAGCTTCCCACATTGACAGCATGTTGGATTGGTGACGGCTCCTGATTCCCTGATATGTTCTGACATTCAAAAGCCCCCCACAGAAGCCCAGGCTGCTGCGGACTGCGTGTCTCTTCAGCTCCAACACTAACAGAGCAGCATCTCACCTTACTTTTCAGTATTCCTTTTTCTGTAATATATATTCAAATACAATTACAAAACAGGATCTTATGAAGTAAATATAGTGATGTCCATAGTTTCCATCATCTTAATAGTTTACATAAGACAGAAAAATCACTTCTGAAATCCAAGCAAGTCTACGTTGGTTCCCTCCCTTCTTTGCCTGTAGCTTTGAAGGCTTGGAAAGTCCTAAAAATTAAATTGGCTTCTTCTAATGGATACAGATGGCAATGCCTTGTGCTGGGTCCAGCTGTCATTCTCTTACTCAAAAGAGAGGAGGGGAAAGTACGTATCATCAGAGCACCTGCAGCCCTGAACTTACAGCAGAAAGGTGAGCCCTCTGCAGAGAGTAAGGAAGTCTGTCTGATGTCATACATCTCCGTAAAAGAAGATCTCCGTTTCGTTTTTGGAAAAAAAGAGTTTTCAGTGTAACTCATCACCCGGGTTCTTCCAAAGAGACTTTCAATTTTAGTAAAACAACAACAAAAACAACAACAGATTTGTATCTCTGCTAAGCAGACCATCATTTGAAAGCTTTCATGTTTGCGTAAGGAAGGCACGATGTTTATAGAATCAGCCGGGTAGATTATCTCCCCAACATTTTCTATTAAATGTAGGAAGAGTCCAGCCATCGTCTGGCCCAAGATAGAATCAACTTCTCTCCGGAGGGCCCATCGATTTCTCTTAGACTCTGTCATGTCCAGCCCGCCATTCTACCTCGAGTTTCTTTCTTTCTACCTTTGGTAAGGTTCTTACCTAGTCTTCTCAGTGTTTGTTAAATGTTTATTAAATAAATGCATGGACTTTTACACATAGATAAAGCATGTCATCCACATCTTCATATAATTTGTATGCTGTCCTGTGTTAGTGAACATGTGTTCAGGGAAGACATCCATACCGGGTCTGCTTCCTTATTGTCAAGGTCTAATAAATTCATAGCTTTAAATATGGTCTCAGGCTGTGCATTTTGCACGAGATAATGCAAATGAGGTGAACAGAGAAATGATCACACTCCAGCTAACGGAGGGGAGAGCTGCTCACTTAGCAAGCACCTCCGCCAGCAGATTGCTGAACATTTTCCGAGTTTATTTTGCAGTGTGCGTAGGCCCACTTTGCTGGAGCAAGGCGGCTGAGATGCACTTTGCCAGAAATCTGGAATAAGGCTTATGTTGGTGCCATAGAAGAAAACTTTCTTTTAGGGCATCATGTAAATCTGTTTTGGCTATTTTTCTTTCTTTCTTTCTTTTTTTTTTTTTAACATCTTTATTGGAGTATAATTGCTTTACAATGGTGTGATAGTTTCTGCTTTATAACAAAGTGAATCAACTATACATATACATATATCCCCATATCCCCTCCCTCTTGCGTCTCCCTCCCACCTTCCCTATCCCACCCCTCCAGGCGGTCACAAAGCACTGAGCTGATCTCCCTGTGCTATGCAGCTGCTTCCCACTAGCTGTCTATTTTACATTTGGTAGTGTATATATGTCCATGCCACTCTCTCACTTCATCCTAGCTTACCCTTCCCCCTCCCCGTGTCCTCAAGTCCATTCTCTACATCTGCGTCTTTATTCCTGTCCTGCCCCTAGGTTCTTCAGAGCCATTTTTTTGTTTTACATTCCATATATATGTGTTAGCATACGGTATTTATTTTTCTCTTTCTGACTTACTTGGCTATTTTTCAAGCCTGCATTTAAGCCTGGGTCAATAACAGGAAACAAATCTGTTATTAATTACTATAATTTGAAATGAAGTTACAGTTGACTTCCATCAGTCTGGCTTGGCTGCATGAAGACTTTTACCACTCAGATTTTTGGAACTTGCCTGAGCACAAACATTATATGCTGACCACAGTGGGAAGGTTTTTGTAGAGATATACCAGCTCCATGTAGGTACTGCGATCCAGGAAAGGGAGTGAAAAAGTATTTTTAACTTTTTGTCAATGAAGTCCTATTTTAGAGTGTTTAAGAAATGTCCCTTTGTAAAGGAGTTGGTCCTATGGTATAGTAACAATTCGCCTGAGTGTAAACTTGGATTTCCAAATATCAGTTTTACCAGAAATGACATGCTTCTGTACATGAAGATCAATAACCGTTTGGTTACAGACACCAGAATTAAGCAATTTCAGGAAATGAATTACCATATTGACCTTGTATAGACCTGGGAGGACAGCTTGCCAAGATGGGGTCCTTGCCAAGTTCCTGTCTCGTGTATGTGACTTGGACTGCACCTATTCTTCTGAATTATGATCAATCTGCTTTGATAAAACAGTTTGAGTTATATATTTTTTGAATGTTCATTTCTTCAACTTTTCCTTTAAATGTAGGAAACTTTAAAAATCCAAGGTTCTCCTAGAAGGTGGAGTCGAAAGACACTCATCCTTGAGTGTGGACATAGACCCAGAGACAGAAAAAACAAACAAATAATGAGGCGTCAAGTGGGAGGTTGGACTAGATGGTCCCCAGCTTCCCTTCCTGCTCTGTGGTGCTTATCTCCCATATTCCAGAAGAAATGGAAAACCTACCACACTCAGGCCCTGTCCTGCACATTCACGGGAGCCCAGCATTCGGTGATGACTCCTGGGGCCGCCATCTGTCCATCATTGTGGGCGGGGAGGTTACCACACAGATGCTCCAATCTCTTTGTAAAGCTGTCCCAGCCTAAGTTGCCCAACAGGCAGGCATGAGCAGAAACCTCCCTAAGATAACATGATGTTCTCTTTGTAATCCTGCCCTACCCTGAACTATCTCGGCATTTTGTTCAAGCCTCTCTTCCAGCATTCCTCATGCCTGCCTTGGGTTAGAGTCATCTGTGTCTGTGTCTGCCTACCCCTCTCTCCACTAGCCTTTGCACTATCCTAGGGCAGGAGGCAGGTCTCATACATCCGTTTATTCCTCACAGATTCTAGGGCAATTCATCTAGAGTAGGTACTCTATAAATGCCTAGGAGTTTTGGGTTTGCTAATATTTCCTTAGTTTTTCTTCACCTTTCTTAAAAATTGTTTGAAATATATTACATGGTCATGATAACTGAATTTTTGAAAAGACAGCATGTCAAGAACACCAGCAGATTTAATTTTGTTCATTACAAATCTATTCTCTGTTTCAACTGCACAGTGGGTCACGATGGCAGATGCTTATAGTCTCTGGCATGTGGTAGCTACTCAGGACATATTAGTTGAATATGCAAAAGAATTTGGATGTGCTCTATGCCAGGCATGGTGTGAGGTGCTGGAGATACACATGAAATGGTCCTTCCCTAAAGGAATTCAGAGTTTACCAGATGATGACAAGGACATCAACATCTGAGGTTTGTTTAGAGCTTTATCTTGTGTTTGTAAAGTGCTTTGAATAAAACTTACTTTCAATTACATGGTTTCATTTGATCTCACAACCTAGTGAGGTTATCAGTGCAGTAATTTATTTTTCTTGTTTGTCAAAAGGATAGCTCTTTTCCCTCTTCCCCTTAAATGCAGATGTTTTCCTATTATTTCCATGTATCTTTACTATAAAAAATACAAGAAAAAAAGGCAAGATCTATATCTATATATCCATGTGTATGCACACACATACATAAACACACACACATACACACATAAACACACACACATACACATATTCTATATTTTACTTTCAGGCCTTTTTCCTGATGCCATCTTTGTTTTTTACATAAACATGGATTAATACCCACAGAGTTCCAGGCTTTGTCAGAGGTTTTGGTGAAATAAAGTCAAAAACGAAGTTTCTGCTCTCAAGCGTAGAGTCAAGTAAGGCAGTCAAAATTGAATCAATAATGACAATGGAGACCTGTAGAAAAGAAAACAACACATTTTATAGAAACAAAATGAACGTGATGTGAGATTGGGTGAAAACTGGAGGGAAGCCAGCATTGAAGGCCAAGAGGAGAGAGAATTTCAAGCATTGAGAGTATCAAGATCGACCCCTATCTCACACCATATACAAAAATTAACTCAGAATGGACCAAAGCCCTGAACGTAAGGATGGAGGATCATTGGAATTCCAGAAAGGGAAGAACTGTAGACCAGGTTAGTGGATGTATGTTATACCAGGACAATCATGCCATCAGGAAGGTTGAGTAGAACTAGGCTGGAGGGAAATGTTGTAAAACAGGTGCCAGAATGCTCTTTGAATGTGTGGGAGTATTTGAAAAATCAGCAGATAACAGTGACTAGGATGGACAGAATGGCCTTATTGTTTACCCCATCTGTGTATTTCATTTTCCTCATACTACAAAAGTTTCCCTTGTTATTATCTACTTTATATACAGTTATACTTTTATAACTGATGGTTATGTCTATGGTTATAACATAATTTATGAATTTCTTGCTACATTCAAGTTGTTTCCAATTTTTCAATATTAAAACTAATGCTATGGTAAACATAATTTAGCCCCTTTTAAATTTCGCATGCATTTGCAAGCAAGGTCGAAGGCATTTTTGAATTCAAACAATGGTTTTGCTTTTTAATTTAACAACTGTTCAAATTTGGTCAAATCACTTTGTTGACTGTTTAAATTAATTTCACCCCCACCATTCAAGAAGTTGGCCCTGCCCTGGTTATTGTTTCACATTCCCAGCCCACTGAGAGAACATAGTAGATAGATAGGTAGGGCATCTTCAGTACTTCAGATGGGGGCAGTTCGGTATTCTTCTGGTTTCCAAATTGAGAATAAAGTTTTCTGACTTTCTTCTGACCAGGGAATTTTCCAGATCTGATCTGTAAGGTAATTTAAGATGTAAATTAGAACTTCAGGTACAAATATGTCTGAGTGTGTGATAGCTATTTGGAGCTATTTGGAGTGATTAATGATTATGTCTTGATGAGAAATATAAAATAAATTTCTGTGTTAATTGTTGGAAAATCAGAAATGGTTCTGAATCTCTAAGAGAGGAATATGAGTCCAGAAATCCCAGTTAATCAGTGGAAACTTAGGCTTCAAGGCGGGAAGCAGAAAATGGTGAAAGAAAGAGAAATTTATATCAGCAGATAGACTGCTAAGATTACCAGGAAGAAATGTTCCACTGGAAGCTGAAGAAGAAGGTCCTTTTGTAGTTTCATATTGGGAGGGAAAAGGGGAAAAGGGGAGAGTGTCAGCAGAACGTTAGCATGTTCTGGGAATAAAAACTGGATACAATTAGAACAGCAAAGGAATGAACCTTTACTGAGAGCCTGCTATATGCCAGGAATGTTAATAAGTTACTCTATTTTTTCTTTACAATGATTACATAATAGAGGTATTCTCATCAACTAGAATTAGGTCTGGCTGCTGATAAGAGAAAATTCGAAACAAGGCTGGCTTAACCAAACAGTGCTTTTTCTCTCAGTTAGAAGAGTGTGAATGAGTCAGTCCAGGGCAGATGTGGCAGCTCCATGGTATCACAAGGGACTTGGGCACCAGCTTTTCTTTTCCAACATTCTTAGAGAGTGGCTTCATTAAGATCCCAAGATGACTGCTGGAGCTCCAGCCATCACATCTGAGTTCCAAGCATCAGGAAGGAGGGAATGTGAAAGGGTTTTTCCTCAACTATTCCTGCTTTTAAGAAGTCTTCCCTGAATGTAAATTGGTCCAGCCACTATGGAAGACAGTATGGCGGTTCCTTAAAAAATTAAAAGTAGAACTACCATATGATCCAACAATCTCACTTCTGGATACATATCTGAAGGAAATAAAATCATCTTCTCAAAGAGATATCTGGTGGTGGGGAGTGGGCAAAATGGGTGAAGGAAGTAAAAATGTGCAAAGTTCCAGTTATGAAATAAACCAATCTTGGGAATCTAATTTTCATCATGGCAACTATAGTTAATGATCCTATATTGCATATTTGCAACTTGCTAAGAAAGTAAGTCTTATAAGTTCTCACCACAAGAAAAACATGCTATAACTATATATGGTGACAGATGTTAACTAGACTTACTGTGATGATCATTTCACAGTGTATATGAGTATTGAATCATTATGTTGTATACCTGAAACTAATATAATACTGTATGTCAATTATACCTTAATAAAAAAAGAAAGAAAGAAAAAAGTGATCTCAGTACTCCCATGTTCATTGCAGCAGTATTCATAGCATCCAAGACATGGAAACATCTTGTGTACATCCATGGATGAATGGATAAAGAAAATGACATTTATATTTTATTTTTATATTGCACATTATACAAATGCTATACACACACATGCAGAAATATTATTTAGCCATTAATAAACAGGAAATCCTGCTATTTGCAACAATATGGATGGACCTTGGGGGCATTATGCTAAGTAAAATAAGTCAGACAGAGGATGACAAATACTGCATGATATCACTTATATGTGGAATCTAAACAAGAAAAATTCATAGAAACAGAGAACAGACTGGTGGTTTCCAGGGGTGGGGGTAGAGGTTGGGGGGAAATGGATGTCGGTCAAAAGTACTAACTTGAGTTAGAAGATGAAATTGTCCTGGAGAAACGGATACAACATGTTGACTATAGTTAATAATATTGAATCTTATACTTGAAAGTTTCTAAGAGGGTAGATCTTAAATGTTCTCACCACACATACAAAAAAAGGTAAGTACATGAGGTGATGGGTGTGTTAACTAATCTTATTGAGATGACCTTTTTGCAATATATATGTGTATCACATCAACACGTTGTACACCTTTAACTTACATAATGTTGTATGACAATTATATCTCAATAAAGCTAGGAAATAAAGAAGTTTTCCCAGGAGTCCCACGATTTTCCCCTACATCTTATGATTAAGTCCTAATACCTAAGACTGCCTCTAGCCACATCTAGCTGCCAAGGGAGACTGACTTTGTCATAAGTTCACTCAGTACAGTATTTCCCCCAATGGAAAACAAGGTTCCAACAGTAAGGAGGAGGGGAGAACAAATATTGGGTGGTTAACTAGCATTTTTGGATGCTTCCTTCTTTTTTTTTTTTTTTTTCAATACATGGGCCTCTCACTGTTGTGGCCTCTCCCGTCGCAGAGCACAGGCTCCGGACGCACAGGCTCAGCTGCCATGGCTCACGGGCTCAGCCGCTCCGCGGCATGTGGGATCTTCCCGGACCGGGGCACGAACCTGTGTCCCCTGCATCGGCAGGCGGGCTCTCAACCACTGCGCCACCAGGGAAGCCCAGACACTTCCTTCTTTTATCATCACTATGTCTTTGGAGAAAGCAGGGCTCAGGGCATTAGCCAAGGTCACATGGCTGACAAGTGAAGGTGTCAGGATTAGAACACAGGCCTGTCTGGCTTCAAAGCCTCCTTTCATTACGTGGCACCAACTCTCAACAGAAGAGTCTTCTCATAGAGTGGAAGGTATCAGATCCATGAACCAAAAAAGTCAGGGCTGTGCTTTGAGACTGAGAGATGGTCACCTGGTCTTCATCTCCCTAAATGAATGAAGGTAGACTCTGGTCTGCGTATCATTTTTCATCTTCACGATACTCTTGCTTTTTAGTCTTTGAGCCATTTCACTTCTAGGAATTTCACACATGGAAATAATTACAATGGGTGCAAAGATTTATGTGCTAGAATGTTCACTGAAGCTTTATTTATAACAGTGGAAAATTAAAATCAACCAAAATACCCAACAAAGGAAATTGGTTAAATTACAGAATGCTGGGGCATCCATATGGTAGAACACATTGCAACCATTAGAAATCATGTTCTTCAAGAATACTTAAGGACATGCATGATAGAGCCCATAAGTTATGTTAAAAAGATTAAAAATAGTAATCACTATGATCCCAGTTTTGTAATATATGTGAATAGAGGCATAGGAAGAAACCTGGACTAATAAGCATGTTCACAGTGGTTCTTTTGTAAATGATGGGAGTATTAATTATTTTACTTTTTATTTATGCTTTTCCAAATTCTTACCATGAATATGTATTACTTCTGTGATCAGAAAAAGCTCACACGTGTTGTGTGGAAATGTGCTTCCTCCTAACAAAACAGTTAGTTGTAACAGTTTGTTATACAGTTTGTTATAACAATACAGTTATAACAAATAACAAAAACAGTTTTGTTATTCTCAAGTTGACTGGCTTAGATGTTTAGCATCGTCAAGGTGCTATAGCATGAAGAAGGTTCCAGCAGATTGACCCCAATAAATATTTATTGAGAGCCGGTGGTGTGGGAACTGCTGTTCTGGGAACTGTGAGAGAGGCAGGGTACAGGGTATAAGCTACAGAGATGCACAAACCAGGCTCCCTGCCCCCAGACAGGTCTCTCTCTGAGGACTCTGCTTGGGAGATGATGGTCATAGAGAAGGGCCTCAGGCCATTGTGAGGTGACAGCCGAGGCAGAAAGGCATGATCTGAGCCTCTGTTTTAAGAATGCAGTAAACATGTCATCTCGTTATTAAATGCACAGTTCCCCTTTCTCCACGTCAGGCGTAGCACGTACAGGCTGAAGTCAGCTTGGGCTGCTCGTCAGCAGAACTACCCACGTGGTCTCCCCACAGGGGCCCAGGACCCTTGATGGAGAGAATCAACCAGTCAACCGTCCTAAGGAAGACGCCATCTTGCTCCAAAACAACAGCGATATGACAAGAACAACAATAATCAACGAGCGAGTGAACCCACGGATGGGATGAGCATTCTGTGTGGTTTCTATGTAGTTAATAAGGCATCTTTATGCAACAAATGAGCTGGTCTGTGTTCCAGTCCTTGCCCCACTATTTATCAGGATTTTGGCCAAAAAAAAAAAAAAAAATCCAATCTCTTCTTAGTTTGAATTGGTGAGAATGCTGAGCCTCGTTTGGGTGTGAGAAGGCTCTGTTAGAATCCGGGCAATATTTCTCCTGCTTTGTTTCTCACCAGATTTGCTTCTCCATGGGCCTCTCTCAATTTTGCCTTTGGCCCTGGAATGCGAGCTTCAAGTGGCAGGGTCCCCAAAACCAGCTGCAGGAGAAACTCATCCTCTGTCTGTGCCTCAGGTTCACCATTATGACCAAATCTCAACAAACACAGTCTCCAAGGGCTTTATTTCTCCCACGCTCTCATCAATGCCAGTGATGCCACCAGTGATGGCCGGGGAACGACCTCTTCTTTACCTGTGTGGTCCTGTAGCTTTCTCATTCTGAGTATTTTCCAGGTTTTTGCCCTCAGCTGTGATGTATTTCTGTTGTGCTTTGGTAATGGGAGCTCATTCCTTTGGGTGGATGATTAAATTCCCAACTAGGTCAGAGTGGAAAGGGTTCTTTCTACTCATGGGGAGAGGTGTTAGTCATCTTGTAGACCTCTGGCCTCCATCCTGCCTGGTTGTGCCGCTGGGGATCAAGGCCGCTGGTGACAAGGAGGTGGTGGGGTGAATGGGTAACGTTATCACTTCCAATGTCAAAGGAATGACACACTGACCCACATTTCCTTTTTAAGGTTTTTTTTTTTTTTAATGTGATCTGGTTCCAGGAAACATCAAACCTGGTCCGCACACCTGTCTTTTAAAATTATTCTTGAAAACAATTTAGCCAACTCACTACTCTGTTCAATACCTTTTTCCTCTAAAAATAGAGCTCTTTTAGAACCCTTTCCTTCCATTCTTTCTTTCAGGAAATTAGACCGTATGTTTTCTTGGCTCAGAGTAGCTCTCCCTGAGTCCTCTTTCACAACAGATGAGCAGCTTCTAACTTGCCTTGCAGTGCAGGAGAGATCCAGGCACTTACAGGAGGCCAAGGGGCAGGGGGGCAATATGGTGACCATGTAGGTGCAAATGCCAAGTGTGCTCCTGTGTGGGTGCTCAGTGGATGGGCCTGGCTTAGTATATCTGTGCATCTGCTGTGCTTTGAAATCTGCCCTCCCAATTTGCAGGGGAGGGCACCATCTTTACAGGATGCCCATTTGCAGCGAATATTGCCAAGCCACAGGGCATCCGAATGTGTGTTGTTGTTATCCTGAGATAGTTCTTCCATCTATTATATGGGAAAATACCCTACAGGGCTGTCATGATGGTCCACATAGTGACACTTAGGAGATGCTGCTGTAATGAAACAGACACGGATTCTTTGTTCAAGTCAAGGGAAAAGCAAAGTTTTTTGTGTGTTTTTTTTTCAGCAAAACTCTGCTTTTAAACAGTACTAAATATTGCAAATTAAACATTCAATGAAATAAATGTCTGACTGTTTCGTGATTGAAATATGCTATTTTCTTAGGCTAAAGGGAAACCTTGCTGTAGGTGGCCTTAGGAGTCCAAACAACGGCGCAGACACAGTTTGGGCTTTGGCATCTGTTACCCTCAATCTCTGTCTTTCTTCCATCTCTTAGGAGTTTTGGGATCTTGGATAAGCAAAAGAAGCCTCACATCTTTTCTTCCTCGGTAAAGTGTGTTTTCCTCATCTCATCTTTTTTTTCCCCCCCAGGGGCCAGGGCTGTGCTGTAACCAGACAGTGTCTCTACTGAGGTTGCAGCCCCGAGCATTCACACCACGGGCTACACTTCGGCTGGGCAAATAATCCTCCTGAAAATGAACTGTATCTTGATTATGGCCGGTAGTTGAGCTGGTCTTTCTTGGAACAGGTAAAAGGTAGTCTCGGTAGCTCAGGGATTAAAAATAAACAGCTCTCTCTATTTGATCATAATCAATTTGTGTTGTCCTCCCTCCTTGGGTAAAGGATAAAGATAATTCAAGTTTTGTGTAATGTGTTCTAAATTGGTGGGGGGGAATGGGAGAGGGGGTCCTCAGGAGGGAATGTTCCTAGTGAATTCGGGTGGAAAAAGCAGCGCATGGCAGCCCGGAGTCCCATGTGGCTCCAATCACAGCATGGTGGCTGTTAGCACTTTGTTTTTTTAAGCTGAGTTGCCTTTCTGTTTGTGTGGGGAGTTTGGCACAATGCTGTTCCAAAGCATTTATTTGAGACATTTCAAACATAGCAATTTAATGAGTGGCAATAAAAATATCTTTATTCAAGCGATGTCTTTGGTTGTGCGTATAGTATATCTATGCATTCACATTTTGGGGCTTTCTGGGCGTGAAACAATCTGAGCTCTGAGGGTAATTGCAGGAACATGCACCGTGGGGGAATCGCTAGGCAAAGAGGACGGCCGCTGCTGTTAACATTGCTGCAGATGGTTAAGGTGTTTGTGCAGAAAGGTTGCATCTTTGAGGCACCGTGGTGCCAGTCCAGACAACTCACCTGTAGGTTTCCTCATCAGGCAGCAGCAGAGGTGTACTTTTCCTTGAACACATCCATTCAATTTGTGTTATAGTTTGTACTGTGAATGGAATGCTTTGATAATGAGATTAAAAAAAAAACAACTCAGTGTTAAGTGAAGGGAGATAGAGTGTGTTTGTTTAATTCTAAAAGAGTAGGTTGAATTTTGGGAAACTCTCATGTGTGGACAAGGCCCACACTGGAATCATGCCATCGCTAAAAAGACTAATACTTATTATTCCCACTTATGCAGTCTTCACGCAGCCCTAGACATGTATCAAGTAGTTAGATGATGCCAGTGCCGTAGATCACTGGATAAAATGGAGGTTAAATTACTTAATCCTTAGTTTGTTTGTTTTTTTGGCGGTACGCGGGCCTCTCACTGTTGTGGCCTCTCCCGCCGCGGAGCACAGGCTCCGGACGCGCACGCTCAGCGGCCATGGCTTACGGGCCCAGCCGCTCCACGCCATGTGGGATGTTCCCGGACCGGGAACCTGCATCGGCAGGCAGACTCTCAACCACTGCGCCACCAGGGAAGCCCTTAATCCTTAGTTTTTAAGTGAGTCTAATGGTTCGGCACCAACCCGGGATGCATCAGGAAATCCACAGGGCATTTTTCTTGAGTAACCCTCCCACGATGGGAGGACACAGGTGATTTGCCGGGTGGCCTGACTTCACAGAATGTGGAGAATTGAGAATCGTCTCTTATCTTGGAGTGGCCCCGGGGGACATGGGTATAGGACTTGTCCCAGGCCTGGAGGTGAAGTGAATCCCTGGCCTTAGCTGGGGGCCAATAGAGTCCCCATCCCAGGAATTTGGGACTGATACTGGGAAAACTAGTTATTTCGAGTAATCCTCGCCTACAACCAAGGTGATCTAGAGAAAAACAATGGTGAAATAGTTGGGCAGCATTTTCCAAGTTTGTGTCCCATGAAGCCTAAAAGAAGCCGAAGAAAAGAGAAAAGGAAAGGGGTATATATGTTCACGTAAATATGGGAAATGCTCTATACCAGGTTCTCTTTTTGATATTCAAAATGAACGTTAACATATAAAAACTTCTGAGAATCAAATGTAATCAAGAAATCAGTTTTACTTTTCTCAAGATGGTGTTTCCAAACTTATTTGACCCTGAAATCCCTTATTTGTGTAACCACGTAGCAGAATCCTAAGGAATGTTCTTTAAAATGTCTGTACTTTGTATTTCCCTTAAAGCCAGGAGTAATAAGAATATTTGCTATCATCTCTAGAACTTTTTGGCTATGCAATAAGTTGGAGAAGGAGTTTGGCAGAGAGAGGTGTAGCCGTTGGAAAGGAGAAATTAAGTAATCGCAATCACAGGAACCCCAAGATAATCAGTTGAAAAATAATTAGATGTAATGGTGAATACTATTATAAAGTAATGAGTCACAAAGTCATTACCAAAGCCAGAAGCTTGCTTGTGTACCAAAGTGGCAATCAGATAAAAAATACATTTGGAAAAAAGATTCTAATTCATAACA
The DNA here is from genome assembly GCF_000442215.2 of Lipotes vexillifer. Lineage (NCBI taxonomy): Eukaryota > Metazoa > Chordata > Mammalia > Artiodactyla > Lipotidae > Lipotes > Lipotes vexillifer. Next base: position 869,322 of record NW_006799027.1, on the reverse strand, counting down.
GCAACAAGAAAACACAACTCCTAAAAGCTGGCCTCGCCAGAAGTATATGTGATTTACACGAAGGAGACGAGCAAATATTGCTGAGGGGGGTAAAAGAGGGTGTGGATAAATGGAAGAGCAAACCATGTTCCTGGTTAGAGGATAAATATGGTACAAAACATTAACTGTCCACAAAGCCACTCATAGACTGAACTCCATTTTAATCAAATCACAATGGGTTTTGGATTCCGAACTCATCTGGGCATATCCCATAAATTATGAGATCCAATTGATTTCCCCCCTAAATATTTTCGCTGTTTCTCCACATCACATCATCTCTCCTACTATCCAGGCAACTATCATTTTTTTGGATTGCCTCCTAAGTAGCCTCCCTTTTCAACCATTGCCCATGGCAGCCTCCATTCTTTATTTTTTCTTAAACAATAATAAGAAGGGGGATATCTGATCTTGTAACTCCACTGCTTCCAATCTTTCCAGAGCCTCTTATTATTGTACAAATACAGGCTCCGTCCTCCTGTGGTCCATAGGGTCCTGTATCACACAGCTCCCACTGACCTTGCCCGCTGCCTCTTGGCTCCCTTGCCTGACACATGCCATGCTCCAGGCACAGTAACTTTAGTCTACAAATTGGTAGTATGTTTGCACCCCAAGGTCTTTACTATTCCTTCTGGTTGACTCTCTCGTTCTCTTCCTCTTCCCCTGGTTATGTCTTCCTTGTCCTCTAAGAACCAGTGCAACATCATGTATTTCAAGGCAGACTTCAGTGCATCCCCTCTTGCTGTATTGTATGGCCCCATACTTCATAGCACGCATGAACATTCTAAGGAATAGTTTGTGTAATTAACTGTTTAATGGTTGCATATCCTGCTAGAATATAGGCCTCATGTCTGCAGATATTCTTGTATATTATTCATCTGTGTGTTCTTTTGCCTGTCACAATTCCTGGCATTAGTGGTTTTGTGGAAAACTGAATGGAAATAAGGAAGAAAAATACTGAAGAGTAGCAGAGGACCTGTGGTAACAGATAAATGAACACAATAAAGCCATAGTGATTAAAACAAGAATCGATTGCTTGTATCAGAACTAAAAGAAAGATCATTGAAACAGAATATAGTCGTCCCTAGGTAGCCATGGGAGATCGGTTCCAGGACCCCCGAGGATACCGAAGTCTGTGGGATTACTAGATAAAGTAAAATCTATTTAACATATGGTGCTAGAGCAATTCACTAACTCTTTGGATTACAGATATAGAACTCTATCTCCTGGATAACAGCATAAATCCCAAATAAGAGAGAAAAATAACAATTCCTAAATTTGTTCAAAGGAACTCTTACTTGTAAGCTGTTAATCGGGTTAATACGAAAAACTAGTTCGATGGATGCATAAGTTTGGGAGGTGCCAAATTAAAATAAATTAAGCTGGTTTTTTCTTTTTTTACTGCAAAAACTCTGAAAATGAAGTTAATGTGCATTGTGAATTCACGAGCTGCATTAGAGTGCAGCATTTGGCATAATTATGTAGAACTATTTTTATTTTCAAAATATAATACCAATTTGGGAAATATGGATTTAAAAACTAGAGGACAATTCCAAGAAACATTTTTATAATTTTGGTATTTGGAAGGCCTTTCTAGACATATTGAAGGTAGATCTCCGAAAGGAAAATTGTATTATTAAAGGTTCTTTGGTTCTAAGCAACAGGAAACCTCTCCGATCAAGTGAGTAGAGTCGACACTAATATTGTTTCCAAATATTCACACTCTCTCCTTGGGTAAGGTTTATACTTTTCTGCCTCTGTAACATCTGGCTTGGTCATGGGACTTGCTCCGATCAATGAAAAGTAAGCAGAAGCGATGGTATGCCACTTCTGGGCAGAAAATTTCAGAGAGGTTTAACCTGCTATTTCTCTTGGCCCTAGAGCCACGGAAGTATGTATTAGTATGAAAATTCCGCCAGTTCGGAGAGGAGCAGAGCTTTCTTGCCAGCACATAACTTGAGTGAGAGATGAACTTGGGTGAGGTTTGTCGGGTTCTTTGTTATGTTGGCACAGCCTTGCTTACAAGGACTGATTCATTAAGGAAAAAGATAGTCGTTGGGTTAATATCAGGAGCTCTCAGAGTGGATGCTTGGAAATAGGCAGGCTTGGCAAATGGTAGTTATCCTAAGAGCTTTGGAGACAAAGAAATCAAAATGATAAGGATGATTTTGTAGCAGGAAAAAGGGCCCTTCAGCTGGAGTTGGAGGAACTCTAACCTTTTTCAGTTTCTTTGTCCCCCAGCTAAAATTTTAAATTTCAAAGAGAGCATGTACTAAAGGCCTAATTTTTATCACGTATCCACCCTCTCGCTAAGGGAGGGGAGGCTTCTAATTGCGGTCCCTCTAGAGGATACCCAGTGGGAGTGGAGGAAGGAATTGGAGTGCTGTTAAGGACAGGTTATGGATGCTGGGAAGCCAAGATGCAAATATTCACTACCTAAAAACCAACAGATTTCACCACTAAAAAACCTCAGTATACCAAACACACCTTTTAATACAATTAAAGAAAAAAATGGACAAAAAATATTTGTAACATGTGAGAGCAAAAGGCTGATATCCCAAATATTTAAAAACAAAAATGAAAAGTAAAAGAAGGTGACATCAATAGAAGAGGACCATCCCAATGCAAAAGACATAAACAGAAGTTTCCAAAATATGAACTCTAAAAAGCCAGAAAATATGCAAAAAAGTTCATCACCAGCATTCAATGAAATGCAAATTAAAACAGAGATATTTTTCATCTGTCAAAATTTTCAAAATGGTTACTACTCTTTTTTTTTTAAAGGAGGAGGAACTTTCCCCAGACTAATATCAGATTACAGAGAAAACAGTATTTTTCTCATACTCTGTCGTGAGTGTAAATCACTCAGTCTCTCTACAGAACCATTTGGCAGTATACATTCAAAGTGTTAATAATGAAATATTCTGTAATAACCTAAAAGGGAAAAGAATCCGAAAAAGAATATCTATCTATCATCTATCTCTTATCTACCTACCTATCTATCTACAACTGAATCACTTTGCTGTATACCTGAAACTAACACAACATTGTAAATCAACTATGCTCCAATATAAAATGATGATAATGAAAAATAAAGATAATTATAACCTTTTTAGATAATAAAAAAAATAATACAACCTTTGACTAACTAATTCCACTTTGATGAATTTAACCTAAGGAAACAGCCTCAGATTTGGGAAATTTATTCATAGGAATGTTTATTTCAGCATCATTTATAATAAAGAAAAATAAGAAATATCATTAGTGACCAATGATAGAGAATTTGTAAAATAAATTATGGTGTACCTGTATACTGTTGCAGCCAACAGAAATGATGTTTTAAAAAACTATTAATGACATGGAAGATCATTTATGTTATATTATTAATTATGTCAAAAAACCATGTTACAGAACAGGTACTATAAAATGCCAACTGGCTAGAAAAATATTTATTGGGAGGATATAATAAAAGGTTAGTGAATTTATTTGGGACATGGTCTTGGGATGATAATATAAAATTTGTTCCTTGTGTTTTTCTTTTTCCTTGTGTTTTTCCATATTTCTTAATTGTTCTATAATGAATTGTAATGTTTGCGAACAAAGCCTAATTAATAAATGTTAACAAAATGTATCGCTTTTAGCACATTTTAGGAAGCTATCGATTAACATATTAATTTGCACTTTATAGTTTATTAATACAAATAACACGTGCCAGAATTTTGCTTTAACATGCACTATCCAGTAATTAGAAACTGAAGTCTACAGAAATATTTGTTATCACTGGAAGATTTTAATGTGAAAATTAAATTTAACAAGTATATGTCAAGTGCTTTTATGTGCCTGATACCATGGTATAGGATGGTATAAGATGTTCCCTTGAGAAACCTACAGCAGGTAGATAAGACCTGCCATGCAGAAGAGGGTCAACCTCAGATAGGAAAGAAGAGTCATACAACTTTCACTTGACATGGTATACTGATGTCCTTTAGGATGCCAACTCCCAATGTGGGACTGCATTTAAACGTTCATCTTTTGTATATATGGGTAGCCAAGTTCTCTATGTGAGGTTTATATGAAAGATCTATAGTTCTAGCAATTTTATTTTCAGGTACTCTCTTCCTTGGGAAATATTTTTTTTTACCCAATTTTCTAAAAAAAAGATACTGTTTTTAAAAATGATATGATATTTGTCTTGGGAAGTTGCCTTTTTCTTTGAAGAATGCATATACGCTTGCCATTTATTTCTGGTAGTCCAAGAGACTTATTTCTCCGTGGACTCATGTATATTTATTTTCTACCTCTGTTTTTATGGCTATATGACAATGGATATTTCTCCAGAAATTTCCTGGTTTTGCCTGTTTTTAGGTCACTGCTTTAGTCATCATCAGTAATGCAGAAATGCAAGCAAGTGTGGCTCATATTCTCCAATTAGTTATAATATTATGTTTATTGACAAGTGTGCACACACAGGTATCACACTTATGTGAAATGAACAGTACAACATTCCAGTTGGTAAAGTGTTAAATGAATGACATATATGATAGGGACTATTAGCATTCTGAGAAGATGGAGAGTAATCAAAAGGGATTTTAAAGACTATTGCTTCATAATGTAGAACAATAATTCAGATATGAAATATTATTAAAGATTTGCTGTGGGGCTTCCCTGGTGGCGCGGTGGTTGAGAATCTGCCTGCTGATGCAGGGAACGTGGGTTCGAGCCCTGGTCTGGGAGGGTCCCACGTGCTGCGGAGTGGCTGGGCCCGTGAGTCACAACTGCTGAGCCTGCGCGTCTGGAGCCTGTGCTCCGCAAAAAGAGAGGCCGCGATGGTGAGAGGCCCGCGCACCGCGATGAAGAGTGGCCCCCGCTCGCCGCAGCTGGAGAGGGCCCACGCACAGAAACGAAGACCCAACACAACAAAAATAAATTAATTAATTAATAAACTCCTACCCCCCCCCCCAAAAAAAAAAAAAAAAAAGATTTGCTGTTATCCTAAGAAGCTATGTAGTAAATCTAAATTTAAATGTCTATTCTGAAAAATCACTGTTCCATGGATGGTTCCAGAAGTGAGCTATATTGTCTAGGAGTAATTTGCTTCAGGCAATAGATGCATTCCTGAAAAGTCAGGTGAAACAGTGATTTGCTGAATTAAAATTATTTCCATAACATCTGCAATTTGGAATAATAACTCCAGGGCTGTTCTAGTAATCACATGTGAATTTAAGAAAGAAGCCAATCTATTTTCTTTCTTTCTTTCTTTTTTTTATGCTGGTCTTTTTTTTTTTTTTTCTGCTTTATAACAAAGTGAATCAATTATACATATACATATGTCCCCACATCTCTTCCCTCTTGCGTCTCCCTCTCTCCCACCCTCCCTATCCCACCCCTCCAGGCAATCATAAAGCACCGAGCTAATCTCCCTGTACAATGTAGCTGCTTCCCACTAGCTATCTACCTTATGTTTGGTAGTGTATATATGTCCATGCCTCTCTCTCGCTTTGTCACAGCTTACCCTTCCCCCTCCCCATATCCTCAAGTCCATTCTCTAGTAGGTCTGTGTCTTTATTCCTGTCTTACCCCTAGGTTCTTCATGACATTTTTTTTTTTCTTAAATTCCATATATACGTGTTAGCATACGGTATTTGTCTTTCTCTTTCTGACTTACTTCAGTCTGTATGACAGACTCCAGGTCTATCCACCTCATTACAAATAGCTCCATTTTGTTTCTTTTTATGGCTGAGTAATATTCCATTGTATATATGTGTCACATCTTCTTTATCCATTCATCTGATGATGGACACTTAGGTTGTTTCCATCTCCGGGCTATTGTAAATAGAGTTGCAATGAACATTTTGGTACATGACTATTTTTGATTTATGGTTTTCTCAGGGTATATGCCCTGTAGTGGGATTGCTGGGTCATATGGTAGTTCCATTTGTAGTTTTTTAAGGAACCTCCATACGGTTCTCCACAGTGGCTGTATCAATTTACATTCCCACCAACAGTGCAAGAGGGTTCCCTTTTCTCCACACCCTCTCCAGCATTTATTGTTTCTAGATTTTTTGATGATGGCCATTATGACTGGTGTGAGATGATATCTCATTGTAGTTTTGATTTGCATTTCTCTAATGATTAATGAAGTTGAGCATTCTTTCATGTGTTTGTTGGCAGTCTGTATATCTTCTTTGGAGGAATGTCTATTTAGGTCTTCTGCCCATTTTTGGATGGGGTTGTTTGTTTTTTTGTTATTGAGCTGCATGAGCTGCTTATAAATTTTGGAGATTAATCCTTTGTCAGCTGCTTCATTTGCAAATACTTTCTCCCATTCTGAGGGTTGTCTTTTGGTGTTGTTTATGGTTTCCTTTGCTGTGCAAAAGCTTTGAAGTTTCATTAGGTCCCATTTATTTTTGTTTTTATTTCCATTACACTAGGAGGTGGGTCAAAAAGGATCTTGCTGTGATTTATGTCATAGAGTGTCCTGCCTATGTTTTCCTCTAAGAGTTTAATAGTTTCTGGCCTTACATTTAGGTCTTTAATCCATTTTGAGCTTATTTTTGTGTATGGTGTTACGGAGTGATCTAATCTCTTACATGTACCTGTCCAGTTTTCCCAGCACTACTTATTGAAGAGGCTGTCCTTTCTCTACTGTATATTCCTGCCTCCTTTATCAAAGATAAGGTGACCATATGTGCGTGGGTTTATCTCAGGGCTTTCTATCCTGTTCCATTGATCTATCTTTCTGTTTTTGTGTGTACCATACTGTGTACATACAGTGTGTACCATACTGTCTTGATTACTGTAGCTTTGTAGTATAGTCTGAAGTAAGGGAGCCTTATTCCTCCAGCTCCGTTTTTCGTTCTCAAGATTGCTTTTGCTATTCGGGGTATTTTGTGTTTCCATACAAATTGTGAAATTTTTTGTTCTACTTCTGTGAAAAATACCAGTGGTAGTTTGATAGGGATTGCATTGAATCTGTAGGTTGCTTTGGGTAGTAGAGTCATTTTCACAATGTTGATTCTTCCAATCCAAGAACATGGTATATCTCTCCATCTCTTTGTATCATCTTTAATTTCTCTCATCAGTGTCTTATAATTTTCTGCATACAGGTCTTTTTTCTCCTTAGGTAGGTTTATTCCTAGATATTTTATTCTTTTGGTTGCAATGGTAAATGGGAGTGTTTTCTTGATTTCACTTTCAGATTTTTCATCATTAATGTATAGGAATGCCAGAGATTTCTGTGCATTAATTTTGTATCCTGCTACTTTACCAAATTCATTGATTAGCTCTAGTAGTTTTCTGGTAGCATTTTTTGGATTCTCTGGGTATAGTATCATGTCATCTGCAAACAGTGACAGCTTTACTTCTTTTCCGATTTGGATTCCTTTTCTTCTCTGATTGCTATGGCTAAAACTTCCAAAACTATGTTGAATAAGAGTGGTGAGAGTGGGCAATGGGCAACCTTGTCTTGTTCCTGACCTTAGTGGAAATGCTTTCAGTTTTTCACCATTGAGGACGATGTTGGCTGTGGGTTTGTCATATATGGCCTTTATTATGTTGAGGAAAGTTCCCTCTGTGCCTACTTTCTGCAGGGTTTTTATCATAAATTGGTGTTGAATTTTGTCAAAAGCTTTCTCTGCATCTATTGAGAAGATCATATGGTTTTTCTCCTTCAATTTTTTAATATGGTTTATCACATTGATTGTCTTGCGTATATTGAAGAATCCTTGCATTCCTGGAATAAACCCCACTTGATCATGGTGTATGATCCTTTTAATGTGCTGTTGGATTCTGTTTGCTAGTATTTTGTTGAGGATTTTTGCATCTATGTTCATCAGTGATATTGGCCTGTAGTTTTCTTTCTTTGTGACATCCTTGTATGGTTTTGGTATCAAGGTGACGGTGGCCTCGTAGAATGAGTTTGGGAGTGTTCCTCCCTCTGCTATATTTTGGAAGAGTTTGAGAAGGATGGGTGTTAGCTCTTCTCTAAATGTTTGATAGAATTCGCCTCTGAAGCCATCTGGTCCTGGGCTTTTGTTCGTTGGAAGAGTTTTAATCACAGTTTCAATTTTAGTGTTTGCAACTGGTCTGTTCATATTTTCTATTTCTTCCTGATTCAGTCTTGGCATGTTGTGCATTTCTAAGAATTTGTCCATTTCTTGCAGGTTGTCCATTTTATTGGCATAGAGTTGCTTGTAGTAATCTCTCATGATCTTTTGTATTTCTGCAGTGGCAGTTGTTACTTCTCCTGTTTCATGTCTAATTCTATTGACTTGAGTCCTCTCCCTTTTTTCTTGATGAGTCTGGCTAATGGTTTATCAATTTTGTTTATCTTCTCAAAGAACCAGCTTTTAGTTTTATTGATCTTTGCTATTGTTTCCTTCATTTGTTTTTCATTTATTTCTGATCTGATTTTTATGATTTCTTTCCTTCTGATAACTTTGGGGATTTTTTTCTTCCTCTTTCTCTAATTGCTTTAGGTGCAAGGTTAGTTTGTTTATTCGAGATGTTTCCTGTTTCTTAAGGTAGGATTGTATTGCTATAAACTTCCCTCTTAGAACTGCTTTTGCTGCCTCCCATAGATTTTGGGTCGTTGTATCTCCATTGTCATTTGTTTCTAGGTATTTTTTTATTTCCTCTTTGATTTCTTCAGTGATCACTTTGTTATTAAGTAGTGTATTGTTTAGCCTCCATGTGTTTGTATTTTTTACAGATCTTTTCCTGTAATTGATATCTAGTCTCATAGTGTTGTGGTCGGAAAAGATACTTGATATGATTTCAATTTTCTTAAATTTACCAAGGCTTGACTTGTGACCCAAGATGTGATCTGTCCTGGAGAATGTTCCATGAGCACTTGAGAAAAATGTTTATTCTGTTGTTTTTGGATGGAATGTCCTATAAATATCAATTAAGTCCATCTTGTTTAATGTATCATTTAAAGCTTGTGTTTCCTTATTTATTTTCATTTTGGATGATCTGTCCATTGGTGAAAGTGGGGTGTTAAAGTCCCCTACTATGAATGTGTTACTTTGATTTTCCCTTTCATGGCTGTTAGTATTTGCCTTATGTACTGAGGTGCTCCTACGTTGAGGTGCATAAATATTTACAATTGTTATATCTTCTTCTTGGATTGATCCCTTGATCATTATGTAGTGTCCTTCTTTGTCTCTTCTGATAGTCCTTATTTTAAAGTCTATTTTGTCTGATATGAGAATTGCTACTCCAGCTTTCTTTTGGTTTCCATTTGCATGGAATATCTTTTTCCATCCCCTTACTTTCAGTCTGTATGTGTCTCTAGGTCTGAAGTGGGTCTCTTGTAGACAGCATATATATGGGTCTTGTTTTTGTATCCATTCAGCCAATCTGTGTCTTTTGGTGGGAGCATTTAGTCCATTTACATTTAAGGTAATTATTGATATGTATGTTCCTATTCCCATTTTCTCAATTGTTTTGGGTTCGTTATTGTAGGTCTTTTCCTTCTCTTGTGCTTCTTTCCTAGAGAAGTTCCTTTAGCATTTATTGTAAAGCTGGTTTTGCGGTGCTGAACTCTCTAAGCTTTTGCTTGTCTGTAAAGGTTTTAATTTCTCCATCAAATCTGAATGAGATCCCTGCTGGGTAGAGTAATTTTGGTTGCAGGTTTTTCTCCTTCATCACTTTAAATATGTCCTGCCAGTCCTTTCTGGCTTGCAGAGTTTCCGCTGAAAGATCAGCTGTTAACCTTATGGGGATTCCCTTGTGATGTCCCAGAGGTCTCTGAGACTGTCCTCAATTCTTTTCATTCTTTTTTCTATATTCTGCTCTGTAATAGTTATTTCCACTATTTTATCTTCCAGGTCACTTATCCGTTCTTCTGCCTCAGTTATTCTGCTATTGATCCCATCTAGAGTATTTTTAATTTCATTTATTGTGTTGTTCATCGTTGTTTGTTTCATCTTTAGTTCTTCTAGGTCCTTGTTAAATGTTTCTTCCATTTCTTCCGTTCTATTTCCAAGACTTTGGATCATCTTCACTATCATTATTCTGAATTCTTTTTAAGGTAGACTGCCTATTTCCTCTTCATTTGTTAGGTCTGGTGGATTTTTATCTTGCTCCTTCATCTGCTGTGTGTTTTTCTGTCTTCTCATTTTGCTTATCTTACTGTGTTTGGGGTCTCCTTTTTGCAGGCTGCAGGTTTGTAGTTCCCGTTGTTTTTGGTGTCTGTCCCCAGTGGCTAAGGTTGGTTCAGTGGGTGTGTAGGCTTCCTGGTGGAGGGGACTAGTGCCTGTGTTCTGGTGGATAAGCCTGGATCTTGTCTTTCTGGTAGGCAGGTCCAAGTCTGGTGGTGTGTTTTGGGGTGTCTGTGGACTTATTATGATTTTAGGCAGCGTCTCTGCTAATGGGTGGGGTTGTGTTCCTGTCTTGCTAGTTGTTTGGCATAGGATGTCCAGCAGTGTAGCTTGCTGGTCGTTGAGTGAAGCTGGGTGCTGGTGTTGAGATGGAGATCTCTGGGAGATTTTTGACGTTTGATATTATGTGGAGCTGGGAGGTCTCTTGTGGACCAGTGTCCTGAAGTTGGCTCTCCCACCTCAGAGGCACAGCACTGACTCCTGGCTGCAGCACCAAGAGCCTTTCATCCACACGGCTCAGAATAAAAGGGAGAAAAAGTAGAAAGGAAGAATTAGTAGAAGTAGAAAGAAAGAAAGGAGGGAGGGAGGGAGGAAGGAAGGAAGGAAGGAGGGAAGGAAGGAAAAGAAAGAAAGAAAGGAGATAAAGTAAAATAAAATAAAGATAAAATATAATAAAGTTATTAAAATAAAAAAAATAATTATTAAGAAAAAAAGAAAAAAATTTAAAAAAAACAAAAAAAAAAACAAAACCGACGGATAGAACCCTAGGACAAATGGTGGAAGCAAAGCTATACAGCATAAATCTTGCTCTCAAATTCCACCCCCTCAATTTGCGATGATACTTGTCTATTCATGTATTCCACAGATGCAGGGTACATCAAGTTGATGGTGGAGCTTTAATCCGCTCCTTCTGAGGCTGCTGGGAGAGATTTCCCTTTCTCTTCTTTGTTCTCACAGCTCCCAGGGGCTCAGGTTTGGATTTGGCCCGGCCTCTGCGTGTAGGTCGCCAGAGGGCATCTGTTCTTCGCTCAGACAGGACGGGGTTAAAGGAGCCGCTGACTCGGGGGCTCTGGCTCACTCAGGCCGGGGAGAGGGAGGGGCACGGAGGCGGGGCCTGCGGCGGCAGAGGCCGGCGTGACGTTGCACCAGCCTGCGGCGCGCCCTGCGTTCTCCCGGGGAAGTTGTCCCTGGATTCTGGGACCCTGGCAGTGGCGGGCCGCACAGGCTCCCCAGAAGGGGGGTGTGGAGAGTGACCTGTGCTCGCACACAGGCTTCTTGGTGGCGGCAGCAGCAGCCTTAGCGTCTCAGGCCCGTCTCTGGGGCCCGCGCTTTTAGCCGCGGCTCGCGCCAGTCTCTGGAGCTCCTTCAAGCAGCGCTCTTAATCCCCTCTCGTCGCGCAGCAGGAAACAAAGAGGGAAGAAAAAGCCTCTTGCCTCTTCGGCAGCTCCAGACTTTTCCCCGGACTCCCTCCCGGCCAGCCGTGGTGCACTAGCCCCTTCGGGCTGTGTTCATGCCGCCAACCCCGGTCCTCTCCCTGCGCTCCGACCGAAGCCCGAGCCTCAGCTCCCGGCCCCGCCCGCCCCGGTGGGGGAGCAGACAAGCCTCTCGGGCTGGTGAGTGCCGGTCGGCACCGATCCTCTGTGCGGGAATCTCCCCGCTCTGCCCTCCGCACCCCTGTGGCTGCGCCCTCCTCCGCGGCTCCGAAGCTCCCCCTCCGCCTCCCGCAGGCTCCGCCCGCGAAGGGGCTCCTGGTGTGTGGAAACCATTCCTCCTTCACGGCTCCCTCCCGCTGGTGCAGGTACCGTCCCTATTCTTTTGTCTCTGTTTATTCTTTTTTCTTTTGCCCTACCCTGGTACATGGGGAATTTCTTGCCTTTTGGGAGGTCTGAGGTCTTCTGCCAGCGTTCAGTATGTGTTCTGTAGGAGTTGTTCCACGTGTAGATGTATTTCTGGTGTATCTGTGGGTCGGAAGGTGATCTTCGCTTCTTACTCTTCCGCCATCTTCCCGGAAGTCTCCGCCAATCTATTTTCATCATTAGAAAAGAATGAATATAAAGAACCACATGATTAAACTTGCCCATTTCTCCTTCATCTTCATTGCTGAGGATTATGGAGGAACCATCCTTGATCTTTAGCTAAAGCCAACTGTTCCCTTTGTCCACTAGATCTTATCCTCTCTCAAACTAGGGCGTTCTAACAATTTTCCTCTCTCCTACATCATCATTCTCCCTTTCTAGTCAATTATTCCTATGAGCACACAAATAAGTGATTATTTCTCTCATCTTAGAAAAAACAAAGCAGACAAAAAATGCTTCTCTAGAGACTACTTACCCTATTGCTACTACTCTGTTTCTCTCTTTATTTTTTTAAAATAAAAACAGAGTTTCCCATACACACTCTCTAATTTCTCTCGTCATTCTCTCTTGCATCCTCTCCATCAATTTTTGTGTCACCACTTCCCCAAACCTCTATCTTCAAGGTCATGGATGATCTCCATGTTGCTAATCCCAATGGTCTGTTCTTGGTCATCGTTTTACCTGACCTAGAAGCAGCATTTGAGATATGTATGTATATACCACATCTTCTTTATCCATTCATCCGTCCATGGACACTTAGGTTGTTTCCCTGTCTTAGCTACTAGAAACAGTGCCGCTATAAACATTGGGGTGCATGTATCTTTTTGGATTAGTTTTCATCTTTTCCAGATATATGCCCAGGAGTATGATTGTTGGTAACTCTATTTTCAGTTTTTTTAAGGAACCTCCAAACTGTTTTCCATACTGGTGGCACCAATTTATACTACCACCAACAGTGTAGGAGAGTTCCTTTTCCTCCATACCTTCTCCAGCATTTATTATTTGTAGACTTTTTGATGATGGCCCTTCTGACCAGTGTGAGGTGATACCTCATTGTAGCTCTGATTTGCACTTCTCTAGTAATTAGCAATGTTGAGCACACTTTTTTTTTTTTTTAACATTGTCTCACTTGACTATATTCTCCACAAAGGCAGAGATTTTCGGCTGCTTGTTTACATCATTAAGTCATTCATTCACTTATATATTTGTTTTAAATCACTCTATATATTTGTTTTAAATCACTCAGTGAGTTGAACACTGGGATTCCAAAGATAAATAAGATATAATCCCTGCCTCCAAAAATTTTACAGTCTACTGGGAAAGATAAACAGAGAAACGTGATCTTAATTCCCACACACTATCCTTAGTATCAGATCTTTACCTCATATAAGATTTCTATAGTAGAGGTTCATATTTCTGTGAATGAATTGACATGTTATTTTTGTCATTTGAATTTTTTTGTGAGGAATTGTTTTGTAAAGTGTAATCATCATCTAGTTCAATCATAGACTATTATAGCTGGATGAACCCTCAGATATGGACTCACGCAGTTATGTTATAGGGCTGAAGAATTTGCTGGCTAGAAATAATGTCTTAGGAGAAATAATGATACCCATTATTTATTGGGTGTTATTATCTACTAGATGCTATGCTAAACGCTTCCCATGCATTATTGCATGTAATATTTACAACGACCTCACGAGTTGGTTACTATTATGGTCTCACTTTTATAGATGAAGAAAACTGAGGCTCGGAGTAAATTACTGAAGGTCATACAGATATATGTGGTAGAGCTTCCGTTCTAACCAGGGTCTGTCTCACTTATTAATCCCAGGCTCTTGTCCAATGAACGTGCTTAAGTAAGTGACCGATTGGCATCTGAAACCCTATTTCTGATTTACAGTCCAATGGTTTTTCTACAAAAAATTACTGTTTTTGTTTCCAAAGTGTTTTTTGTGATGGTTTTATCGTTTTTTTTTTGTAATTGACATGTGCAGATATACTAAACCTTAACACACAACTAGACTAGTAGTTCAACGGCCATTGTTTCTCAATCCATTTTCCAATGATTTAGGAATGAGAGAAAATTGAGATGAATCACATCTTTATAACAATGTCAATAGGCTCTTTTGTTTATGTGCCATTAGACCAACATTCTGCAGGAGAGCCAGACATCTTCAACAGTTCAGTAGTACAAGGGCAACGAAGTGGCTCCATTACATCAATTTATATGGCACATGACTATTTACACACAGACATACAATTTGCTATAGTCAGAGAAAATGATCATAAAATTTTTCCTTTCCTTGCATCACTCAAAAAATCATTTACTCCTCCTAATGACAGAACAATCTGTGTATTTTTGCAATTGCAGTGAGTAGCTGTAAAAAGCATTGTGATAACATCAATAGAAGCACAGGATGGTAATGTAAAATTAGTGAGCTAGATGGCAATCTCCTTTTTAGGCAAATTGTACTTTATAACACAGCACATGCTCTCACCTAGTCTGTTCTCAGGAACCAGAGACAATGGGTATTGTGGTGAAATAAGTATCTAAGGAAGAGGGTTGTGAGTGGTGGATACTGTACGGTGGCTGAGTACAGACATAAAGAACCATGCATACTATGTATGCATTTACTCTTTTTGAATTTATTTTTTGATTCTCTCATAATGGCCAACATCATGATGGAAACTTAACTGACTTGTATTTAGTAGAAATAAATAATGAAATAAAGTAAGTAAACAAATAGGTATGTGCCACCCCAAGTTTTTCTGCTTTCCAAAATGGTATAAGTTCAATGATTAGCAAGACTAGCAAAATGCATAGAGATCTAGCTTTGCTCACCCAGTAATTAACCAATTTCATCACTGAGGCAGAGATGCTGATTTCCCTGACTCTTGTTGAGGTCCAAATTGCTTAATAAATACTGAACTGGAGTTTGAATGAGAAGGGCTGTAGTGTGCTTTCAGACTCACTGTTCAGAGGGGCTGAATTGCAGAAAATCAAAAGAGCTCAAGAGGAATGTTTAGAAAGTAAACGTTTGATAAACACTGTAAGAATTTTGTCACCTCAAAATAATTGAGGAGGTATGATCTGACTGAGGTTTCAAACAAATAAAACATGGCTCTGTAGGGTTTGTTTTGATTGCCACTTAATTTTCTTCTCTAAATTATCGCTTCTCTACGCTTGTGGGCTGTGGAAAAGAAACATGAGAGGAACTTCTGTGTTCCTGGCAATGTTTTGTTTCTTGATCTAGATATGAAATACACTGTTCATTTTATGAATTTGCAGTGAGTTGTACACCTATGCTAACTTCTCTGTTTCACATTGTTTGTCATTAAAAAGCTAAAGAAATGGAAAAATAAAAATAAAAAAATAAAAACAAATAGAGAAAACTGTAAGTAAGGGGGAAGGCGTATGTTTCCTTTTCTTGTCTTATTAGCTAGGATTTCTAGTATGACTAAGAGTGGTGAGAGAGGACATCCTTATCTTGTTCCCAATTTTGGGGGTTGGGGGAGGAAGGGTTTAGTTTCTCACTATTAAGTATGATATTAGCTGAAAGGTTTCTTACGTGTTCATTGTAAAGTTGGGGAATTTCCATTCTATTCCTAGAAGGCTGATAGTTTTGTTTTTAAATCAGGAATCGGTGTTGGATTTTGTCAAATGCTTGTTCTTCATCTATTGATATGATTCTATGACTTCTCTTTTAGCCTGTTGATGTGATGGATTACTTTAATTGATTTTTGAATGTTGATCTACCCTTGCACACCTGGAATAAACTCCAATTGGTCATGGAAAAAAAAAATATATATGCTTGTGGGCTGACAGAGAAAGATGTTGAAAACTGTGAATGTAGTCAACTAGCTTTAAAATGATTATTGTTTTAAAATTTTTTTCTTCAATTACTTTATTGAAGTATAGTTGATTTATTATACAGTGCTGTGCCAATCTCTGCTGTACAGGAAAGTGACTCAGTTTTACACAGATAGACATTCTTTTTTTATATTTTTTTCCATTACGGTTTATCACAGGATATTGAATATAGTTCCCTGTGTTACACATTAGGACTTTGTTATTTATCCATTCTAAATGTAAGAGTTTGCATCTACCAACCCCAAACTCCCAGTCTATCCCTGACCCTCCCCCCCCAACCCTTGGCAACCACAAGTCTGTTCTTTATGTCTGTGAGTCTGTTTCTGTTTTGTTGATAGGTTCATTTGAGCCAGATTTTAGATTCCACATATAAGTGATATCATATGGTATTTGTCTTTCTCTTTCTGACTTATTTCACTTAGTATGATAATCTCTAGTTGCATCCATGTTGCTGCAAAAGGCATTATTTTGTTCTTTTTTTATGGCTGAGTACTATTCCATTTTATAGATGTACCACATTTTCTTTATCCATTCATCTGTTGATGGACATTTAGGTTGTTTCCATGTTGTTTAAAAAATTTTTTATAGGCCAGTTGTAGGAAATTGGAAAAACATGTGCAAATACAATAGAAAATTATTTTTAATGTTACTGCCCAGAGAAAAGCAGTCTTGTTATTTTGGTATACAGTGAGCCGTCTGTATCTGCACGTTCTGCATCCATGGATTCAACCAATGATGAACTGAAAATATTCAGAAAAGGAAAATCCAAAAAGTTCCAAAAAACAAACCTTGAATTTGCCACACGCCAGCAACTATTTACATAGCATTTACATTATATTAGGTATTATAAGAATCTCTCTCTCTTGGCTTTCCTGGCAGAGTATGGGGCTACTTTGTGTCTTTCCATCACATGGAACATGCCTCTGTTAAGCTCCCTTCTCATGCTAAATGCTAGTTTACATGTCAGTTTCTCAGCCTAGGCTGAGAGTTCCTCGAGGGCCATGTCTTGTCCATCATTTTATATCTAAAACCTAACACAGTGCCTGGCAACTGTCAACTGCTTGAACAAATAACTAGTATCATGCTGTAGACACTAGAAGTGTGCAGACTTTGCTGAGCAGCTACGGGAGTGCCATTACCCACATGGTTGTTCTAAAAACTCAGGTCATGTCATTGGTCTCCAAGTCCTTTGGTTTTTAAATGTATAGAAACATATTGGCAATTTGAACATACCAGCTCTGATGCCAAACAGATGGTTCTTTACTCATAGAGCACAAGCAGCATCTCAGAAAATCTCCTTTCAAATGGTTGCTATCACAATGGATAAACTTCCATGCTTTTAAGACAGGAAACTAGTAATTTCTCAGCTAATAACGACCTCCCTTTATCAGTATGCTAGAGCAAAAAGAGGAAATCTTTTAAGAGTGGTGTAAATCTTACATGAGCATTTAATAGACTTGATTGTGGAGGTCTTGTATCATTTATATTCTATGCATATTTGTATATATTGTTTTACCTGGACTTCAGTTGGCATTTTAAATGTAGTGGTCATTTAATAATTTTGTTCCAGGGTAGTTTGCCAGTTGCACCTAGCAATGATGGGATAGGAGTATGCACATGTAGCTACCCTAGTGATGCGTGATAATTGTGGATTAATTTATCTGAGGAAAACCTTGCTTTCACACATACTACCTAAGTACTATACTTAAGAAAACAAAAACTTGTGCACACACCATTGATAGTAACTAATATTAATTATAGCTGCTTCACATCTCAACTCTATTTTATTTTTGTATAGACATCTTTTGAAGCCAAGTTACTTGCCTCCCTCAAGGAATGTTGAGAGCAAAATTTATAGCTGTTAAGAAAGAATAGTCTATTATTAGCAAGGGTGATACTAAGGAAGATTTATTCATTCATTCATTCATTCATCTAGTTAGCTGATGAAAACTTTTCAAATGCCTACTGCATGTGAGACATATTTAACATGGTGATGTTTACAGAGAGTATGTCAGAACTCCAGGGAGGGAACTAGTGGAAAAGCTGAGCTATGTGCAAAAATTACAATACAAATATGGTAATTATAATACTTTGAGTGTGACACCATCACCTACTTGATATATAATCTTAGAAAATACATATATAAAAAGGAAGAGACTACGTATTTCTGACTGATTGGGGGAGAAGCTTAGACAATAAAGACACATTTGGTTGGATCTTTAAGAATACATAATCTTTTTTTTTTTTTTTTTTAATTTTTGGCTGCATTGGGTCTTTGTTGCTGTGTGCAGGCTTTCTCTAGTTGCGGTGAGTGGGGTCTACTCTTCATTGTGGTGCACGGGCTTCTCATTGTGGTGGCTTCTCTTGTTGCGGAGCACGGGCTCTAGGCACATGGGCTTCAGTAGTTGTGGCACATGCCTCAGTAGTTGTGGCTCATGGGCTCTAGAGTGCAGGTGCAGTAGTTGTGGCACACGGGCTCAGCTGCTCCATGGCATGTGGGGTCTTCTTGGACCAGGGCTCAAACCTGTGTCCCCTGCATTGGCAGGCGGGTTCTTAACCACTGCGCCACCAGGGAAGCCCAAGAATGCATAGAATCTTTATAACTGGAAGTAGCAGGAGGTCTTTAACCCAGAGAGATGGATGGTGGAAAGTTAGAGTGAGTGATATATCCTGGTAGTCAGGGACCATGAGAGAAACGTGAATAGGTGGAAGATTTGATGGAGCAGAGCAGTTGAAGACATTTAGGAGGGCTTTAACCATGAGGCTTAAGGTTGGACTCTGTTCAATGGGAAGTCATTATCTGAGCATGTCTGAGTAGGAAATTAACATAAACAAATCAATATTCTATGACGATTCACCTGGTACCATCGTATACAATGGGTAAGGATATCAGGAGACTGGAAGGCAGTTACAGATCCTAAGAATGAGATAAACAGTCTGGTGAGATGGTGAATGAAGATAAACCTGATGTAGAATGTGAAACTGCCAAGTACAATGGAAGATGTTCTCTTTTTTCTAATGAGAAGGGTCTGGTTAAAAATGCAAGAAGTTTGGGGTAGTGAGGGAAAGATGTAGATTGAGGGCTTTTGTGGGGGAGTGGGAGTGAACTTGTGAAAATAGAACTGGGAGGAAGATGCTATAAACCCAGAGGGAATGGGGAGACCAGCATCCTCTCTGAAGACAGAGCAGCTGAGTGGGGACCAAGGAGAGGCTGCAGGCCCACCTTCCCTCTTGCTTTCGTTGCTCACTCTTTCTCCTCCTCCCCTTTGCTCATTTTGTCAACTCTCTCCTCTGAGTTTTTACTGATGATGAAAAAATCGCTACAGGGATTCTGGCTCTAGAGTGATCCCAGATTCGGCTCAAAGGCATCAGCTTCAGCAGCTTAATTTTGTTGCTGTTTGGGACTGGGGGTAACGGGAATGGAGAGGAGGGGAGACCCAACAAAGCTGTGTAGAAGAATCACTAGAACTTGGTGACCAATTAGATGTGGAAGGAAAAGGAGAACCAGGGACAATGGTGACCCCATGATTTTGAGTCTGGGAGACAAGGAAAATTTCAAAAGGAGAAACTGGTGTGGGGGAAAAGTAATAAATTATAGAATCTCATTGTTGTTGGGACCTTGACTAAGTTCATTAAGTCCAACCTCACATCCAGTGTTCAGATCTTCTGTATATCAATGTGCAAAGGGAAATTTCAACCTAGGATAGGCATCTCCAATAATAGGCAAGGTCTATCTCCTCCAAAAGCATCTACTAACTTTGGAGATTCAGTTTAGATTTCTTGAGTTTGTGGTCAAGAGAGGCTGTTCAGATTATTGGAAATGAAGGATTTTAAATCAGTAGAGAGACCGGAATTGGAGATAAAGATCTGGAGCCAAGGAGATGAGGTGATTTTGTGACTAGTAGCGAGGAGAAACAGTTGATGGTAAGAGAAAGAGATGAACAGAGAAACATGATTGGCCTTTGGAGGACAGGGCAACAGAAAAGGAATCGTAAGGCAGAAAGAGACCAAGGGAGGAAAAATTAATTATATATAATACAGTATCATGGAAGTTAAGGAAAGAGAGTTTCAAAAGAGGACAAATAATGACAAATACTGCAGAGAACAAGCAGAAAGGACAGGATCAGGAAACTCTTGCCAGATTCTTCTGGATCAGGTCTTCAGAATGTGACTTGGTTATCTTGTTAGAAGTCATTTCCTAGAATATCAGACATAATCATGTTTAAATTTCAGGAGAACATCATATTCCAAATCCAAATATAAGTGGCTTATTCTTTTCAAATCGTTTGAAATTTGTGCCTGGACCAGGTTCAATCGTGTATCGTATAGCAATTATACTGGATTGTGTATTTGTCTAGTGTATTGTATTGGAACCAATAATATAGCTTCTTTCTTCTCAAAGATGAACGTTTGAATATTGAGCTCAGGGAACCCTGAGATAGTACATTGTATCCAATAAGAACAATACCAAGGGTTTGAGTATCCTGTGTTATGTTTTTATTCGGATGCTTCCCCACATTATTTTATGCTATTTTAGTGGACTCCAAGGTGAAGTGGTCTGAGTTATGAATGTACTTTTGGAGAGATGGTTCAAGTCTGTCATAGGTTGTCAGTGTGGGACCATAAATGATTTCATTTTAATCCATACTGGACATTTCTCCATATCATAGACTCACTGACCATGAAATTTGGCAGAAATGGCAATTTTGTTCACTGCAGGTCTAGCACTACAAGGGTACAGGATATTACAGGTCAGACATAAAATGTTTTATTGCCATTCCCTGGGAAAGTTCTCTGGTACCTAAAGCTATTTTCTACAACCTGTAACCTAACCTATAAACCTGATAATCATGGCTAAATCATTTATTTTGTTTTATGTGGATAAAGATGCTGTTGAACCACAGGCCTAATCTGACTAGGAGGTATAATTGGAGGGGTTCAGAAAAGGAAAAAAGTTCACCTAAATGACCTTGCCATAAAGCCTTGAAATTCACACATTATTTACATTTTTGTGGGGTTGAGTTAAGGCATTGGCTCATGAATAAGTTGATCTGATTAGTTATTTTTGCCAAGAAATGTTCCCCACCACGGTGGGATGTAGGATGGGGACATTTTGATGGAAAGAAAGTTTGGGAAAGACCTAGGGTTTAGGATGTCATGTGAAAGGCATGCTGTGAACACCAAGGTGACGGTGTGAAGACCAGAGGGCAATGAGGACACGGGGCTCCTGGAGAGACAGTGAACCCTAATGAGAGGAGGGTGCAGGTGAGGTTAGGGAAGCACAAAGTGTGCTATTTCAATCAAAATACTCATCCACTCTTTTCTTTTAATATCTTTATTGGAGTATAATTGCTTTACAATGTTGTGTTAGTTTCTGCTTAACAAGGTGAATCAGCTATATGTATACATATATCCCCATATCTCCTCCCTCTTGCGTCTGCCTCCCACCCTCCCTATCCCACCCCTCTAGGTGGTCACAAAGCACCGAGCTGATCTCCCTGTGCTATGCGGCTGCTTCCCACTAGCTATTTTACATTTGCTAGTGTATATATGTCCATGCCACTCTCTCACTTCGTCCCAGCTTACCCTTCCCCCTTCCCGTGTCCTCAAGTCCATTCTGGAAGTCTGTGTCTTTATTCCTGTCCTGCCCCTAGGTTCATCAGAACCGTTTTTTTTTTTTTTAGATTCCATATATATGTGTTAGCATACGGTATTTGTTTTTCTCTTTCTGACTTACTTCACTCTGTATGACAGACTCTAGGTCCATCCGCCTCACTACAAATAACTCAGTTTCGCTTCTTTTTATAGCTGAGTAATATTCCATTGTATAAATGTGTCACATTTTCTTTATGCATTCATCTGTCCCTGGACATTTAGGTTGCTTCCTTGTCCTGGCTATTGTAAATAGTGCTGACAAACACTCATCCACCCTTTAATTTTCCTCTTTCACTCAACTGAATAGGTTTGTCTCTAGTGTTAAGAAAGGGTGCTAAGAATAGGCTTTTCTGAACCTGTGGAGCACAACGGTGAGGGCAAGATTTGGGAGAAGCCAGATGGGGATTCATATCCAATCTCCATCACTTTTAAGTTGTAAAATTTGGGAACGGTGCTCTGTTTGAGTTTCTTTCATCTGTTAAATTGACGTACCTTCTTTGGAATGTTGTTACAGGAGTTCAGTGCAATAGCAGGTATTAAATACAACCATCCCGTGTCGTGTGAGATGCTGATTGATGCTCTTCTCTTCCTCTGGACCAGAGGTGAGGTGGGCTTCATGTGCACGGGCCCTGAGCTGAGGCAGGGCCTGGGCTTGGTTTCATGGTCCACTGTTGCCACCTGGAAATTCTTAATCATTTTTGAAATAGGGGCTGGTGTTTCATTTGGGTTCCGATCCCACACATTACGTCTTGGTGGAGGATGCTCCCTCGGTGCATTGTTCTGTCCCCCATGCACAAATGTGCACTGTTTTCTCCACTTTCTAAGGAGATGACCCATGACTAGACCAGTTGCCTGCTGTGGGGAAATGAAGGAGGAGGGTGAGAAAGACTCAGGAGATCCTTTTTCTGGAGTGAAAGCATTTTTTCAAAAAGGAACGAACGAAGCGTAATTTCTACTAAGGTTTACTTGGTCAGTGAAAGCATTGTGGTATGTCAGGATGAATATTTAAGGATATTTCTTCTCTCTCTTTTTTTTACATTACATATTTGGAGCCTTAAAATATACGTATTCACATATCCTAAAACACAAACCAAATAATACAGCTGCCAAAGGATTTTGATATTTTAGGACACATTTGTTTCTCTTACATTTTGTTGATGTCTAAACACAGGCCTTCAAAGTGAAAATTTCCTCATCTAATTTAATTTATTCACATCTTTACATTGACTCCCTGAGCGGTTTTGAGATGGTTTGTGCTGAAGCTTTGTTTTCAACCTCTGAAAGCAAAGACAAAAACCCTGTAGAGTATTTCCACTGAAGAGACGAGACATGGGTGGTTTTCATAAACTTGGCCATTTATTGTGCTGATCCGGGGCCCAGCCTACCAGAAAACTGCTCCCTGACTGAATGAACAAAGACTAGGAAACACTGTGCTGTTGTAGCCTGCAGCCCCTAACACTAGCCCAGGTTTTGGGAGTCAAGTGGAAGGTGGTGTGGAGTGAACTGTCAAGAAGGACCCGAGTCAAAACTAAGACATTAACCACTGAACACAGCTGATGTGGCTCAGAGTGGTGTTGACAGCAAACGTCCTGTAAGATATAAGGAGATGCTTTGTCAGAGCCTCTCTTTACTTTCTGTCTGGAGAAAATTTCAAAGGCCTTGGATAGGCAGAAAAAGGCATCAAGATAAGGGTGAGCCCGGGAGCCTCTTCAGCTTGGCCGCTGTCCTGGCAGCCCTGTGACATTACTACCTGTCAAAGACCCAGAGGGGCTGGAATGGAAGAAGCAAGAAAAATGTTTTTTTTCCCCTGGCCCACCACCCTGACCAAGGCTCATCACCTGTAAAATGGAGCTCTGTGTAATTTTCCTCTAGATTTCTGACCAGGCTAAGGATGGAAATGCCAACATTACCATGTGAAAGCCTAGTCACTGGACACTGTCTCCTAACTTAAAGCAAAATGACCAAAGACAGCACCACGAACCTCTTTCCCATGGTTCAGATTTTTTTGAGCATGGCGTCATAAGCCAAGGAAGTTTGGATGAGCATCCAAAAGTTGAATTAAATGAGTGAGTGGACATGAAAGGACTTTGCAAAGTATAAAGTGCCATTTAATTGCCTGGTGTTATTATTAAGTAAAATCAATTCAATTTCTATTTGAAGCTTGTGTCCTTCTCTGAGAAATATGCAGATTGTTTTTAGGTGTAGTACTTAATTGGAGGATAAGAGCAGTTTTTATCAGGGAAGGAAAACAAACTGGGACCTACTGAGAAAGAGGGAACCAAGATTACTGTGAAATACAGAAAAAAATGGTGATGGTTAAAGTCAGTTCTCTGAAACTAAAAAGCCAAATGTTCATTCCTAATTTTAAAAAGGGGGGGGAAGTTTTGCATTGGAATGCTGACAAAACCAACAGGAGGCTATCAACTGGTTTGGGAAATGGAGAGAAAAGTTATACCATGTTACTAGGCAACAGATTTCCAAGCTGAGTTCTCTTCCTTTCTTGAAGGACTGGTGCAATGTTTTAGTTCTGCAAATACTAATTATTTATTTACTTCTTGTGAATTAGAAGGGTTATTCTCAGAACAAGGCTGGCAAAGCCAGAAAGAGACCAAATGCAGGAAATTAGGATATGATTAGGAAGGCAACATTGCAACATTGGGTACGGAATAAGGCGTTTGCTATGCGGGGTGAAATAATGGCTACTCTGACCAAAAAAAAGTTTTATACGACCAAGATGATTCCTAATTAGAGCTTCAAGTCTAAGGGAATTATAGTTGCCCAATAAAAATTTATTGCAAAAGATAAAATGACTGACAGAAGACAAATGGCCAAGTGGCTGACAGCGAAGAAAGTGAAGAGTTGCTGTTCGGAGAAGGACCCGGATGTGTGTTCCAGGGTCAGGTCCCCCAGGGGGCTGTCCCTTGTAGGTCATCGCTTCACAAACACACAAGATTGGTCGTTGCCAGTTCTCAGGTGTGGACTCTGACCCCGCAGTGAAGGGGCTCCGAGGGGACGGCTAAGGCACAGCCTGATGGTTTGCTAACCGGGAGATGGAATCTGTGGTCTCAGAGATGAAAGCCCCTCCGAGTCTCCTTCACAACAGAGCCACTCCATCAACTTTCCTAATGTGGACTCAGACTTCAAGCTAGAGGGAGGGAAGGAAAACACTCTTGGCGCTTGAGAAAAAGGGGAGGGTTTGATTAATGTACAGATAGGGAGTGAACCCTTTCTCAGGAAAAAGAATCTTTGATCAATGGTACGAAGAAGCATCTTTCAAAGCCCCCTCTGATTCCAGCCACTTTAGAAGGAACAAAAAGGAGCTGATTCAGAGCCCAGCTGTTGTGATTAAAACCAAAACCAAACCAAGAAAAGAAAGACTGCTAAATATCATCTCAAATGGATTACCTGAAACACCCACAAATGATGTTTCTCATCAGAATTCGCCTCAAAATTGGAGGGGGAATGTTTGGGCCACTGTGTTGGAATAAATACAGGTCTTCAGGGAGAGCTAAGGGGGATTTTGTTATTGGTCTTTTTCCTACAGAACCGGGCCTGTGTCTGTGTAGGTGGACATCTTCTGAAAAGAGCAAGTTGACCTATCAAGTAATAGGAAGGAGTCTAACTTCGATCAGTTGCCTACTGTGTGTAGGACCCCTTCACATGGGTTATCTGGTTTAAACAATTTTCTTCAGAGCATTCATACTGTATGAAATTGCTGACAGAAAATACGGATCCTCTGTGCTTACATTAGCAACTGATAGGCAGATGAATTAGAGAGAGTGAGTAATCAATACATCTCTTGTGCTCCATGTGTGAGTTTGTCCAAATGGATCATGTTGAACTCAAATGTTAGTTTTTGATGTCAGCTTTTTCTAGAAACCTGCTTTGCTCCTTAATTCTTTTCTTTTTTTTTTAACATCTTTATTGGAGTATAATTGCTTTACAATGTTGTGTTTGTTTCTGCTGTATAAAAAAGTGAATCAGCTATATGTATACATATATCCCCATATCCCCTCCCTCTTGCGTCTGCCTCCCACCCTCCCTATCCCACCCCTCTAGGTGGTGAGGAAGCACCGAGTTGACCTCCCCATGAGATGCAGTGCTTCCCACTAGCTATTTTACATTTGGTAGTGTATATATATCAATGCTACTCTCACTTCATCCCAGCTTACCCTTCCCACTCCCTGTGTCTTCAAGTCCATTCTCTACGTCTCTATCTTTATTCCTGTCCTGACCCTAGGTTCATCAGAACCTTTTTTTTTTTTTTAGATTCCATATATATGTGTTAGCATATGGTATTTGTTTTTCTCTTTCTAACTTACTTCACTCGGTATGACAGACTCCAGGTCCATCCAGCTCACTATAAATAACTCAATTTCGTTTCTTTTTATGGCTGAGTAATATTCCATTGTATATATGTGCTACATCTTTATCCATTCATTTGTTGATGGACACTTAGGTTGCTTTCATGTCCTGGCTATTGTAGATAGAGCTGCAGTGAGCATTGTGGTACATGACTCTTTTTGAATTATGGTTTTCTCAGGGTATAGGCTCAGTAGTGGGATTGCTGGGTCATACGGTAATTCTATTTTTTATTTTTTTAAGGAACCTCCATACTGTTCTCCATAGTGGCTGTATCAATTTACATTTCCACCAACAGTACAAGAAGGCTCGCTTTTCTTCAAACCCTCTCCAGCATTTATTGTTTGTAGATTTTTTGATGATGGCCATTCTGACTGGTGTGAGGTGGTACCTCATTGTAGTTTTGATTTGCATTTCTCTAATGATTAGTGATGCTGAGCATCCTTTCATGTGTTTGTTGGCAATCTGTATATCTTCTTTGGAGAAATGTCTATTTAGATCTATCTATTTTTAGATTGGGTTGCTTGTTTTTTTGATATTGAGCTTCATGAACTGCTTGTATATTTGGGAGATTAATCCTTTGTCAGTTGCTTCATTTGTAAATATTTTCTCCCATTCTGAGGGTTGTCTTTTCGTTCTGTTTATAGTTTCATTTGCTGTGCAAAAGCTTTTAAGTTTCATTAGGTCCCATTTGTTTATTTTTGTTTTTATTTCCATTTCTCTAGGAGGTGGGTCAAAAAGGATCTTGCTGTGATTTATGTCATAGAGTGTTCTGCCTATGTTTTCCTCTAAGAGTGTGATAGTTTCTGGCCTTACATTTAGGTCTTTAATCCATTTTGAGCTTATTTTTGTGTATGGTGTTAGGGAATGTTCTAATTACAGTCTTTTACACATAGCTGTCCAGTTTTCCCAGCACCACTTATTGAAGACACTGTCTTTTCAACATTGCCTCCTTTGTCATAGATTAGTTGACCATACGTGTGTGGGTTTATCTCTGGGCTTTCTATCCTGTTCCATTGATCTATATTTCTGTTTTTGTGCCAGTGCCATACTGCCTTGATTACTGTAGCTTTGCAGTATAGTCTGAAGTCAGGGAGCCTGATTCCTCGAGCTCCGTTTTTCTTTCTCAAGATTGTTTTGGCTATTCGGGGCCTTTTGTGTTTCCATACACATTGTGAAATTTTTTGTTCTAGTTCTGTGAAAAATGCCATTAGTAGTTTGATAGGGATTGCACTGGATCTGTAGGCTGCTTTGGGTAGTATAGTCATTTTTACAATGTTGATTCTTCCAATCCAAGAACATGGCATATCTCTCCATCTGTTTGTATCATCTTTAATTTCTTTCATCAGTGTCTTATAGTTTTCTGCATACAGGTCTTTTTTCTCCTTAGGTAGGTTTATTCCTAGATATTTTATTCTTTTTGTTGCAATGGTAAATGGGAGTGTTTCCTTAATTTCACTTTCAGATTTTTCATCATTGGTGTATAGGAATGCAAGAGATTTTTGTGCATTAATTTTGTACCCTGCTACTTTACCAATTCATTGATTAACTCTAGTACTTTTCTGGTAGCACCTTTAGGATTCTTTATGTATAGTGTCATGTCATCTGCAAACAGTGAAAATTTTACTTATTTTCTGATTTGGATTCCTTTTATTTCTTTTTCTTCTCTGGTTGCTGTGGCTAAAACTTCCAAAACTAAGTTGGATAAGAGTGGTGAGAGTGGACAACCTTGTCTTTTTCCTGATCTTAGAGGAAATGTTTTCAGTTTTTCACCATTGAGAATGATGTTAGCTGTGGGTTTGTCATATATGGCCTTTATTATGTTGAGCAAAGTTCCCTCTTTGCCTACTTTCTGGACAGTTTTGATCATAAATAGGTGTTGAATTTTGTCAAAAGCTTTTTCTGCATCTACTAAGATGATCATATGGTTTTTATCCTTCAGGTTGTTAATATGGTGTATCACATTGATTAATTTGCCTGTATTGAACAATCCTTGCATTCCTGAGATAAACCCCACTTGATCATGGTGTATGATCCTTTTAATGTGCTGTTAGGTTCTGTTTGCTAGTATTTTGTTGAGGATTTTTGCATCTATGTTCATCAGTGATATTGGTCTATAGTTTTCTTTTTTTGTAACATCTTTGTCTGGTTTTGGTATCAGGGTGATAGTGGCCTCATAGAATGAGTTTGGGAGTGTTCCTCCCTCTGCTATATTTCGGAAGAGTTTGAGAAGGACAGGTGTTAGCTCTTCTCTAAATGTTTGATAGAATTCGCCCGTGAAGCCATCTGGTCCTGGGCTTTTGTTTGTTCAAAGACTTTTAATCACAGTTTCAATTTCAGTGCCTGTGATTGGTCTATTTATGTTTTCTATTTCTTCCTGGTTCAGTCTCAGAAGGTTGTGCTTTTCTAAGAACTAGTCCATTTCCTCCAGGTTGTCCACTTTATTCGCATAGAGTTGCTTGTAGTGATCCCTCATGATCCTTTGTATGTCTGCAGTGTCGGTTGTTACGTCTCCTGTTTCATTTCTGATTCTGTTGATTTGAGTCTCCTCCCTTTTTTCCTCGATGAGTCTGGCTAATGGTTTGTCTATTTTGTTTATCTTCTCAAAGAACCAGCTTTTAGTTTTATTGATCTTTATGATTGTTTCTTTCATTTTCTTTTCATTTATTTCTGATCCAATCTTTATGATTTGTTCCCTTCTGCTAACTTTGGGGGTTCTTTGTTCTTCTTTCTCTAATTGCTTTAGGTGTGAGATTAGGTTGTTTATTTGAGATGGTCTCTGTTTCTTGAGGTAGGACTGTATTGCTATAAACTTCCCTCTTAGAACTGCTTTTGCTGCATCCCATAGGTTTTGGGTCACTGTGTTTTCATTGTCATTTGTATCTAGGTATTTTTTTGATTTCTTCTTTGATTTCTTCAGTGATCTCTTGGTTATTTAGTAGTGTATTATTTAGCCTCCATGTGTTTGTATTTTTTACAGTTTTTTTCCTGTGATTGATATCTATTGTCATAGCATTGTGGTCAGAAAAGATACTTGATACAATTTCAATTTTCTTAAATTTACCAAGGCTTGCTTTGTGACCCAAGATATGATCTATCCTGGAGAATATTCTATGAGCACTTGAAAAGAAAGTGTATTCTGTTGTTTTTGGATGCAATGTCCTATAAATATCAATTAAGTCCATCTTGTTTAATGTATCATTTAAAGCTTGTGTTTCCTTATTTATTTTCATTTTGGATGATCAGTCCATTGGTGAAAGTGGGGTGTTGAAGTCCCCTACTAAGATTGTGTTACTGTTGGTTTCCCCTTTTATGGCTGTTAGTATTTGCCTTATGTATTGAGGTGCTCCTATGTTGGGTGCATAAATATTTACAGTTGTTATATCTTCTTCTTGGGTTGATCCCTTGATCCTTATGTAGTGTCCTTCTTTTCTCTTGTGAAATCTGTTTTGTCTGTTATGAGAATTGCTACTCCAGCTTTCTTCTGTTTTCCATTTTCATGGAATATCTTTTTCCATCCCTTCACTTTCAGTCTGTATGTGTCCCTAGGTCTGAAGTGGATCTCTTGTAGACAGCATATATGTGGGTCTTGTTTCTGTATCCATTCAGCCAGTTTGTCTTTTGGTTGTAGCATTTAATCCATTTACATTTAAGGTAATTATTGATACGTATGTTCCTATTCCCATTTTCTTAATTTTTTGGGGTTTGTTTTTGTAGGTCTTTTCCTTCTCTTGTGTTTCCTGCCTAGAGACGTTCCTTTAGCATTTGTTGTAAAGCTAGTTTGGTGGTACTGAATTCTCTTAACTTTTGCTTGTCTGTAAATGTTTTAATTTCTCCATCAAATCTGAATGAGATCCTTGCTGGGTAGAGTAATCTTGGTTGTAGGTTCTTCCCTTTCATCACTTTAAATATGTCCTGCCACTCCCTTCTGGCTTGCAGAGTTTCTGCTGAAAGATCAGCTGTTAACCTGTAGGGATTCCCTTGTATATTATTTGTTGCTTTTCCCTTGCTGCTTTTAATATTTTGTCTTTGACTTTAATTTTTGATAGTTTTATTAGTATGTGTCTTGGCATGTTTCTCCTTGGATTTATACTGTATGGGACTCTGCACTTCCCAGACTTGATTAACTATTTCCTTTCCCATATTAGGGAAGTTTTCAACTGATTTCTCTTCAAATATTTTCTCAGACCCTTTCTTTTTCTCTTCTTCTTCTGGGACCCCTATAATTCAAATGTTGGTGTGTTTAATATTGTCCCAGAGGTCTCTGAGACTGTCCTCAATTCTTTTCATTCTTTTTTCTTTATTCTGCTCTGTAATAGTTATTTCCACTATTTTATCTTCCAGGTCACTTATCCATTCTTCTGCCTCAGTTATTCTCCTCTTGATTCCTCCTAGAGAGTTTTTAATTTTGTTTATTGTGTTGTTCACCATTGTTTGTTTGCTCTTTGGTTCTTCTAGTTAAACGTTTCTTGTATTTTCTCCATTCTATCTCCAAGATTTTGGATCTTTACTACCATTACTCTGAATTCTTTTTCAGGTAGACTGTCTATTTCCTCTTCATTTGTTTGGTCTGGTGGGTTTATACCTTGCTCCTTCATCTGCTGCATATTTCTCTTTCTTCACATTTTGCTTATCTTACTGTGTTTGGGGTCCCCTTTTCTCAGGCTGCAGGTTCGTTGTTTTTGGTGTCTGCCCCCTGTGGGTGAAGTTGGTTCAGTGGCTTGTGTAGGCTTCCTGGTGGGGGAGACTGGTGCCTGTGTCCTGGTGGGGAGGCTGGATCTTGTCTTTCTGGTGGGCAGAGCTATGTCTGATGGTGTGTTTTGGGGTGTCTGTGAACTTAGTATGATTTTTTGCAGCCTCACTGCTAATGGATGGGATTGTGTTCCTGTCTTGCTAGTTGTTTGACATGGGGCATCCAGTACTGGAGCTTGCTGGCTGTTGGGTGGAGCTGGGTCTTAGTGTTGGGATGGAGATCTCTGGGAGAGCTCTCACCAATTGATGTTACGTGGTGCCGGGAGGTCTCTGGTGGTCCAATGTGCTGAACTTGGCTCTCCCACCTCAGAGGCTCAGGCTTGACACCAGGCCAGAGCACCAAGACCCTGTCAGCCACACGGCTCAGAAGAAAAGGAAGAAAACAAGAAAGAAAAATTAATTGATTAATTAATAGTAAAATAAAAACAATTATTAAATTTAAAAGTAATAAAAATAAAGAAGAGAGCAACCAAACCAATAAACAAATCCATCAATGACAACAAGCCTTAAAAACTATACTAAGATAAACATAAAAATCAGAAACAGTCTGTTGCAGACAGCATATCCCAAGTCTACAGTTGCTCCCAAAGTCTGCTGCCTCAATTTTGCATTGATTTGTTGTCTACTCAGGTATTCCACAGATGCAGGGTACATCAAGTTGCTTGTGGGGATTTATTCCGCTGCTCCTGAGGCTGCTGGGAGAGATTTCCCTTTCTCTTCTTTGTTTGCACAGCTCCTGGGGTTCAGCTTTGGATGTGGCCCCGCCTCTGCGTGTAGGTCGCCTGAGGGCATCTGTTCCCCACCCAGACAGGATGGGGTTAAAGTAGCAGCTGATTCGGGGGCTCTGGCTCACTCAGAACACGGGGAGGGAGGGGTACAGATGCGGGGCGAGCCTGAGGCTGCAGAGGCCAGCGTGACGTTGCACCAGCCTGAGGAGCGCCATGTGTTCTCCCGGGGAAGTTGTCCCTGGATCACGGGACCCTGGCAGTGGTGGGCTGCACAGGCTCCTGGGTGGGAAGGTGTGGATAGTGACCTGTGCTCACTCACAGGCTTCTTGGTGGCGGCAGGAGCAGCCTTAGCGTCTCATGCCCGTCTCTGGGGTCCGCGCTGATAGCCGCAGCTCGCGCCCATCTCTGGAGCTCATTTAGGCGGTGCTCTGAATCCCCTCTCCTTGTGCACCCTGAAACAATGGTCTCTTGCCTCTTAGGCAGTTCCAGACTTTTTCCCAGACTTCCCCCCAGCTAGCTGTGGCGCACTAGGCCCCTTCAGGCTGTGTTCACGCAGCCAACCACAGTCCTCTCCCTGGGATCCGACCTCTGAAGCTTGAGCCTCAGCTCCCAGCCTTCACCTGCCCTGGCGGGTGAGCAGACAGGCCTCTCGGGCTGGTGAGTGCTGGTCGACACCAATGCGGGCATCTCTCTGCTTTGCCCTCTGCACCCCTGTTGCTGCGCTCTCCTACGCCCAACCATCCCGTTTCCACAAGTGAAGGGGCTTCCTAGTGTGTGGAAACTTTTCCTCCTTCACAGCTCCCTCCCAGGGGTACAGGTCCTGTCCCTATTCTTTTGTCTTTGTTTTTCTTTTTTCCTTTGCCCAACCCAGGTACGTGGGGAGTTTCTTGCCTTTTGGGAGGTCTGAGGTCTTCTGCCAGTGTTCAGTAGGTGTTCTGTAGGAGTTGTTCCACGTGTAGATGTATTTCTGATGTATTTGTGGGGAGGAAGGTGATCTCTACGTCTTACTCCTCTGCCATCTTGAAGGTTCACATCTCTATTTTTTTCAATTTAACAGCCAAGCATGAATTTAAAGGTTTTGGGTTGAAGACAGGAAAGATTGAATAGTCTACTGAATGTGACCCAGCTGGGGTTATTTCTGGAATTCCAGTCCAAACCCATTAGCAGTGGTGATTTAGACCTGTCCTTGTGTAATGACCCTGGGGGGCTATGAGGGTCCAATGCTCAATTATGTCTATGGAATCTACTAAAAAGACAACCATGATGTTGATACAGTATGTGGATGGCCCCGGTTAGCATATATGTTATTTTGATGGCATAATGTTTTAAGTCAATATGAACCCTAACTTCAGATTTTTTTTAAAAAAAAGCTATTTGTGGTTTGTCTTCAGAAGATATAAAAGCATAAATCCAGGAACGTAGATACCTTCTTTCTGTGGGCTGAGGTGGCTCACCCATGCCTACCTGCTAGAATGTTCCTGATTGCTACTTTTCTCTCACTCTTTTGTCTTTATTAAAGCTGGTTGATCTATTACTGCTACTTGCAAAACGTTTAACGAGTTTCAGAGTTCTCCCTCAAAACTGCACAATATTTGCAAAGTCTGTTCTGTGTGCCATTCAGAAGAAGGAACTGTTTCTGCCTTTTTACATACCTGTCCCGTGAAATAAATCTGAGTCTTAACCAGAAGAACTGTAACATTGGGGGGCTGGCTGTGATCAGGACTCTGCCATCCATAATTGTCTGTTGCCACTTGTCCTGCAAGGTGTTTGATCTGCAGGGTGTCTTAGGCTGAGCCCCAATACTTGGGGGGCTGTGGCTGCAGTGATGCTTCTATCCCAGCTGCCAGTCTAAGCAAGCTGTAAGGAGTGAGCACAGAAGGGCAGGGGCTACGTGTAGCTGATGAGCGTTCTGTGAGCCCACCTCAAGGGCAGGCTCCTCAGCTGGCCCAAAAGAGCCCTGTGCTTCACAGACCTGCTTTGGCCAGATGTCAAGTCCAGGTTTTCTGCAAGGTAGGATGGGCTGCGCCAGGGCTGTGTTCTGTTGGCTTTGAGCTGTGATCCTGGGTCCGTGATGGTCAGCACTTCCCCAAGGATCTCTGGTTGTCTTCATCTGGTTTTCCACTCTGCCTCCTGGGGCCTGGCCTGTCAGTGCACTGCTGAGAGGGCATAAATCAGGGATGCTCTCTGGTCTTTATCTCCAGTGAGGATCTCCACTGCGGGAAGGGCCCCTGGTTGATAACCAAAGGTATCGATCGGGGTCTGCTGGAGTCTGGGCCTGATGCTTATGCTGAAATGGAGTTTGCCATTATGTGTGGAGCTAAATAGTTCATTTCCTGCTGCGGGACAGAAGGAAATCACTCAAAGAAGGCTTTGGGATTGATGATCCCAATAGCTGAGAAGCTATGAAAGAAAAAAAAATTAAGTTTTTCAGAATTGATTGCAATATTTAGAAAGATATTCTTTATCTCTTCCCAAAGCAAACTTTCCATTTGGACTTGTCAGAGTCAGCTTTTAGCGAGACCTATTTTTATGGTTCTTTTTGATTAATGGAAAGGAGCCATTTTCTCTTCCTTCACTGTAATAAAAATCAAGCCATCGGAGGGTGCCCTTCAAAATAGAAATCAAGAGATGATTTGAACAGAATATTAATACTGCTCTTTTAAACTCCTGTTTTCGTATTCTGGTTTAATAAACGAAAGTTTCAGCCAATCTCTCCTCTAAAAGGCAATCTACATTTTGTGAAAATATGAGTGTTTCCGACAGAACTTGATCACAATCTTTCATACATTCTTTCCTATTTACAGATAGCAGCGAGAAGAAAGGCTGGGACTCATTCTTTTGTGCTTGAATAGGCCAGACAGAACATGTGATTAGATGAATTTGGGCATCTCAATCATTTTATTGTAGCTATTGTTATCGTTCAGAATTCATGGGGCATAATTTTTAATTCAAGAAGACGGAGTGGATTTCTCTCTTGGAAAAAAATGATTTCTCAGTTTCCAGCAATAAGGCTCTTTAGAATCAGGCCATGAGCTAACTGACAACACAATGGAGTGTACTTTACTATGCATTGCTTTAATTTCACCCCATCCTACAGCCCATCTTAAAACTTTTGCCAATGATGATGTGTTCCAGAAGCTCTGAGACCCCCTCGGAATCTTCAGGAGGCATCAGGATTATTTTAATGGATCTGCCTTAAAATCTCTTTTATCTGAGCATCCTGAGTTTTTTCTGCCACCAAATCTGCATCAGCCTAGTTCACTGAAACAGTATCTCTCAACCTTTTCTCATTAGTATCCTCCTACACTACCCTGCCAAGATTTTTAAACATTTTTTCCCCCAATCACTCCTTTTCCCCATGAAATTTTAATGCCTCAAATATGCTGTATATCTGTTTATGTACTGTGGGCCGCCATATGACCGTAGACCATTGTAAAAGCTGAGATTCTTTTGCCTCCCAAGAATCAATTTCATCACCTTGGGCAATATCCCTGCCCCCCCATACATGTACTGAAATATACACACAATACTGCCAAGTCAATCTTACACTTTGTTTCCTTAAGGCACTATAAGTGAAAAAAACTGTTGAAATGGTTGGCTACTGATTGAAATGTAGTGATTATACTTAATGTATATTTGCAGTAAAAGATGATGGGCGTTGAGTATACACCTCTTCCTGGTAATGTCGGCACTGCGGCTGCTGGGCCATTCATTACAGGCAGTGGGGACATGGCTGGACTCAAACTGGACATCTAAAACTTGGTCTTGGTCTACAGGGGTGTCATCAGAATTCAGCCCAATCCACTAAGGAAGCGAAAGTGCCTTCAGCCAAGCCTAGTGAGGACGCTACGCATTCTTTTGTGGGGTTTTCACAGTAGCGTGGCTTCAGAGGAGCAAAGATTATCTCCCTCCCAACCTCATCCTAATCTCAACCAGGATCAGCTTCCCTTCTCCACTTCGGTCCTACTATGTTGAGTTTTGATTTCAAAGAGGGTAAAACAGAAAAATAAGAATGACAGAGGAAAGGAGAGAAGAGAAATAGGAGGAGACATTGGGAAAGGCATTAGAAAGTGTCTGATAGGAGGGGGATGGATTATGGAAAAGTGTCTGGGAATTGTTCTAAAAACTTACAGACACTCACAGAATCTTCCCAGCAAGGCTTTGCTTACCAACATCCTCCTTTTACAATGGCGGATATAGATTAGGAAGAAAGTATTGTACTTACAGGGAGGTTAAGTGACTTGCCCAAGGTTACCCAGCTAGTAACCTGCAGAGACAGGATTTGAACCCAGACAAACGAGTCCTGGGGGCCATGTCATCATCATGTACACCAAGAACCTGCCCAGTTTCCCAAACGGCTCCTTTTCCCTAGCCTCATCCTCTCGGAATTCTCCAGTAGTTGGTGTTATTATCTGAAACAGTGTTTTTCTGATTGTCCTTAGCAGAGTGATGTTCAGTTTCTACTATTTCAAAGAATTGTCCAAGGATCTGATTTAAAATGCAGATTATCATTCTCCATGCCTGAAAGAAGAAGATCCAGAGGTTCTAAGTGGAGCCCAGAAAACTGTCATTGTAATTAGCACTCCCAGTGACTGTCCTTCACGTGACCTCTGTACCTTCTTTCCTTGGGCCTGTGGTCCCACTTCACTCAGGTCAACTCCTTGTTGTGTCTGGTGCATTCTTGGGCTTCTGCCTAAGATTTACTTCAAGGAGAGGACTCCAGCTATGACAAGCCAGAAAACCACTGGTCTCACTGGTTATGTACCTGGAGGTCACAGTGCTCTTTTGAGGACATTATGACAAATTTTTATTGATTAATAAATTACCAACTTTAAGTACAGAAATTAAGTATAATGTATATATTTTATTGGTATTATCCTATTTGCATCCTGCCATATTGGGCTGATTATTAAAATCTATATAATACAACAATGTGTTAAAAGTGAGGAATTCATTCTAAAGAGAAAAATTGGTTAGAAAAACAAGATAAAAATGGGATGCATTTCCATAAAATATATGCTGTGCAATCCAATATGCTTGCTAGATCTGAACAAATTGGCCAGTGAACTTTGCAGCAGCTAAAGCAAAGAAGGAAAGTTATCAGTGATATTCTTTGTAATAAGCCACTTGCCCAGGAGAACAACCATTCCTACAATCAAGACCCCAGAGAAATCACTGCCCACTGTCAAATAGCAGCGTGTGAGGTTCTGGGTGGCATCTTCTCGGTAAACCCAATTGTGAAGTTCATCTCCCATTTCTACACTTCCCTTTGTGCAGTCTGATGGAATTTCAGCAAAGCCAATTCAGTAGATGTAATCTAGCCATGGGCCAAAATAAGGGAGTCAGGCACTCTGTTCTTCAATGATCAAGGATACATTTGAAAGCATCTAGAACTTAGGGTAAGTTGCCAAATTATGGCCTGTGGGTCAAATGTGAATTTTTTTCTTTTTGTATTTATAAGTAGTTGAAAAAAAAGATTTTATGACATGAAAATTATATAAAATTCCAATTTCAGTATCAGTAATTAAAACTTTATTGGAACACATAATATTCATTTACTCATGTATTTTTTATGCCTGCTTTTGTGCTACAACAGCAGTTACACAGTTGGGGCAGAGCATGTTGCTCACAAAGTCTGAAATATTTACTAGCTGGGCCTTCACTGGGAAAGCTTGCTCCTGCTTTAGATTATGTAGAAGGGGTTGGACTGCCTCTCCTTCAGTCTTGTTTTTCTTGCTCAGTTTTGCTCACTGCAGAGAGGCAAGGAGTGAAAAGTTATAGTCCCTGATGAGTAAGTAGAGGGTGTGTGTGCTCTTTTCCTTCTA
This sequence comes from Lipotes vexillifer, assembly GCF_000442215.2. Classification (NCBI taxonomy): domain Eukaryota; kingdom Metazoa; phylum Chordata; class Mammalia; order Artiodactyla; family Lipotidae; genus Lipotes; species Lipotes vexillifer. Next base: position 832,131 of record NW_006799027.1, on the reverse strand, counting down.
TTAAGGTAAGACAGGTATTTTTAAACAGTCAGTTGAACTGGGGGGAGAGACATGCCCCCGTCTCTGAAACTTGAAAAGCTGAATGGAGGCATGTGACGTGTTCGTAAGACACAACCACAATCATGAGCACACATGTACATGGGAAAAGAAACAAGCTGTTGAATCAGCAGGGTCCACTGTTACTGAGTCTCCCTGACTATTTGCTATTTGTTCATCCACGTTGTCATCGGCCAACATACTCTAACAGCCATGTGGGGAGCTACCATCGAGGCTTTTAAAAAGATACATGTGAGGAAACCTACTTGACAATCATTAACTTCAACTTTTTCCTAGTAATTTTTTCTGTCTAACTTTATTGAATGCTACTTGTGGAATATTTTGGCCCAACTTCTGGAGCGCTATTATTTTAAGGAAACAGTTTGAGAACGACTAGTTTAAAACAGAAAGGGACTCTTAACTCCTTTATTGCAAGACTGGCGTCTGAAATTTTCCAGACAGAGAACCTCAAAGTGATGCCATTATCCACAAACGACTATATAATTGTATCACGATAATGTTTCTTATACAGTCTGGGTGCCTGGATATGTATGTTCTTACAAGTTCAAAACATGAACATCACTGACAAGCCTGTTTGGGGTTCTTTAGAGTAAGCATATGCCAGTCCCCTGGGCATGAGTCAGTGTGGTAACAAAATTCTTAGGATGCATTTTTTTTATATTGTAGATTAGAAAAGTTGGGTAGGGCATTTGCTCCCTAATCAGGTTCCAAGGGTGAGGAGAAGGCTGTCCTGGCTCCAGCTGTCAATCTGTGTCTAGAAATGTCACCAATAATTTGTAGCCTGGAAGTGCTTGACTTGTGGACCCCTGGTGCTAATTGGATCCACTGATTCCTATAAGATCCCCACCTGTCATCAGCTCAGCAGTAGGTATGATACTGAAGCTCTAATGAACCCAGGGATTACTTTAATGAGTCTGTCTGATTTCTTTTGATTTAATTATTTAATTATTGGGCCAAAATTCTGGATTTTTAGGGAGGAAACTTCTTTGATTGTCTCTTCTAACCTTTCATTAGGATCCAAGCTGTTTAAGAAGGAGGTCAGGTTTTATCCCAGAAGACACCCCATTCTTGTGAAAGGTTCTTAGAACTTAAGGACTTGTCAGTCAGGTGGAGCTTGGTTAGAACCTGCAAGGAAAATGAATCTGAATTCTTCTTAACTACGAACCGACTTGTTTCACAACAGCAGCAGCAAAGTCCATGCCAGGAAGTAGGGGGCAGGTGACCTGGGGCTCTGGGTTGCTGCTGCCTGAGTTGTTCTGCTTTGGTAGTTATTTTCTTTGGTCCTTCCATATTAGAGCAGGATTCACTTGCAAACCTATTTTATCTCGCCCTGCCAGTTCCCTCTCTCTAGAAACAGAGACTGTCTTGTCATGGGGTACCGTCCTCTGGGAGAAACACGAATACATTTGGATGGGCTCCAGCCTGCCTGGCTGTTCTTTGATACCACAAATGAGGCTACCAGTGTCCTTTTCTTAGCAGGGCACTCGCACAAGCTGTTTGTGATGAAGGGGATGTGGGCTGCTCTGACTACACACTGTCACCACCTTCAGCTGGGCTGAAGCACTGTGGTCTTTGTCAGAATATTCTCCTTACGTTGTCTACGTCAGAAAAATATGTGCTTACATTCTTATGTTTAGCTAGATGGATAGAATGTAAAATGCCTCCCTTCCCGAAACATACCCCATCAGCCACCTGAAAACCCCACAAGGACCCAAATGTTCTTTAGAAATTTGTGTTTATGGTTGAGAAGCAGCATGCTTTTATGGTGATGGAGAACTTGGATGCCAGCAGGGAAACACGCTTGTATTGTGCTATACTGTTTGCCCAAACTAGCAATTTAATATGCTGTCTCCATCAACCAAGGTCCAGTCACTATCACCCAAACGATTGTTCTTGTTCGTGGAGCCCTCGGGCCCTTGCTGTGGCTCTCATCCAGGCAAGGAAAGACTTGTTAAGTCATGCAGCCCGGTCATCTGATCGCAGTGGTGTGTCTTTCTGATGCCCGGACTTGCCTGGATTTGAATAATGACAGCAAAGGGTCGTCAGCATCTTCCCTTGGGAGTTGATAATATATTCTCTTCTTGATTTGGGCATATTTTTTCATTTCGTGATTTTTTCAATCATTCCTGAGAAGCTGGCTGTCTGCTTAGGGCTCCCTTTCTCTTCCTCTTCTGGTTGTTTTCTGGGATTTACCCGTCTAGGGGATGTGGGATGTCTTAGACCTCTGCTTCGTAGTCATCTTTTTGCTAAACCCTGTCTGCTTTGGATTCCTTTGCGACGCCAGCTCTCCCCCCCTTCACTGTGAGGTTGCTGCATGACTGTACATTCCCTTCATTTTTTTTCAGCCCCTTCACTCTGTGTGCTGTTGATGGATTGGTGTGAGAGAACGGGAGCGTGGGAAGAGAGATGTGTGGGGACCAGGGGCACCCCTCGCTAAGGACCCGTTGAGCCAATTGTTGGCTCAGGGCTGATTTGGAGTCAGAGATGCCAAAGTGGAGAAAAGACTGAAGATGCTGGTTTTCCAAGATCTGAGATGGAAACTGTGAAACTGAAAAACAGGCTCTTACAGTGTCCACCACCTGACATTTTGTTTGGATCAGATCGCCAGCCTGGATGTTCAGCAATTGAACTAGTTTTCTTCCAGGTCACTGCCTCTTATCTTTGTTCTCTGTTCTCCCTATGACTGTGCTTCTTTCCTGTAACCACAGATGATGATATTAGGGGTGGAGGAGACCCCTGAGATCATCCCGTGCAGCCCCCTTCCTTCAGTTAGATATGAAGACGTAAGCCTCACAGAGGCAATGACTTCGTCAAGGTCGCACAGCAAGCTGGTGGAGGAGCCGGGACCAGCAGCCCAGATCCTGAATCCCAGGCCAAAGCTGTCTTCTCTAATGGATCACTGGTTCAACCTGTGGAATTCAGAAAAGTTAACCTCTGCTGAAGTAGCTGCCCCCGAGGGTGCTCAGAAAGTAACGGTGCGCATCAGAGAGAAATGGCAAGGAAGAGAACTCGCAGCACTGAGAGAAGAAATAGCAGATAAGCCTTCAGTTACTCTTCTGTAGGAAAACTGAAATGAACATGGCATGTGATACCAACCAAATTAAGTGATTTGACTTGGAAGCTACTGTAATTCACATCTCCTGGGTTTTCTCCCCTTCAAAACATAAGGTATTTTCTATCTTTTTAAGCAATAAAGAGTGGTCTAGGCATTATTGAATCATCCAAACTTTCTTTACCTACAGTTCTTAAACCAGGTGGTACATAATTGGATAATTATAATTTGGAATCTGGAATAAAGTCTTTTAAGTAGATCCTATGGTAGGCAGCAACATGTATGACTAATAATAAGGTGACATTCCCTGGTTGTAAATTTCTTTGCCCCTGATACTGTTTATAATTTGCCCTTGAGCTGTCCTGTGGTCTGTTACCCAGTTATCATTTTTTTTCCACTGGCACGTGCACGTGAGAATGGGCTGTTGAAAATGTGCTGTTCCCTACGTGGAGACGCCTCTCAACCATAACTGAGCTTTTCTAGGGTGTTAATTATATAATTTCCTGATTCTTAACCCTAAAATGTTATCCATTAATGGCAGTGTCTCAAAATAAAGGTGAGAAAAGTTACTTATCTTCTATTTTGGTTCTGAATACTTGAAACTAAGAACCTAATCTATTTCTCATGTTATAAAATGTAAAAAAGAAAGAAAAAATCAACTGAAAATTTCTCCAAAGATCTTTGTGGCTTCATACTCTAGCTTTGTTCCCTGTAATATAAAAATACTGTTTCTAAAGTGATTGAAAGTTGTCAGTGTCTTCTGCCTAAGGCATCAAAGAACTATAAAGCAGATTGAATCAAGCATCCAGACAAGAAATGTTCTAGTTGTGAGGTGGTGGTGGTGAAGAAATGTTGGGATAATGTGGGGATTTCACCTGAGATGAGGAAGTTCTTTCTAGAGGCTTCGCAGGATTAGATATCAGCAGATATATGTGACACTTTTGCCTTTCGTGTGTCTCAATGCCTGAACAGCTATATGTGTCCTTGTGTACACTAGATATTTACACCCTTCCTTTGGAAGCCATCTTTGGTTGGACTCATATCCTTGTCACTGAGCGTAGCCTCTGTAAGTACTTGTAGGTGTGTGGATGGTGCCCGTCATCCCCCTCCAGGGCACACACCTTGTACATCCTCCTCGATGTCGTGGTACAGAGTTTTATTAAACAAAGATGTATAGCATGATAAACCTGTGAACTGGGTATAGAAACTAAGAACCTTGGCAAGTGGTCAGTCTTTTAAAAGTCCGTCTCACTCAGGCTCTCTGTTCTTTGGGTGTTTTCCTTCCTATTTTGGGTCTTTCTATTTTTACCAAGCATGGTGTTTCTGGTTTGTAGGTACCCGCGCTGGGAAGAGAGCAGCTCAGCCCTTGCAAAGCTCCCCTTGAAAAGACACCCAGACTCCCAGGCCTCACAAGGTACATCCTACACTGTCTCACTCTTGTTGTCCCCGAGCAACTCTGATAACACTCTCACTTCACCCCTCTTCACCTGAAGCGCCAAGACGCTACTTTGGTGCCTTGACCAATCCCATTTACTGAGGGCTAATCTGATTCCCAGCCTAGGTGACTCTGTGGACAGTGGTTTGAGGAATGCTTCCTCCCTCACAGTGGTGGAGACACCCTCACCTGGGAACTGCCCTGGTGAGAAGCCCAGAGACTCAGGCAAGCCTCCGCCCATGGGGGCCTACCAGCCGTCTCATGCCACTGGGCCAGGCACACCTATTGGAAAGATAGACTCAACAGAGTCCTTGAAATTAGCCTCCAGTGATTTTCTTTTTTCCTTTTTTCCAGTTTTGCTTATTTATCTTTTTAATTTTTTTTTAAATTTAATTTTTATTTTATATCAGAGTATAGTTGATTTGCAATGTTGTGTTGGTTTCAGGTGTGCAGCAAAGTGATTCAGTTATACGTATACATATATCCATTCTTTTCCAGATTCTTTTCCTGTATAGTTTATTAGATAAATTTCCCTGTGCTATACAGTAGGTCCTTGTTTATTATCTGTTTTATGTAGAGTAGTGCGTATCTGTTAATCCCAAACTCCTGATTTATCCCTCTCCCCACCTTTCCCCTTTGATAACCACAAGTTTTTTTTTTTTAAGTTTGTGAGTCTGTTTCGTAAATAAGTTCATTTGTATCATTCTTTTTTTAGATTCCGCACGTAAGTGATATCATATGATATTTGTCTTTGTCTGTCTGACTTACTTCACTTAGTATGATAAAGCCTCCAACGATTTTCATTCTCAGACTGAGAGGACAGACCCAAAACCTCCTCTTCCCCAAGGTATTAGAATTATATCAAAAATATGTGTACTCAGTACCACCCCATGTGATCTGCTCCTTATCCTTCTGAGTTTCCTTCCGGAAAGGTTCCATCAAAGAAGGATGTGCCAGCACAGTTGTGCACAAAGAATGCGTCCAGGTGATGTCGCATGAGCTCTTGGGGACTGAGGCGGGAACAGGCACTGACACGTGGCATTTAACTCTTGGGAAAGATGATGATGAATATTTCCCTGTCTGTTTTCTGGAGATAATTCTTCATTGCTTCTTGTTACCTGTAGAATAAACTACAAACTCCATTCCGAGAGTCATAGACATCTCTTTATGACTTTCTTACTCCTAAAGCCTTGTTCTTTGACATTGCCCTCCCCCCATTCTATGTTACAGATGTATAGAACAATCAACATTTATTCATTCAACGAGTATCCACTGATGGCATACAATAAGGCAGGCCTGTGGTAGAACTGGGGCAAACCAGTGGACAAATGGGACCCATTGGTCCGTTCTCTCTAGAGCAGGCACATCCCTTCTGGATACTATGTTACCTGCTCACCCTTCTCTGACAGACTCACATACGTCCTAGTGATTTCTCTTATGATCCACCTGCTCCCAGAGATGTCTCTGACCGTGAATCTTAGGTTTCCTTCCTTTGTGCTACTCTACCGTGGAAGGCATACCTCTGCCATAGCAACGGTCACTCTTATTTTAGACCATTGTTTACCCCTGTGACCTGCTTTCTCTACCCCTTCCTTCCGTTCAACACTCCACTCATGTTCAAGTTTCTTTGCAATTTTATAGCAGGATCTGTGTCTTATTCACATTTTTTCCTTAGGGCCTTGTACAGCATCTGACATGTAAGTGATATCATATGATATATACTACACATTCAATAAATACGTTGTAGAATCACTGAATGATTAACTTACTGAGGCTACTCTGATTTGGGGTTACCCAGTGTACAGAGTCGTAGATTGATATAACTGTAGGCATGACAGAAATTTGTAAGACCATTTCTAGCCCTCCACATCACAGATGAGGCATTTCTTAGTTGAATCACAGGAAGCAATACAAATACCAAATACCCAGTGTTTGGAGCTGCAGAAAATCTGTGAACAGAAATAATAATAACTGAAGTTGGAGGACATACTTCTGTTCAGTAGTTAGTCTAAGTGCTAGTCAGTAAACAGGTAGGAGTTTGTGTAATGATAGGATATGTTGAAGTCTGTTCTACTTTGTTGAGCTCAAGCTTCAGAGTCAAGGACCATAAGACATTTACTCAACTGCGAGCTCAATGATGAATCATGAGTTAACTCAGCTGCCGTCTTGCAGCCTTGTTCAGTGAACGACTCCAAGGTGCGGGGAGAAGAATCGTTCAAGGTTAGGGTAGAATGCCTGGGATGGATTTAAGTGGAGAGGGGAGGGATGGAAATGGTTTTTATTCGGTGAATGGCGGTGAGACTTGAGTCTGGTGTCCAGAAGAGCTGTTCTGGTCAGAGCTGTGAGGCAGGAAGGAAAGGGAGGAGTTTGCTCCTCTAGAGGAAATTAATTTCTTTTTATCCTCTGATGTATCCTCTCTTTTCATTATCTCTTGCTTTTCCTTTTCTTTTCTCCTTGTGTTTTCCCCATAGAAATTGCCGTTTCTCTTTGGCCACAGTTCAGTTCTTTAAAATGCAGCCACCTGTGTGTGTGTGTGTTGAGGAGCATATGCTTTTCATCTTCTTGTAAGTTGCACTTAGAGTTGGTTAAGTTCTACCATAGTGGAATCTGCCCAAGAAAATGTCCAACAACTTGTGGAATGTGATTTGATAAAGGCAATTCTTTTATTTTTTAATTGAAGTGTAGTTGATGTATAATATGATATAAATTACGGGTGTACAATACAGTGATTCACAATTTTAAAAGGTTATACTCCATTTATAGTTATTATAAAATACTGGCTGTATTCCCTGTGTCATACAATATATCCTTGTAGCTTATTTTAAACCTAATAGTTTGTACCTGTTAATCCCCTAACCCTATATTGCCCCTCCCCTCTTCCCTCACCCCAGAGGTAACCACTAGTTTGTTCTCTATGTCTGTGAGTCTGTTTCTTTTTTGTTATATCCACTAGTTTCTTGTATTCTTTAGATTCTACATATAAGTGATATCATACAGTGTTTGTCTTTCTTTGTCTGAATTATTTCACTTAGCATAATGCCCTCCAAGTCCATCCATGTTGCTGCAAATGGCAAAATTTGGTTCTTCTTTATGGCTGAGTAATATTCCATTGTATATGTGTACCACATCTTCTTTATCCATTCATCTGTTGATGGACACTTAGGTTGCTTCCATATCTTGGCAACTGTAAATAATGCTTCTGTGAACACTGGGGTGCATGTATCTTTCTGAATAGTGTTTTTTTCTTTTTCAGATATATACCCAGGAGTGGAATTTCTGGGTCATTTGGTAGTTCTATTTTTAGTTTTTTGAGAAAGCTCCATATGGTTTTCTACAGTGGCTGCACCAATTTACATTCCCAACAGCGTATGAGGATTCTCTTTTCTCTACATCCTTGCCAATATTTTTTATTTGTGTTCTTTTTGATGATACCCATTCTGACAGGTGTGAGGTGATAACTCATAGCTGTTTTGTTTTGCACTTCCCCAAGGATTAGCAATGCTGAGCATCTTTCATGAGTGATGAGGGCAATTCTTAAGCTAAGAATTGAGTTTTCTCACTGACAATTCATGGCCAGGCCAACTGGGTGTTTGAAGTATGTCCTCCACCTGGTGACTTGCTTCTCTAACTGGTGGCTACTGTCCTCATCAGGCCTTTTAGCCCATCAGCTTATAATTGTTAAAACTGGCCAAAAAAGGAAAATAAAACTCCAGTTTTTTTTTATGTCTAATTAAAACAAAAAACTCCTTTAACACGTTAAGGTCTTGAACCAGGACCGTTAAAAGAAAATACCTTTCAAGATGAAAGTGAGGTGTTAGCAAAGCTTCTGATATTTATAAATGCAAAACAGTGACTTTAAGTTTAGATTTTATATCTTCAAGCAAAATTTACAAAGAAGTACTCACCATAGCCTAGATGTTCTTTCTCTGGGTTACAGAGCTTTGTAGGGCTGCTCAGGGGGTGACTATACCCTTAATCTATTTTATCGTGTGCACTTGTTTATGGCCTATATTCTTCCACAAACTTACAGGTAATGCAAATGAAGTCCTTTTGATAGATAGATATTTACTTTTCATTACCTAGAAATTTAACAAATAAAATATTTTTAGTGTAGTATTTTTATTCCGGTAAAGTGTTTTATCCCAGTAAACATGCTCTTTCATTCATGTACAATTTTAAATGGTTTCTTTTCTCATATTCCTGATTTTCCTTCCTTTATTGGTCAGACCAACCTATTTATTAATAAAAGATTAATAAATGCCAGGCAACCCCTGGGTCTGAGCTCCCTAGAGGAAGAGGAGGGACGGCAAGGAACTAAGTATCTTTAGTTCAGGAAAGCTGTCATGATTATTTTCTCAGCACGGGAAGCTAATGTACCCAGCAAGGAAAGCACTGTAACTCCTTTGTTTCTATATTTCCAACTTTGTGTTAATAATCATCCACTTTATCAGAAACTTCTCATTTCCTTGAAATATGCAATTTTAACAGGATTTCATACATTCTTAAGTATCTCTACTCCATCTCCTAGCAAGTATTTTTTCCTGCAGCCATGTCAAAATTTATAATAGAGTTTGATAAAATTTTAAATATTTGGTGGATTTTTAATATTTAATATTTGAATAGCTTATATATTCCATAGCAAAATATTCAAAGCATGTAAAGGATATATATGAAAAGTAAACCTTTCCCCATTCCCTGCCTTCAGTTTCCTATTTCCAGTTCTCTTTTCCAGAAACAACCAAGATTACTCATTTCTTATGTATCCTTTCAAACATACATTTATATATGCAGAGTATTTATGCTTGCCCTTCCCCCTTTGGAAGAATAGGAGTGTATTACACACTGTTCTGCATTTTGTGTTCCTCACATATCTTCATATCTCAGAAAATGTTCCAGATTGGTATTTACAGAAGTACCGTCTCATTATATTTATCGCTGCCCTTTATTCCAGTGTATGGAAATACCATAAGTTATCCAGCAGATTTCCTATTGATGAACATCTAAGTTGTTTCCAATATTTTGCTATTACCCTCCACTCTGCAGTGACTATCCTTGTACATGTGTCTTTGTGCACACATGTGAAACTATCTGTAGGATAGACTATTAGATTCAAATTGCTTGGTCAAAGGGAATGGAAGCACATCTCAATTTCGATAGGTGTTGCCAAATTGCCTTTCAAAGATGTTTCCCCAATTTATACTCACAGTAACGTGGCTTGAGAATATGGGTTTCTCTTTAAAATATGCGCCATCTATAAAGAGAGGTAACCTGTTCAGTATTTGCCATTCCATCTTGCAATCAGCAACTAAATGAATATACCAGACACTACATGTAATTAAAAGCCCATTACAGTTACTACTGAAATTAGTGTGATGCTCTGTATCACCTTCTGCAGCTGATTAAACGCATGGTTAACATCCATGCCTCAACTTGCAATCCTGCAAGTGTTTAGTGGCTGCACCCAGAGCATTTGACAGCAGTGCTCATTGACGGGAGAGAGAATGTTCTGTGTGTTTTAGAAAAATAAAGGTCAATGTCTTCAGCCAGATGCTCTTTTGTTAGACAGGTATTTAAACTGTGATCTTATATCTC
>NW_006799027.1:777044-821985 GCF_000442215.2 Lipotes vexillifer | reverse complement strand
TTGAGCACAATATTATCCATGATGGGAAGTTCAGCAGGTGTTTGCTCTCCCTGCTGAAAAATGTCTGCACGTTTGACGATGGCTCGTAATAAGATTGTTTAGAGTCAACCTGAAATGATTCTGTCTGCTTTTCACGTCAATAAAAATAAAAATGGTTTCAACCTCTGATTTTAGAATTAGAAATGTTAGTTTTATTATTATTATTGGTGGAATAAATATTTTATTTTATTTTGAATTTTATTTATTTTTTATACAACAGTTTACTAGTTATCTGTTTTAGAGATATTAGTGTATATATGTCAATCCCAATCTCCCAGTTCATCCCACCACCGCCCCGCCCCTACTTCCCCCCTTTGTGTCCATATGTTTGTTCTCAACATCTCTGTCTCTATTTCTGCCTTGCAAACCAGTTCATCTGTACCATTTTTCTATATTCCACATATATGCGTTAATATACAATATTTGTTTTTCTCTTTCTGACTTACTTCACTCTGTATGACAGTCTCTAGGTCCATCCATGTCTCTACAAATGACCCGATTTCATTCCTTTTTATGGCTGAGTAATATTCCATTGTATATATGTACCACAACTTGTTTATCCGTTTGTCTGTCGATGGGCATTTAGGTTGCTTCCATGACCTGGCTATTGTAAATAGTGCTGCAATGAACATTTGGATGCATTTGTCTTTTTGAACTATGGTTTTCTTAGGGTATATGCCCAGTAGTGGGATTGCTGGGTCATATGGTAATTCTATTTTTAGTTTTTTAAGGAACCTCCATCCTGTTCTCCATAGTGGCTGTATCAATTTACATTACCACCAACAGTGCAAGAGAGTTCTCTTTTCTCCACACCCTCTCCAGCATTTGATTTTTGTAGATTTTCTGATGATGTCCATTCTAACCAGTGTGAGGTGATACCTCACTGTAGTTTTGATTTGCATTCATCTAATAATTAGTGATGTTGAGCAGCTTCTCATGTGCCTCTTGGCCATCTGTATGTCTTCTTTGGAGAAATGTCTATTTAGGTCTTCTGCCCATTTTTGGATTGGGTTGTTTGTTTTTTTTAATATTGAGCTGCATGAGCTGTTTATATATTTTGGAGATTAATCCTTTGTCCATTGATTCATTTGCAAATATTTTCTCCCATTCTGAGGGTTGTCTTTTCGTCTTGCTTACAGTTTCCTTTGCTTTGCAAAAGCTTTTAAGTTTCATTGAGTCCTATTTGTTTATTTTTGTTTTTATTTCCATTACTCCAGGAGGTGGGTCAAAAAAGATCTTGCTGTGATTTACGTCAAAGAGTGTTCTTCCTATATTTTCCTCTAGAGTTTTATAGTGTCTGGTCTTACATTTAGGTCTTTAATCCATTTTGAGTTTATTTTTGTGTATAATGTTAGGGAGTGTTCTAATTTCATTCTTTTACATGCAACCATCCAGTTTCCCCAGCACCACTTATTGAACAGACTCTGTTTTCTCCATTGTATATCCTTACCACCTTTGTCATAGATTAGTTGACCATAGGTGCGTGGGTTTGTCTCTGGGCTTTCTATCCTGTTCCATTGATCTATATTTCTGTTTTTGTGTCAGGACCATATTGTCTTGATTACTGTAGCTTTGTAGTATAGTCTGAAGTCAGGGAGTCTGATTCCTCCAGCTCCGTTTCAAGATTGCTTTGGCTATTCAGGGTCTTTTGTGTCTCCATACAAATTTTAAGAGTTTTTGTTCTAGTTCTGTAAAAAAATGCCATTGGTAGTTTGATAAGGATTGCACTGAATCTGTAGATTGCTTTTGGTAGTATAGTCATTTTCACAATATTGATTCTTCCAATCCAAGAACATGGTATATATCTCCATCTGTTTGTGTCATCTTTGATTTCTTTCATCAGTGTCATAGTTTTCTGAGTACAGGTCTTTTACCTCCTTAGGTAGGTTTATTCCTAGGTACTTTATCTTTTTGTTGCAGTGGTGAATAGGATTGTTTCCTTAATTTCTCTTTATGATCTTTCGTTGTTAGTGTATAGGAATGCAAGAGATTTCTGTGCATTAATTTTGTATCCTACAACTTTACCAAATTCAATATTTAGCTCTAGTAGTTTTCTGGTGGTATCTTTAGGATTCTCTTGTGTATAGTATCCTGTCATCTGCAAACAGTGGCAACTTTACTTCTTCTTTTCTGATTTGGATTCTTTTATCTCTTTTTCTTCTCTGATTGCCATGGCTAGGACTTCCAAAACTATGTTGAATAATAGTGGTGAGAGTGGACATCCTTTTCTTTTTCCTGTTCTTAGAGGAAATGCTTTCAGTTTTTCACCATTGAGAATGATGTTGGCTGTGAGTTTGTCATATATGGCCTTTATTATGTTGAGGTAGTTTCCCTCTATGCCCAGTTTCTGGAGAGTTTTTATCATAAATGGGTATTGAATTTTGTCAGAAGCTTTTTCTGCATCTGTTGAGATGATCATATGGTTTTTATTCTTCAGTTTGTTAATATGGTGTATCACATTGATTGATTTGTGTATATTGAAGAATCCTTGCATCCCTGGGATAAATCCCACTTGATCATGGTGTATGATCCTTTTAATGTGTTGTTGGATTCTGTTTGCTAGTATTTTGTTGACGATTTTTGCATCTATATTCATCAGTGATATTGGTCAGTAATTTTCTTTTTTTCTAGTATCTCTGTCTGGTTTTGGTATCAGGGTGATGGTGACCTCATAGAATGAGTTTGGAGTGTTCCTTCATCTGCAGTTTTTTGGAAGAGTTTGAGAAGGATGGGTGTTACCTCCTCTCTAAATGTTTGATAGAATTCACCTGTGAAGCCATCTGGTCCTGGGCTTTTGTTTGTCAGAATATTTTTAATCACAGTTTCAGTTTTATTACTTGTGATTGGTCTGTTCATATTTTCTGCTTCTTCCTGGTTCAGTCTTGGAAGTTTATACCTTTCTAAGAATTTGTCCATTTCTTCCAGGTTGTCCATTTTATTGGCATAGAATTGCTTATAGTAGTCTCTTAGGCTGCTTTGTGTTTCTGTTGTAACTTTTCCTTTTTCATTTCTAGTTTTATTGATTTGAGTCCTCTTCCTCTTTTTCTTGATAAGTCTGGCTAATGGTTTATCAATTTTGTTTATCTTCTCGAAGAACCAGCTCTTAGTTTTATTGATCTTTGCTATTATTTTCTTTGTTTCTATTTCATTTATTTCTGCTCTGATCTTTATGATTTCTTTCCCTCTACTAACTTTGGGTTTTGTTTGTTCTTCTTTCTCTAGTTGCTTTAGGTGTAAGGTTAGAGTGTTTATTTGAGACTTTTCTTCTTTCTTGAGGTAGGATTGTACTGCTACTGCTATAAACTTCCCTCTTAGAACTGCTTTTGCTGCATCCCATAGGTTTGGATTGTTGTGTATTCATTGTCTCTTGTCTCTAGGTATTTTTTGATTTCCCCTTTGATTTCTTCAGTGATCTTTTGGTTATTTAGTAATGTATTGTTCAGCCTCCATGTGTTTGTGTTTTTTCCATTTTTTTCCCTGTAATTCATTTCTAATCTCACAGCATTGTGGTCGGAAAAGATGCTTGACATGATTTCAGTTTTCTTAAATGTACTGAAGTTTGACTTATGACCTAAGGTGTGATCTATCCTGTAGAATGTTCCCTGTGCACTTGAGAAGAAAGTGTAATCTACTCTTTTCAGATGGAATGTCCTATAAATATCAGTTAAATCTCTCTGGTCTATAGTGTCACTTCAAGCTTGTGCTTCCTTATTAATTTTCTGTCTGGATGATCTGTCCATTGGTGTAAATGAGGTGTTAAAGTCCCCCACTATCATTGTGTTACTGTCGATTTCCTCTTTTATAGCTGTTAACGTTTGCCTTGTGTATTGAGGTGCTCCTATGTTGGGTGCATATAGATTTATAATTGTTATATCTTCTTCTTGGATTGATCCATTGATCATTATGTAGTGTCCTTCCATGTCTCTTGTAACATTCTTTATTTTAAAGTCTATTTTATCTCATACGAGTATTGCTACCCCAGCTTTCTTTTGATTTCCATTGGCATGGAATGTCTTTTTCCATCCCCTCATTTTCAGTCTGTATGTGTCCTTAGGTCTGAAGTGGGTCTCTTGTAGACAACATATATATGGGTCTTGCTTTTGTATCCATTCAGCCAGTCTATGTCTTTTGGTTGGAACATTTAATCCATTCACATTTAAGGTAATTATTGATAAGTATGTCCCTATTACAATTTTCTTAATTGTTTTGGGTTTGTTTTTGTAGGTCTTTTTCTTGTGTTTCCCACTTAGAGAATTTCCTTTAGCATTTGTTGTAGAGACAGTTTGGTGGTGCTGAACTCTCTTAGCTTTTGCTTGTCTGGAAAGCTTTTGATTTCTCTGCTGAATCTGAATGAGATCCTTGCCGGGTAGAGTAATCTTGGTTGTAGGTTCTTCCCTTTCATCACTTTAAATATATCATGCCACTCCCTTCTGGCTTGGAGAATTTCTGCTGAGAAATCAGCTGTTAACCTTATGGGAGTTCCCTTGTATGTTATTTGCCATTTTTCCCTTGTTGCTTTTAATAGTTTGTCTTTAATTTTTGTCAATTTGATTACCATGTGTCTCGGCATGTTTCTCCTTGGGTTTATCCTGCTTGGGACTCTCTGTGTTTCCTGGACTTGGCTGGCTATTTCCTTTCCCAGGTTAGGGAAGTTTTCGACTATAATCTCTTCAGATATTTTCTCGGGTCCTTTCTCTCTCTCTTCTCCTTCTGGGACCCCTATAATGTGAATGTTGTTGCCTTTAATGTTGTCCCAGAGATCTCTTAGGCTGTCTTCATTTCTTTTCATTCTTTTTTCTTTATTCTGTTCTGCAGCAGTGAATTCCACCATTCTGTCTTCCAGGTCACTTATCCATTCTTTTGCCTCAGTTATTCTGCTATTGATTCCTTCTAGTGTATTTTTCATTTCATTTATTGTGTTGTTCATCTCTGTTGGTTTGTTCTTTAATTCTTCTAGGTCTTTGTTGAACATTTCTTGCATCTTCTAGATCTTTGCCTCCATTCTTTTTCCGAGGTCCTGGATCATTTTCACTATCATTATTCTGAATTCTTTTTCTGGAAGGTTGCCTAGCTCCACTTCATTTAGTTGTTTTCCTGGGGTTTTATCTTGTTCCTTCATCTGGTACATAGTCCTCTGCCTTTTCATTTTGTCTTTCTGTGAATGGGTTTTTGTTCCACACGCTGCAGGATTGTAGTTCTTCTTGCTTCTCTGGAATAAATATATTATAATGAATTTCTTATAAGTAATTATTTTGTCATATTTGTAAATTCTCAGTTGACACCATGAGGCTCCTTTTTTCTCTGTGATGTGTTACAGCCAAACCCACCACCTTGTCTGAAACCTGAGGTGAATCCTCATACCTTGCTTTGTCAATTTGGTTCAATGCTTTGACCTCTCTGGACATCAGTCTGCCATCTACTTTTGGGGTCAGTGTTTTCTTGGTAGGATGTAACAGCCTATAACAGCCTGATGGTGAAAATCATGAATTTTCACTCATGTAAAAATATAATGACTTACAAGGAATTCATTATGAAATATCTATTCCATTAATACAGATCTTTAACATTGCTGATTCTAAAACAGAAGTTGAAGCCATTTTTATTTTTTATTGATGTGTTAAAAGTAATCAGTATTGGTCAGTGAAACTTCTGTATTTCTAAGTGTTAAGTAAATGTATCTCACAAAGGAGAGTAGTAACAATCCATAAAATACTACAGAAAGGCATGATCACAATTCTTGTCTTCTATTTCTATTCTTTATAATCTACTTTCTTTCTTGCTATTTCTTCTCCTAGTCTTCCCTTTTAATGAGTCACTCCTCACTCCATAAACACTGTGCTCATCCAAATCAAGTTGGACATATTCCAAATTAAACTTATCTCACCCCAAACCAGCTCCTCCTCCAGAGTTCCCTATGTCAGTGAGTTAGTGTCACCATGCATCCATGCCACATATTAACACTTTCTCCTCCTCCCTCTGCCCTTCCTGCACAGCCCATCAGTCACCAAATACTGTTGATTCTACCTCCTAAATACCTCTCAAATCTATCTACTTTTCTCCATCTTTAGACTTACCTGGACATAGCTTCCTAAATGACATCCCCACATTGACCCTTGTTAATACCAGGTCACTTTCCTACATAAAGAACGCAAGGTTAACATTTCTATTGTAAGCCAAGACAAATTACCATGGACTGGATTTGCCCTTTTACCTGAAAAGCTAAGGGGCTAGGAAGAATGTATGAAACAAAATTTCTCAAAACGTTGGACTTCAGGCCACCAGGCAATAAAAGACAGAGACACTGAGACAAGGAAACAAGCCATGTGAGTCCCATGACTGACCCAGCCTATGATGTGGGGAAAGGGAAGCCACATGGAGCCTAGTCATCTCTCTGAGTTAAGGAGAGTGGAGCTGGAAGGGCAGGGAGATTGATGTTGTGGTTAGAGTTCATAATACAGAGTGTCAGAGAGGAGAGAGCTGCAAAGAGAGAGAACTCTGGGAATCTTCTGGGTTGCCTCCTCAGGTATTCTACTGAAAAGTGACCAGTGCATGTCTGTGAGGAAACTATCCAGGGTTGAGGAAGAACTAGTCAGAAATATTAGAATGAAAAGTTCCCAGGGCTCAATTAGGGCCAACAGTAATGCCCATTCCCAGCAGACAGAGTGGAAAACCTCATAATTTATGGTTCTTTGAGTCAGTAGTCTAAGTAGTGAGAAAAACTTTCCATAGATGTAATGCTCCACTGGTCCTGCCTTACCATGCTTAAAAACAAGACCCAGGAGGATCAAAATGTTTCCAAGTAATTTGACCATGGCGGGGGAAATGCAAGAAAGTTTACAGGAATCCAGAAATATTCAACAGCCAATAAGATAAGAATAACAATGTCTGGCATTCGATCAAAAATTACCAGGTATACCAAAAAAATAAATAAATAAAGCATGGAAGTACAACACATATTGAGGCTAAAAATCAAAGCTGACTCAGATTTGATACTGATAATAGAATTAGTAAACAAGAATATTAAAATAGTTATTATAACTCTATTTAATATGGTCAGAATCAAACAAAAAGTTTGAATGTATTAAGTAGAGACAGAGAAAATATTAAAAAAAGAACCAAATCAAACTTCTAGAGATGTCTGAGATGAAAAATGCCCAGGATGTGGTTAACAACAGATTAGACACTGCATAATAAAAGATTAGTGAACTTAAAAACATAGCAGCAGAAACTATCCAAAATGAAGCAAAGAGAAAACAGAGTGAAAAAAAGGAGAACATTAGTGAGCTCTGGTACAACTTTAAGAGGTCTAATACTGTGTAATTGGGGTAGGACAGGAAAATTATTTGAAGAAATAATGGCCAAAATATTTCCAAATTTGATAAGTATAATCAAACAGATCCAAGAAGCTTTAAAAACAAGAAACATGAAGAAAACTACACTAAGTACATCATATCAAATTGTTTAAAACCAGTGACAAAGATAATATATTAAAAACAGTCAGAGAAAAGGGACACATTAAATGCAGAACGAAGAAAAGTCATTTTCTTCCCAGAAACCGATGTAAGTAAGAAGAAAATGAGAACTTTCAAGTTCTCAAAGGCAAAATATGTCAACTTAGAGTGTTCACCAGTGGAAACATCATCTTTGAAAGATAAAGGCACATAAAGACTTATTCAGACAGACAAAGCTAAAAGTAATTTGTTAGTAACGTCCGTACACTACAAGAAATATTAAATGAAATCCTTTAAGAAGAGAAAAATGATTCCAGATGGAGATTTGTGTCTACACAGAGGAATGAGGAGCCCAGGAAATGGTAACTTTGTAGTTAATATAAAGAGTTTTTTCTTATTATTTAAAACTCTTGAAAAGAGGATCAACTGCTTAAAGCAATAGCAATGTATTGTGGAGTATGTATGATATGTAGAAAAAAATGGATGATAGCAATAGAATGAAGGCTGGGAGGGAAAAATGAACGTATACTGCTGCAAGGTCCTGGTCCTATATGTGAAGTGATATAATATCATATGGGGGTAGATTCTGTTAAGGTAAAGATGTATACTATACTGTAAACCCTAAAACAATTACTAAAATAATTCCATGGAAAGTTATAGCTAATAAGTAAACACAAGAGGTAAATGAAATTGTTAAAAAAAAGTACTCAATCCAGGGACTTATTTCTCCCTGTTAAGTACAACTATAAACTCTGGCAATAATGCAAGAAGCAACCAATGGAGAACTCTGAATGGTGGAAAGAGGAAGGTAACTGATTAGGGGCCTCAGGGCTAGAGGAAAAACTGCATCAGGGTGTCTTTTGATCCCCTTGCCTGACAGAGGAAGGTGACTCACTGACCCCCAACGCCAACAGAAGGTAGCTTCAGATAGTCTCACTTGTGCCCTGGATTGAATGAGAGTCCTGCCAGCAACAACAGGAAGCTCAGTAGCACCAGCAGGAGGACTGACTAAGAGCCCTGTAATGATAAGTGACCAGGGGAAGTGCTCTCCTTCCTCACTGGGTGGCAGTGGCAAGGGGGATCTCACAGCAAAAAGCAACTGGCCAGGGAAGTGCTCTAATTCCCCTCAAGGCCTGAGATTCCCATCCCACACCCAAAGCCACAGAGTGGCTGGGTGATGCTAAAAAAGTGGACCCATCACAATCAGAAACTGGTCCAGGATGTCTCTTTGTCCTCCTGGATGGAGAATCCCTTTCCCCACCTAAAGGCACTAGATACCTTGGCTTGGGGAAACTATATCCCATAACCCCAAGCAGGACCATCAGAGACTAGTGGGACCCCTGGTGGTACCAAAGAAAACAAGCAGACAAAATAATAACACATGGCTCTGAAAAATAAGTTGTCATTGGAACTGTAACCCACAAAATTAGGCCAGGACCTGTATGCTAAGCCCAAATGTGGTGACTGCCTACTATCATTAAAGATCTAAATAGAACACAGAGTCTGATAACATAAAAGCCAAAATGTCCAGGATATAATAAAAAAAAAACAACTACCTGTGCACCAAGAACCAGAATTTTAAAGCAGTGATCATAAAAATGCTTCACCAAGGTATTACAAACTCTCTTGAAACAAGTGAAATAAATAGAAAAATCTCAGCAAAGAAATTAAAGTGATTTAAAAAGAACCAAATGGAAATTATAGAACTAAATAATGCAATAAGACAAACAAAAAACTAGGTGGATGAGCTCAATATTAGAGTGGGTATGATAGAGAAAACAATCAACGAAGTTGAGGACAGAGCAATAGAATTTATCTTCGCTGAACGACAGAGAGGAAACAGCCAGAAAAAAAAAAAAAAGAACCACAGAGACCTGAGGGACAATAACAGGAGATCTAACATTTGTATCAGTGGAGTCCCAGAAGGAGAAGAAAAAGAGAGTGGGACTGAAAGAGTATTCAAGTAAATACTGGCTGAAACACTGGGCAAAAGACCTAAACCTACAGATTCAAGACAC
Source organism: Lipotes vexillifer (assembly GCF_000442215.2). NCBI lineage: Eukaryota > Metazoa > Chordata > Mammalia > Artiodactyla > Lipotidae > Lipotes > Lipotes vexillifer. The sequence continues at coordinate 812,477 of NW_006799027.1, read as the reverse complement.
TGAGCAAACTCCCAGGAGGATGAACTCACAGAAGTCCACATAGAGACATATCATAACTAAATTCCTGAAAATTAAGGCAAAGAAAAAATATTGAAAACAGCCAGAGAGAAACATGTTACCTACCTACCAATTTGAATGACAGTGGATTTCTGTTCTGAAACCAGGGACCCCAGAGAGAAGTGGCACAGCATTTTTCAAGTGTTGAAAGAAGAAAACTGTGAACCACAAATACTACGTCTGGTGAAACTATCCTTCAAGAATGAATGGGAGGGGTTTCCCTGGTGGCGCAGTGGTTGAGAGTCTGACGCCTGCCGATGCAGGGGACGCGGGTTCGTGCCCCGGTCCGGGAAGATCCCACATGCCGCGGAGCGGCTGGGCCCATGAGCCATGGCCGCTGAGCCTGCGTGTCCGGAGCTGTGCTCTGCAACGGGAGAGGCCACAACAGTGAGAGGCCCGTGTACCGCAAAAAAAAAAAAAAAAGAATGAATGGGAAATAAAGGCACTCAGATGAAGAAAAATGGAAAGAATTTGTCACTAGTAGACCTATCCTTAAAGAATGACTAAAGGAAATTCTTTAAACAGAAAGGAAATGATGACAAAAGAAGGAATTTTGGAGCATCAGGAAGTAAGAACAATGGGAGGAGCAGAAATAGATGTATATACAATAGACCACCCATCTCTTCATGACTTTTATAAACCAAATCTGATGACTAAAAAATTGTAACACCATCTGATACTAAATTATATTTAAAAGTGGGGAAGTTCAGGGACTTAGATGGAAGTGAGATTTCTAAACTTGAAGTGGTAATATGTTAACATAAATAAATGAGCATAAGATAGGTATGTCTTATATGTACAATACATATATAGATTTTTTTTCTTTTTTTAAACATTTTTATTGGAGTATAATTGCTTTACAATGGTGTGTTAGTTTCTGCTTTATAACAAAGTGAATCAGTTATACATATACATATATCCCCAGATCTCTTCCCTCTTGTGTCTCCCTCCCTCCCACCCTCCCTATCCCACCCTTCTAGCTGGTCACACAGCACCGAGCTGATCTCCCTGTGCTATGCGACTGCTTCCCACTATCTATCTATTTTACATTTGGTAGTGTAATATGTCTATATATACACTACCACTCTCTCACTTTGTCCCAGCTTACCCTTCCCCCTCCCCATGTCCTCAAGTCCATTCTCTGGTAGGTCTGCGTCTTTATTCCCATCTTGCCCCTAGGTTCTTCATGATCATTTTTTTTTTTTTTAGATTCTATATATATATGTTAGCATACGGTATTTGTTTTTCTCTTTCTGACTTACTTCACTCTGTATGACAGACTTTAGGTCCATCCATCTCACTACAAATAACTCAATTTTGTTTCTTTTTATGGCTGAGTGATATTCCATTGTACATATATATAGTTATTATTGTACATATGTATATATGCTCAGCACAACTAATAGGAAAACTATATATAAAGCTCTCAAAAACACTATAAACAAATCAAGATGGAATCCTAAAGTTAATTTGGGTGAGAATCTAAAAGAACCTTCCATGATATAGCTGCTGTATAAAATCATCTGCCCAATTCAGATGATCAGAGACTTTTATGGCTGGAAGATCATTTAGTTCACTGTTTCTCAATCACTAACATGTATTTTAATCACTTGGTGATTTTATTATAGTGCAAATTCTGATTGATTAGGTTTGGGTTGGGACCAAAAACACTGCACTCCAAACAAGCTGCTGATCCAAGGACCATACTTTAATAGCAAAGATTTCTTTCAGTCCCTTTCTCTAGCAGATGAAGGATGGATAGCCCTTCTCCTGGCTTTTTAGAGCATCGCAGTGACTTTGGAGGACCTAGCACAATTGGACCTGAGTTTTATTAATAGCAGTTTCTCAGAGTCTTATCATGGAGATCTCTGAGCTGGCCCTGGATGCTGCCCTTCCTGTGTCATGGTTTCCAATATTCCATCAATTCTGTGACTGTATTGAAAAAGTCCTTTAATTAATTTCTTCCTTATTTTATTTTATCTTATTTATTTTATTTTTGCTTTAGCTATCCAGAGTCAGTTTCTGTTGTATGTGATCAAAAGAAGAACCTTCGCCAATACAGTATAGCCTGTGTGTTGGACTGGGAGTGCAAAGAAACACAGCATATGTGTTTCACAAGAAAATAAGTTCTTCTTCCCCTGGGATATAGCAATTGAAATATTTTCTTAAAAGTTTACACAGCCCCCTGGTGACTCTGAAATATTCCTCTACAGCATGACTGTTCCCCTCATCTTCTAGGCTCCTATCCATCATCTTAACTGACCTCTCCATTTGAATATCTAATAAACATTTCAAACTTAGTATGTCCAAAACAAAACCCAATCTACTGCAGCAAATGGCACCAGCTTTTGTGTAGTTGCTCAATTAAAAACCTGGAAATCATCCCTGATTTCTTTTTTCCTTTCCCAAATCCAATCAATTAATAGTTTCTGTCAGTTCTACCTTAAAAATATAGCCAGAATCCAACCACTTAACATCTGAACTGCTTCATTCTGCTCTACACCACCACCCTCTCTCCCGTGGAAAACTGCAACGGCCTCCTAACTGCACTTTCTGCTTCTACTCTAGCTTTGCCACACGGCAACCAGAGTTATTCTTTTAAAATGTAAACCAGATCATGTTTCTTTCATGCTCAAAACCTGTCAGTAGCTTCTCATCACACTGAGCATAAAATCCTAATGCCTTACCGTGCTCTACAAGGCCTTATGTGATCTGACCCTTGACTGAACCTCTTACTTCAGTTTCCTCCCGTCTTCTCCTTGTATACCCTGCTCCAGTCATCCTGGCCCCTTGTTATCTCTCCAACTAGAGGTTATGTCTCAGAGGGCAAGGATTTTTTTCTGTTTTACTCACAGTTGTATTTCCAGTGCCTAGAATAATGCCTGCCATAGAGTAGATGTCCATGAATAGCTCTTAAATAAATAAGCAAATTTAAAAAATACTGAATCCAAAAGAAAGCAAAGAAAAAGAAAAAAAGAGAGAGAGAAATAGACAGGACAAATACAAATAAATAGTGAAAATATAGATATAATTCAACCACTTAACAAGAAATAGATGGGACAAATAAAAACAAACAGGGAGATGTTGGATATAACCCAACCGTTTCTATAATTACATTAAATCACAAGGGCCTAACTCTCCAATTAAAAGGCAGAAATTGTCAGATGGGGGAAAAAAAAAAACAAAAATCACTATATGCTTCCTGCAAGAAATGCAGTTTAACTATAAAGGCATAATTAGGTTAAAAGTAAAAGTATGGGAAAAGATATATCATGTTAATACTAATCATAAGAAAACTTCAGTGGCTATATTAATATCAGGCAAGACAGTTTTCTGAATAAAGGATACTAGCAGTGATAAAGAAGGTCATTTCATAATGATAACCAGGTCAATTCATTCTAGAACACAACCATTGTAAGTGTTAATGCATCTAATAACAGAACTTCAAAATATGGGAAGCAAAACGAATAGATGGGCAAGGATAAGTAGACAAATCTTGAAGAATGTCCATAAACAGACCCGCACATACATGGTCAATGAAGTTTCATTGCAAAGGCAATTCAGTGGGGAAAAAAAGATAACTTTTCCAACTAATTTTACTAGAACAATTGGATAACCATACTTATAAAACAACATCAGTTCATACCTTGCACCATATACAAAAATTCACTCTAATTGGATCATAGATCTAAATATAAAGCGTAAAACTTTATTATAAAACTTTAGACGAATACTTCTATCTTCATAGGAGAATATTTTTGTGATGTTTGATTAGGCAAAGACTTCTTACATATAAAGTCAGAAGCACAATCCCTAAAAGAAAGAAGTTTGGTAAATTAGATTTCATCAATTTAAGGACTGTGTTCTCTGAAAACACTGTAAGGAAAATGAAAAGACAGCCACTGACGGTGAGAAAATATTTGCAAATCACATATCAGCTAAGGAACTTGAATTCAGAATATATTAAGAAGTTTCAAGACTCAGTAATTACTAAGAAGATGAACAGCCAAAACCAAAATGAGCAAAGTATTTGAGTTGACATTTCATCAGAGAAGATATATGGATGGCAGATAAACTCATGGAAGTATACTGAACATAGGAAAATGCAAATTAAAACCACAATTACATGTCGATACACACCGATTAGAATGTGTAAAATTAGAAAGACTGATGATACCAGTGTTGGCAGGGATGTGGGGCAACTGGAACTCTCATATTCTGCTGATGGGAATATACATGCACACAGCCCCTGTGGAAACAATGTGTCAGTTTCTTAAGAAGTTAAAGATACACTTACTATATGATCCAGCCACTCTGTTCCTAGAAATGAAAATATATGTCCAAAGATTTATACACAAATATTCCTAGCAGCTTTATTTGTAATAATCCCAAACTGTAAACAACTGCGATGTCCATCAACAGGTTAATGGATAAACAAACTCTGATATTTCCATGCAATCAAATACTGCTCAACAATAAAAGAGGATAGCTTATCAATATTTGCAAGAATATGGATGAATCTCAAAATAATTATACTGAGTGAAAGAAGTCAGACCAAAAATCAATTCATACTATATATTTTTATATATAAAATTTTTATATAAAATTCTAAAAAATACAAACTAATCTGTAATGAATAAAGCAGATCAGTGGTTCCCTGTGGATTGGAATGGGGTTTGAGGAGAGGAGTGACAGGAAGAGGGGATTACAGAGGAGCATGAGGAGTGTGGGTGATGGATATGGTCATTATCCTGATTGTGGTGACCATGGGTATATACATCAATCCAAATTTATGTTTAATTATGTGCAGTTTATTATTTGTTATTTATAGCTCAATATATGTTTTTCCAAAAAGGAAATAGAAGCTGACCTATTTGAATGTCTCACATGCTGCCATTTGACCTACAAAATACTAATATTTTTTAAAGGCAGTGTCTCTTTGACTACAATACAGTTATGCATTCTTGAAGGTATCAGTGGATCAAATTCATAATCTTATAAAATATACACCAAAGAGAACTTAGGATTTCAGCACTAATATTTTTTAGGTGAAGAAACTAGCCTGGATGGGGTAAATTGATGTGCCCTGAATCATACAACAATGCAATGTGTCTAAACCAGCTGCAGAAATGAGTTTTGGTTTCCTGCCCCCCATAAAGCAAAGGCACAGTGACATTTTAACAAATGGTCAAAATGTCATGTTCATGTGATCTCAAACCTGACTTCCTGATGGTGAAATCTACTGGTTGAAAAATTTAAGCAATCTTTTGAATCGTTGTTGAGTATAGCACAAAATAAGCAAGAGTTTCATCTGACCATAAATCTCAGAATATTTCGGTACATTCTGTAGACCATATCGATGGCTTTAAATGGAATGCATTTAATATATTTAGTATTTGCTCCTGTGCAAATTAGAAAAAGCCATACTTTCCTCGGGATAACTTTGCTTTATACTCGCAGAAAATTGCCACAATATGCTGTTTTTGGTTTGTTTAAGATCAAAAGAGTTTAATTCCATTTGCTGGAGAATGGTCATAATAAATAGACAAATGTATGATTTTTTTCAATGTGAGTGGCCCCCTACAGAGTTTGGCAACAATAGGCCCTAGATGTACATTTATCAGAAAAGGGAATGTACCACTAGGTTATTAGAAGTCTGACTGCTATAATTTCAACCAAAGCATTTAAATATTATTAACTCTGAAATTTTAATTTTCCTCAGCTGGTAAGCAGAAGTGTATTCTCATACCTGTGTATATAAGTAATTTTTAAATTAATTTTATTCACATTGAAGTTTTGGGGACTTTTGGGAATTAGAGACAAGAATTTTCTCTCTCTTTAGGAAGAAGTGCTTTAAACCCTGTCATTTATGACTTGAATATATGGAAATAAACAAGATCAATTATATTTTAGAAAATACTTTTTTGCAGTAATAGTCTTTCTAGTTTAAGATGACTAAGGATGATGTCATCGTGGCTCAGCACCATGTTTTAGTTAAGACTGTACTCAAGAGAATTTGATTTGCTTCCCAGCTCTACAGTTGATCCAAGAAAAGTAATTACAGTGATTAATAATAATATTTGATTTTCTAGTCCCCAAGCCCACTCCTCAGAGCTGGTATTATCTGGAGGCAGAGAGACAAATTGCAGGAGGGAAATGGGAAGAATGTCCTACCATTTGAATTTGTAAGCATTACATGGTCCCAAAGCTGCCATTGCAAACCCTGCCTGTGTCACCCATGAATTTTTACATGAGATTTTCAGCACCTTGTTTTCCTGGTCACCCCAAAACTCAGGGCAGAGCAGAGGTGGTGTTTTTACTCTTTAGGGACAAATTTTAATGAATAGCCCTTAAGGAGCACCTCCTTGTTTTGGTTAAGTGCTGTTAAGGAATTTGTAAGTGGTCATGGAGAGTACAGATTTAAGTGAGTCAGGGCCTCTGCTTGGAAACCCCCAAATGAAACAAGGGAAAAATAACGCATCTTTTGTCCTCATCTTTTGTCCTCAAAAGGATCTCACGTTCTCATGTTCTCATCTCTGGCAGGATTTTGATGGCCAATGCAAGGAGAGTTTTAAAATACCCGAGATTTAATATAAACAAGTAAGTGGAGAGAGAGAGAGAGAGAGAGAGAGAGAGAGAGAGAGAGAGAAGGCTGCCCAGGGCAGGGCTGAGTTTCAAGACTCCAGTAGCCTTCAGCTCTGCCACTACCAGGAGGAGTTGCTATGGGAACCATTGCAAAAGATTAAATATATCAAGATACATGATTGTGAGAAATGGGTGGGGAAGGAAATTATATTAATGTTGAAACGATGGTTCTTCTATTTGTGGGGTTTTCACATTATTTTTTTCTAAATCATACAAAAACTCCTTCCCAAACCCGGAACTCATTAACAAAGAAGTTTGCTGTAGGCGAAACACAGAGAAAATAAAATGTTCATGTTTCACAGTACACATTAAAGTGTTATGATTTTTTTGTAGTGCTTGGTTGTTTTCTGACCCCAGTATCACTTTTGGAGTAGACTCTGCCATCTCCCCTTAACTGGTAAAATAACCTCATAGGATTGTTGGCAGAGGGTTCTGGAGCGGGTCAGCATGAGGTTCCTCACTTTTCCTCTTATCCTTGCATGTAGCACATACACCATATTTTGTCTCTAATTGTAGAAAAAAAAATTTTAACCTCTGTTGCTCATTGCAGTGCTCCTTAGAAAACAATTTCCAGAAAGTCCATGCTAGAAGGATAAGTCTCTTAAGAAAGTTTTTTGAAATAGTGTAAATACTGTGATTTGAATTAGGATTCACCAAGTTCAGAATTTTTCAAAAGAAGCTTTCTCCTCCTCCATTTTATTGTTATTATTCTTACTATGACTTTTTCTCAATCTATGAGAAGTCAGTTGTTGAATCTCACCTTGCAAGTAGGGAAGCTGGATCAGAGAGTTTCACTAATTGACTCCTGGGGTCCTTGTCACCCAGAGGCAGAACTGAAACTCTGTATTGCCAGGCCATTGTTTTGTCTGTCACCGTGTTGCCCCTTTGCCCTCTTGGAAGAATTTATTTATTTTAGGAAGTAAGATTTAAATTAGGAAAGTCCGTTGTTCCTTCATTTTCAATCAACTTGTTCAGATGAGGTAGGTTTCTAAAAAATGACAGGAAAACATTTCCCTCTTTGGCCATTATTATGGGTCACGGTTCCAAGTAAATCCCTGTAAGGCACATATTGCACTTTTTTGGTTTACTTTGCCTTTTCCCACCCTTTATTATTGCTGTCACAGTTGGCTGAGGAAGAGCCGTGTGTCTGATAAGATGACACTCTCCGAAGATTTATTCTCTACAAACATTCTGTTCTACAGAAATAGTGTAACAACAAGATATTTATTTTGAAAAACTGTTATATTCACCACATATAGATGTATCTACGTTGAAGTGTTTAAGAAGTAGACTAAGTAACGTGTCCATGCTTTTTACAATATGGCCTCAAGTTATTTCAGAAATAATACATTTTTCACTTGGAAGATAATGGACCATCAGAGGAAGAAGAGGCACCTCAGCCAGGTGGGAGCCAGGAGGGAGCAGTGGAATCCGCCCCTTCCTTGAGCGGCCCCTCAAGGTTGGGTCTTCAGAATACATTTGACCGCTCCTTCTTTTGCCTGGTGCAGCTCTTTGGCTGTTTTAGAAATATGCTCAGGGTGGCGAGGGACATCGAAGGCTGGGGATAAAAGGTTGGTGGGATCAAGGGGTAGTATCTTGGGTGAATTTGTATGAAAATCATGCACAAAGATATTTTTTTTGGAATAAAAATGGATCACCAAGCTTTCTTCTATTAATCAATAAATAACACTAAACAACAACAATACCAACAAGCCTGACATGGAGGTTGCTACTAGTTGCCATTTGCTTCTCGGACAGAAGCATGACGACCACCTTCCATTCATGTGTATAAAGGCCATTCGTACATATAGACCGCAAGGCTCATGAGCTAAAGGCGCTATAAACAAATGCCTCCATCTCACCTACAAATTTTGGGAGGTGGCTGAAAGCAAGGTTGGATAACTGACATTACCTGTATCTAATAGTGAAGAGTCTTTGAGGGCGGTGGCCAGTGACATGGGCCTCTCCAAATCAAGCATCACCAGCTCTTCTCTGCCACCCTTTCCTGAGCACTTTTGGTGTTTTCAGCACTACAAACAAGCCCACACTTATTTCAAGATGATGAGAGTTGGGTAATTAAATTAATCTTCCCACCACCCTTTGCCGGAGGGCTTGGACGAGAGCATATTAAGTGTACACTCCTTGTTCCTTTCATAGATTTGCTCCAAGTGATGTCACTGTGGAAGGAAATCAAATGCAAGTCATATTTTAATGCATTTAAGACTCAAGGTTTATATTCAACATGCTTCTGTTTCATTTGTGGGTATTTTCCTCTTCAAGCGCTGTCAGTTGCCACTTGGTTTGATTCTTTTCAAATGCAGCTTGGCAGTAATGCTGACCACATCAATTTCATATTCTCTTTTATCTAACTCGAGGATATCAGAGCCTGTTTCATCTTAATGAGGTCTAGTTCTATTCCTATTACCAGGCGATTTTCCTCTGATAAATCACTGTGTCCTGTGGTATCACTGCACCCGTAATAGCAGGCAGGTGAAGAGCGAACCTCCATGCTTCTTGCCTAACTGAACCATCGCTCTTTGGCAGAGCTGCCTGGTTTCAAGATCTTGAGCAAATTCCTGTCCTGTGGATTTCCCTGTGTCATGCCTCTGCTTGCCCCTCACAGATGCTCTGATTCGTGGTGGGAAACAAGGTCTCCTTAAGAGGCTATGACATGTGGCTTGCTTGAAAGGTTTCTGCTCCCTGTGAAGGGCCACATATGAAAGCTCTTCTCTTTGGTCTTTAAGAAGTGCCAAAGCAGGCCCAAATGACGATTTTCCCCCGAAAGGATTGTGTTAAATTAATTAAAAATAATGAAAAAGTTCTGACTTTTCTGCCTAATGCAGCCAAGAGAAAATTCTGAGATGAACATTCATGCATTCATTTATTCACTCAATATTAATTGAACTCCAGCCTTGGGCAAGACATTGCTCTAACTGATCTGTGGGATACATAGCTGACAGGCCTTGAACGATGGGTGGGATTAGGGTTTCATTTCGGTTGGGATCAGAGAGGTATTTCCACTGGAGGAAACAGTGTGAGCATTGGCAAAGAGATGGAGGGGGCAGAATTTGTATGGGATAAGGATGTTTGGAAAGGCAGGTTGAGATCCAAACATGATACAGCTTATTCTGGTAGGTAAAAGAAGACCATACTTCTAAAGTCAGAGGTGTGTTTTAGAAATCTGCGACATAATTCAATCCAAACTATTCCAACTCTTCTCAAAGTGTCAAGACTGAAGGAGCTTAGAGTTCAGTAATTCCAGGGGAGATGCAGTGATGATTTGACCTAGGGCAGGAGTGGAGAGAAGACGGAGAATGTTGAGATCAGGGGTTGAGGTTTCAGGAAGACCGTGAGGACGACTGCATTTTTAAAGCTCCCCAAGTGAAATGCAGGAGGAGGGTTATGTGACACTCTTCAGCATTTTATAAAGGCTTGTTTTCAAGATAATAATGTCTAAGGATAATTGCCTTAAGTATATGCAATCCATCCATTTTTCTAAATAGACCACATTGTCTTGGATTAAACCAGATGAGGGGACAGCGGATTCTCTGGAAGGCTCTGGAATTCTCTGGACCTCCTCTTGGCATTCTCTGGTTGAGCTCTCTTCTGGGGTTGAGCCATTGGCATGTATTCAGGGATGTATAGAACTGAAGTCTTTTATAAGCCATGATTATATCATGTAGGACAGCTGTTGAGAATACAGAGAATTCTCTCTAAACTGACCCAGAAAAACTTTTCATGTGGGTCTTAGTGCCAGGCCCAATTATACTTCTCTTGAGCAATTGCTTTCTCTTCTAATAGTTTCAAAAAGGGTGTTTCCTTCTTTGGGTTGGCTGCTAGAAAATGAAGATCCCAATACTCATCAGACTTCTAGTGAAGTGTACTTATAGCAATTATTGTTTCTTCTTTCCTCATTTTTTTGGCTTGCTTTTAAAAGTATTGTATGTACTTATGTAAGTCACAGCAAATCATTTTAGGAGTAAGAAGTGACATAAGTAATAACTAAAATGTGAGTCACAGAAAACACTTAATCTTTCAAATATATTCTAGGCTAAGACTTGAACTTTCTCCATTTTTTTCCCCAAGGGTTGAAGCTCTGAGTCATAGTATCATTCACTTACTGGAATCTACAGTAGAAAAACAATATTGGACGAAAATTCTAGACTTGTGGAGGGCCAGACATGTTCCCAATTCATATTGTCTTTTGGCGTTGTCCTATGTGACCAGTTTCCAAATAGTTATTTAAAGAAAGTTCTCAAACATAAATATGAATTAGGAAAGAAAGGCTTTGGCAACTTTGGGACTCAGGAATTCCAAGCAAAAATGAGGATAGAACATTAAATTCTTCAGTTTTCTGATGCAGAATTTCTGGTATCAAGAGCTATAAAACAAGACAAATTTGACAAAAAAATGCTTCTCTTTTCTCATATACACAAAGAGACATATACTATAGATAGGAGAATAGTTCCACCTTATATATATTTAAACTAATTTTCTTCTTTCAGGCCAATTTGGTCAAAATTTTGCCTACACAATTTCTCCTGGAAAATATAGGCATTAATCTCAGAGTCAGATACATGTGTAAATAGCTGAAAATCAAACAGTTCATGCCATTTACACTGCCAAAGTGACACCCCATTTAAATTTTTCAAAAATGTTTTCCAGATTTGCAAATCCTCTTTGATGCTTTAAATTTAATGAACAAGTGCTGAAATGGTTTTACAGTGGAAGTGAGGCTTTTGAACCAATAGCTAAAGTGGCTGTCTCACTCAGATCACCTGGGGACACAATTTCTAGATGGCCAAATGGAATATAACTGTCTTGGAGTCACTTTTTCAGTTAAATGTAGTGTGTGTATTACCGTAATTTCCTGTGGAGAGCACCTGAGCCCGTCCCCACCAACTCAAGTTCAACACCAAACAAATATGAGCTTTCCAGAGCTCATATGATTCTCGGTTCTCTGGGCAGGTGTTCAGATGTCTCCAAGAACTTTTAATAGGCCTGGATACAAACCATTGCTGGTGAAGAAGGGGAGGAAAAAAATCCTCATCTAATATGTAGGGATTTCTTGGTCTGAGAACACAAAGAAGTAGAATCACAGAATAACGAGGCTTTCCATTGGTTTAGAGAAGGGCTCGAAAAGCTGTGTATATATTTGAACCAAACTTTCCCCTGTGGCAGAGATGACTCTGTGCGACGGAAACAACCAATGAGCCCTCTCCTTGGTTCCTGGGAGCTTGGGTCCCACTGGACACTGTGGTGCATCCCAGTGGTGAGCAAGTTAACGTCATCCTCTGCTAAGAGGCCTAACAGAACATGCTGTTGCACTGCCCGTTTAAGGCACGCGGACACCAGGTTTCCCATCGTAGTTCTCCATAGTAACCAAGCTCTCTTGCAGAACTAGTCTGTCAACAGTGCCAGGAGCACTGACACCACCACCGGGGAGGTTGTTAGACATGCAGATGTACTGGCTTCGTCCCAGACCTGCCAAATCAGAATCTCTGGGGCTTGAGGCCCTACTCGGCCCCCACCACCCGAGGCCTGATGACAGGTGATCCTGTGGATGTTGAGCCTACTCCCTAGGCTCTTTATGCCTTTGGTGTTGGCCTCTGCCAGTGCCTTGCTCTCAGCTGTCCTCAACATGGTACCCTCATTCACAGACTATCCCTGGAGATGCCCTTCAGCTGTTTCCTCCCAGCTGGTATATTTCCCTTGCCCCACCCAAGCCCCACCAACAATGCAATGCATCCTCCATTGTTTCTTCCTAACCCTGTGGCCACTTTATGCGTACCTTCTCCCTATTGTGGGGAGAGAAGAACCTTGACTATTCCTGGAAGTGGAGAATAAAATCCCCCTTTAAAAAAAGGAAACTTTTTGACTTTCATTTCTTTCTCTCCATGCACTTCAGTGGCTTTTTCCCACTTATTGTGTTCTTAGTCATAAAGCTTGAATAACTCATCTTCCCAGAGCTGGCGGGGTGGGGGGTGGGGCGGGCCTTATCCAGTTTGAAAACTGCATAAAACAATCAAATACTCTTCCACATTCAACGTGACTGTGCTAGTGACTCACTGGACAGAGGCCAGGGGCATCCTTCCCCTGATACCCACAGCTCTCCCCAGGCCAGGGCTGATGTGTATCTGTTTATAGTGGGACTGGCCTCCTGCTACTGGTGGCATGAGTGTATGGATATGGGTGCCTGAAAGTATACCTGTCAGGTAACAAAATGGAGGAAGAAATAGAAAAACCAGAAATATCATTGTCGGTAAGACTCCCTGAAGTTCATGGCGAGGCTAGTGGTTGACAGACTTTGGGGTTTGGTAGGATGTGGTTGGCTGCACATTGGGAAGTGAAGGCTGTTTCCTGGTCCTTTCATTAGAACCTCAAGTTCGTCGTGGTTACATAGAATGCTTCCAAACAGTTTTTTTTTTTTTTTTTTTTTTTTTTGAGGATCTTAAATAATTTACCTTCCCCAAAAGAAAGTTTGGACAAAGGTCAGAGGGTTAACTGCATTGCCCCTTTTGAATATACAAATTAAAGAACCCATTTCCCCTGAGCTGGCTTTTATTATTCATCATACGGAAGACTTGGGATCCTAACTTGGGAATCAGGATATTACGTAGTCTTTCTATCAGACTGTTTTGAGTCTTAACAGACTGATTCAGTTAATTGCTCCTTCCCACATATTGCTGTCTTTTGGAGGCATTATTCTACCTCTTTTGAACTTCACTTCCTGCTCACCTCTCTACCTTCACAATTACACACAGATACTCTTTTTTTTCCCCCTTCCGCTTTGTCTTGAGCTCTTTTGGTTTAAATATCTTTCCAAACCCTTGAAGAAACACCTGAATTGCATAAGGATGTCACCTGTGTGCTGTGTGTCCTAGAAAAAAACGTGCTGTTTATTGCAGCGGCAGCGCTAACTTTCTCTGACCATAATTAGTTCATCCACCAAGTACAATTAAAACTGTGGTCTTGGGCTTCCCTGGTGGCGCAGTGGTTGAGAGTCCGCCTGCCGATGCCAGGGACACGGGTTCGTGCCCTGGTCTGGGAAGATGCCACATGCCGCAGAGCGGCTGGGCCCGTGAGCCATGGCTGCTAAGCCTGCGCGTCCGGAGCCTGTGCTCTGCAACGGGAGAGGCCACAACAGTTAGAGGCCCGCGTACCGCAAAAAAAAAAAAAAAGAAAAGTGTGGTCTTGGTGGCGTCACAGAGCAGCTTAGTAGCCGATCTTATTTCCCTTCCCTTGCAATCTTTTAAACATGCTCACCCCTATTTTTTCGGATGCGCAGGCTCAGCGGCCATGGCTCATGGGTCCAGCTGCTCTGCGGCATGTGGGATTCTCCTGGACTGGGGCACGAACCCGTGTCCCCTGCATCGGCAGGCTGACTCTCAACCACTGCGCCACCAGGGAAGCCCAAGAGTTGACATCTTAATAATACAGTTTATTGGTAGAGTAGAGAAAGTTTTATTGACCAAGCTCAAAAATCTCTAACATGAAGACCATCTTATTTTCCATCTACACTGGTGTTATGACATAGTTCTAAAACCATCCTCAGCTCTTTCAAGTGAGGATGCTGTAGAAATACAAATTGTTAATATTATTACAGTTCCGCATTTCTTCTCTGCTCCTGACAGTTTTTTGGACACGTACACACACTTATCTTCCACTAACACCCAACCTCTCAAGAAATGAGAAAAAAAATCAGCTGTTTGAAGAAATAACCATTGTCTACAACTTCACTGCTATAACATCCTGCTAGTTTCAGGAGGGAAAAAAATACCAAACAAAACTATTTACAGCAGTTGAAGACCTGAAGCATTGTTCTCAATGAGAGATTCAAAAGATTGGACATCCCGTGTAATGAGCCACTTCTGGCAGCAGGGTGCCTGGATTCTCAGATTCAGAAATACCACTGTTTTCGGAAGAATGCCATAGGTCCATTTTGATTACATAATTTATTGAACAGAGCAGTACTCTCGGTACCTTAAAAAATATTCTTGGATTTTGTGAGTGTTTGTTATAATTCATTAGTGCAAGTTATGCTCTATTATATAATTACATCATGTTATGCCAATTTTATTAAGTAATTTCTAGATGGCAGGAATGGCTTCAGTTTAACTCAGCATTTTCAGAGCCCCTGCTTCCTCAGGTCTTTTATGCTCTCCAGCCTTTATTTGTATCTGAATTTCATTGATTCCATCTTTGCTGTAAGTGGGGCTAATGAATATGTATTTGTATTTTTCTCCCTTTCTCCCTCTCATTCATTTAAGTAACTGATACTTAGGAAGTAAGCAGCACCCTGCCGTTGACCCTGGGGTCCAACATTATGCAGACTCTCCCCCAGCCCCCCCCACCAACCCATATCACCATTTCTGGTTCTTGGCTATTTTCTCTCCTGCAGGCCTGTGTCTTCAAGGCTGGACTTGGATGTCTGGTTGTCCCCTCGAATGAAACATCTAGGACAGGTTCCCTGGGTCCATCCTCGGTGACATAGCCATCCTGGTCACTTGGGCTGGGAACCTCAGAGTAACTCTGCAGTTCTTTTCTCAGCCCCCAGATTCAACTCATATCCAAGTCTTTGACACACCCTCTGACCCCGACTTCCAGCCCCACTGTCCCCACTGACTCAGACCTTCACTTCCCTTAAGCTTTACTGCGCCAGCCTCCCAGCTGCCGTCTGCTTTGCCCTTCCTACCTCCATCCCACCTGTGTGGTCGGATTCATCTCCCTAAGGACCCTGCTCTGATTATGACAATCTCCTGCTCAGAAACCGTCAGGGGCTCCCCTTTGCCTGCAGAATAGCCTACCCACTTCAGCATGGAAGGCAGTGAGACCCTCCAGCTGCCTTCCCAGCTTGTCTCCCCCCCCTCCCCCTGCGGCCCCCTCCCCTTTGCTGCTACTATTTCTTCTTCTCACACCCCTGCGTGACGCATCCTTATTCTGCCTTTTCTTCAAATTCTTGCTCAAGGGTTGCCTTCTTCATAGAGCTCTTTCCAACTTTTCCCATAACATGGAAACAGTTGAATCTATTTTAATTGAAACATTATTTGCTAGAGACCTAATGACACTGTATTGTTCTCGAACCAGCGTGCCGTAGCTCTGTCTAAAACACAAACTCACTTTACATTTACCTCCAACATCCCCTGGCAGGCAGATTTTGACCAGGACAGGTGTTATTCCTTGGTTTGCCCCACTGGGCCACAGAAATGACATTCGCTTTGCTGTGATTACCCACTACGTTATGGCAACGTGCTTAGCCGCCATCACGAAGTAGCAATGAGGCCACTGTTGCCTGCCTTGCTGCGGGGAGCCTCATGTGCAGAGCAGACCTTGGGGCCGGGCAGGATGGGGGAGCAGAGCTAGCCAGAGGAGGCAGAATCAGGAGGAAGTTGTGCCTGCAAGACTTTACGCAGAAGTTAAAAGGGAGAGCCAGACAAGGACCACGCAAGTCAGATGCCACAGGGAGGATGTCTTCTGGGCATATGAGCTTTGTGGCTACGTTGACCGAAACAAGTCACCCTCTTAACGGGATGACTCAGATCTTCCCTTATTGTTCCATCCAGGGGCTTAGAGACCACGTCTACGAAAAGGAGACTCTCAGCCCTTTAACAAGGAATATAATTCAGTACGCATGTTGCCATCTATCAGTTAAGGATGAGTAATGAGATAAAATACATCTTGAAGTGACTCTGACTCCACTGCCCTGAAAGATGCCCTGGTAATCAGCACAAGTGATCACCTCCTGTAAATGATCTGCATGAGGAACCATACAGAGTGACTTGGCCACCTAGTTATTTATAAAGATCAAGAAAAAACCCCTAGAATTACGGATTTACTCTTAGCAACAATAGGTAAAAATAAAATGGTTAATGTCTTCTTTTGTTTGTGAATAGTAACTTGAACTAAGTAAATTGACCAAAGAAAGTCACGGACTCTGTGCGTGTGAAAGGGTCACCAGGATTTCCTTACGGATTGTTTTTTTCTATGAAACTATTCTTTCCATTTCTCTCAGTCCTCCTTAAATGAAATACTTTAGTAACTTCTACATATGTTAAGATTGTGTTTTTCAGCTGTTTGCCAAGTGGCGACATTCTCTTCCTTGGCCTCTTAGTGTCCCATGAGCAACACATTTTGCTGCAGACATTTCTTGATACCTTTAGATGTTGGCTCTAAAGGAAACTTTATTAAAAATGGAAGCTTTTTGGTGAGGAAACTAAGTGGTCCACTTTTACGAGTGTAACTGGACTGAGTTCTCTTTAAAAAAAACACAAAGGACTAAGCTTTGGGGCGCTTCAAACCTCATCAACTACATTTGATCCCAGATATTATCTAGGCTTATCTTGAATAAGAAAGTGCCAAAGGCTCGAGTGCTGAGACTCTGAGAGCATTTTCACTCATCAGGAGGCTGATGAAGCTTATTATTTGCTGTCCAAAAAGCTTCAGGTGCTTACTGACCTGGACCAAACTTGAAACATTAGAAAGAGAAAAGGAATGTTCTCCTAATTGAAAGCCCCAAGGAAACCACAAAGTAGAGATGGTCCACAGAGTATATAGATGGTCACTTCTTGGTGCAGATTGGGGAGCTGAGTTTTTCTGCCAAGAGTCTGCAGCTTGGGAAGGCTCATTTCCCATCACCTACTGAGACCGGTGACATCCGACACCACGTTTACAGAAGCTCAGCCATGTTTTCACACCTGGTTAAGTGTCCATATTTCCTTGCATCCAAACAAGAAGAGTTTTATACATACCTTTTCACTCAAGTGTTTGAACTCTCAGGAGAACCATCCAACAGCCTCGTTCTAGAGTTGCTCAGCCCCGAAGGTCAAGTTTATTCAATACCCACAAAGGATCCCAGTGCTTGCCAAGAAAAACAGCCCAGCAGCTGCATCCTTGCATGTGCGGTGCAAGCTTTAAAATATTATCTTAAAGTCATTGCTTTGGGGAAGATAAAGATCCTTCGGCCATACTGGTATTTTTGAGGGCTAGTTAATGAAATACCTCCCCCCAAATTATCACTTTTTTCTTCCATTTTGTTCCATCGGCTATGGTTCTCCCAACTGATTAAACTGTCCAAACTTTCCTTTACATAAATTACTTCAATTTTCCTACAGAAATTATAAAGATCCCATATTTACCAGAAAAAAAATGTCGATGAAAGAATTATTTGAAAGTCACTTCTGGGATAAAATATGCTGTTATTTATTATTTATTTATTTACTTATTTTTGGCTATGTTGGGTCTTCGTTGCGGCAAGCGTGGGCTTCTCTTGTTGCAGAGCATGGGCTCTAGGCACACGGGCTTCAGTAGTTGTGGCTCTCAGGCTCTAGAGTGCAGGCTCAGTAGTTGTGGCACACGGGCTTAGTTGCTCCAAGGCATGTGGGATCTTCCTGGACCAGGGCTCGAACCCTGCATTGGCAGGCGGATTCTTAACCACTGCACCACCAGGGAAGCCCCTATGCTGTTATTTTTATTACTTTATTCACAATTGGATATTAATGGTGAAAAACCTAATTAAATCAGTGTTGTGATTGGGCAAAAGAGGCTGCTTTATTTTTAAAAAGAAGGGGCCAAATCCTGAATGGTCCGCGGCTAGTATCAATTCCTCTTGTTCAGTCTTTTCAGGGAGTAAGTTTTGGGGAGGCAGCGGTGTGGGGGACATTTAAAGAATGTGCACATCTTCAGTCTTTCTATGAAGTATCTGATGAATCAAAATGTATTTTCTTTCTTTTATTCTGAAGGGCGAGTTTTCTTATCTCTTCTGTGACTTCAGTATTTTTCAACCCAAGTAAAGGTCAGAGATGACATATGAAATTTTAGCAGCCAAGATAAACAATCTTCTATTAAAGCAAAACATTTTGTGGCACTGGTGAAGCTCGTCAGCTCACTGGGAGGTTTGCTGAGGGACAGTGGGAATGGAGAGTTAAATCAATCAGGGATTTCTAACTTGAGATTTTGCCAGTGTTTCTTTGTATTAAACTGTTACAATTCAGGAGTTTTCGGCCCACAGTATCTTCACTTAAACTATTCCATTATTGAACCTTACTCACATACTTGCATAATTCACTGTGTATCTTTTCCTAGGCTGGTCTTGCAGTATGGTCTCTTGGTAGAAAGAAAGTTGTCAAACAATTACCCTTTTGCTCATGTCACCTGAAGGTGCTGTACTTTTGCTGTCCTGCCTTTGATATTTCTTCATGTTTTTTCTCTGTCCTTTCACTCCAGAGCTGAAAGCTCCTACATAAAACCAGAAGTTTCAGTTCATGACAGACTTTTTTAGGGCGCTGACATCTTTGCAGTATATACATAAATAAATAAGCTGAAGAATCCCAAAGGCAAGGGGAAGCCTTCAAAAGAGCAGAGATCTCATTTGCAGCCAGAATTCCAATTCTCTCTGCAGGAGGATTATGCAGTACTTAGGGAGAAAGATGGAAAGACACAGGAATGGAAATCGACGCTTTCTTCAGAAATTTGAGTCCCTGTATTCAAAGGTAGATGGGGAGATTGCCAATAATTCATATTCCAGGCAAAGAAGGGATTTTGGCTTGTCCCAACGAACAGCTCCAGGTTAAGAAGGGGAGCAGCCGTCCCGATTTTTCTCCGTCCGTGTGATCCTGGACAGAGGTGAGGTCTCCACGGCCCTCGTGCGGCCTTCCTGCTGTGCTTCCTCTATAAGCTCAGGTCAGAGAGCACCCTGGGTTCTCACCCCTTAGGTTTGGACGTGCCCAGTTTTCCTTCAGTGCTTGTGTGTGGAATTGTTGGAAACATTCTGAGAAGCCATTGTTTGATCTTATTTCCTTTATTATGTTCCCCTCCACATGGAGCCTTTTCTCTGAGGAGCTCAGGACCACATGCCACAATTAAAGGCCTTAATTTGGAGTTCAATTATGCCTTTCTGGGTCAGTGCTCTGTGAGCCGAATTATCGAGATCCCGCCGACGACCTGACAAGGAGAAAGCCAGCCGGGGCAAGTGGAACCAGGAAGAGGTGAAGGAAATGTGGAAACACTAAGATGGGTTTGTGAGAGAAGGACTTGCCAGGAGCCAAAGTGTTCACAGGGAGGTCACAGTGTAGTCGGGGGTCTATTAAAAAGTGACTGGAGGAAAGGAACCTAGAGAGTTTGGGGAAAGCCGCTGCACAGGTGCAATTTAGTTGAGAGGGAAAAGGAATTTTCTACCCCTGAGCTGTTCAGAGCCAGAGGCTGAGATACACAAAATGTTCCAGGTTCTGACTTTTCACCAATAGCCCTTCTCTTTTTAAATTACTTTATATTCATGGTGGCCAGAGGACATGAGCAATGGTTATTATAATAGTAATATGAACTAATAACTTTATTATGTATTAATAATGATAACAATAGTAAAATGCTTACCATTATTCAACGTAGAGGTGTACTGAACAGGCGTGGTTGGCTGTATTCCCTCCAAAGTGCTTCAAAGCTGACAGTAAATAATTTTAAGAGGTTTAAGATCAAAGGACAGGGACTTCCCTGGCAGTCCAGCGGTTAAGACTTCACCTTCCAATGCAGGGGGTGCGGGTTTGATCCCTGGTCAGGGAGCTAAGATCCCACATACCTCGCAGCCAAAAAACTAAAACATAAAACAGAAGCAGTATTGTAACAAATTCAATAAAGACTCTAAAAATGGTCCTCATCAAAAAAATCTTTAAAAAAATACCTCAATTATTTAAAAAAAAAAGATCAAAGGACAAACAGACTGAGAGATGGCACAGAGGGGACGAGAAGTATCAGTGACATTTCAGAAGGATGGAAAGCAGAGGGGAAAGGAAAAGAGACTTATCTGAAATTTCTGTGCCTCCAGAGAGAAATGGCAATAAGGAGTCCTTTTATTATCTCATAGGATCTGGGACTGGCTCAAGAATTGGCAGAAAAGGTACTTCAGTAAGCTGGAAATTCTGTTTATGGAGTAGTTAGAACCCCGTCTCCTCTGTCTCTCATTCTTCCTGACCTGAGCAGGGGGCAGGCAGAGTCTCTGTAGAAACTGGAGCAGAGACTCTAGTTCCATGCTCACAAGGCAGCTGATGGCAGGTACGTTGCAGAAGTGAGAGCTGGGAGATTCCATGACTATGTCTTACTGAGACAGGTACCTCCCTACCCACAGCTCCCTCCTCTGCCAAGGTCCCCAGCACCCTTGCAGTAACTAGAGACTGGAGGATTTCTCTCTAGAGAAATTGAAGTTTCCAGGAAAAAAGTCTTGTTGATGTTGATATTTGGGATCATCCTTTAAAATTGCTGGTCCTTGTTCTGCTCTCAAATGCAAAGCTCATAAGCCCTATGGAGGCACCCTGAGCTTATAGTTAGCTCTCTAGCTCCTCTTTCTTAAATGAGTGACGGCTAAGAACCACCAGTTCCTTAGGAGAGACTCCCACATAAAGGGCAAAACAAACCAAAAGAAAGAAAAAAATATGAAAAAAACACAGCAATGTGAGGAAGAAAAGAAGACTAAAACAAAACAAAACAATGCCCTAATAATTATTATCTTCAGATTGAGAAGGAAGATATTGTATTTATGAAATAAGAACAGTATACAATGGGAAAACTAGAAAGAACTTTTAGAAATTAAACAATAGTAAAAATAAAGTATTTACTAGAAAGGCAAAAAGTTGAAAATTGTTCAAAAAGTGGAGGAAGAATGAAGATGACTTTTATCCTTATAAAAGGAGAAAAAGATAAAAAATGTAGAGGCTTGATCCAGTAAGTAAAATATCTTATTTTACATACTTATCAATTTGATAAGAATTCCAGAAAGAGAAACAGAGAAGAAGGGAGAAAATTATCAAAGATATGATTCAAGAAAATATTTTAAAACTGAAGTATATGAATTTCTACACTAAGATTCCAAAATAATAAGCTAAAACCAAAAAAAACAACAACAAAAATCAGACAAAACAAAGCACCCAAGACTCATTATGAAATTCTAGAGCAATAGGAATAAAGAGAAAACCCCAGAAGCTTCTACAGATTAAAAAAAAGCACAAGGGCTTCCCTGGTGGTGCAGTGGTTGAGAGACCGCCTGCTGGTGCAGGGGACATGGGTTCGTGCCCCGGTCCGGGAAGATCCCACATGCCGTGGAGCGGCTGCGCCCGTGAGCCATGGCCGCTGAGCCTGTGCTCCGCAACGGGAGAGGCCACAACAGTGAGAGGCCCGCATACTGAAAAACAAAAAACCCCACAAAACCAAACCAAACACACACACACACACACACACACACACACACACACACACACAAGATTGAATTGTAGAATTGCATCAGACTTCTTAGTAACAACAGTGGAAGCTGGAAAAAACGGTATTACGGTGCCTTTAAAATTGTAAAGGAAATGTTTTCCAACCTGAAATTCTTGAGCAAGTCAGATTAGCAAATGAAAGTGAGGAATTTTAAAGACATATTAAAGTCTCGAATAGTGACCTTCCCTGTGTCTTTTCTATAGAAGCCACTAGAAGATTGTTCTAGGAAGACAGAGGGATAAAGAGAAAGATAGAAGATCAGGAAGTTGTGCATCAGGTGCAAAAGAGAGAGAAAAGAAGTTCCCGGGTTGATGATGAAGAGAAGGCACAAAACTGCAGCCGTGCGTAGTGAAACCAGAAGAGATTAGAGCAGGAGAGAGAAGGTTCCAGGGACGTGAATCAAAAAAGGGTTAGAATTTATGACACATGTGGCCGTGTTAGGAGACCCCATCTCTGTCAAAGAATGATTGAGTGATGGGGCATAGAAAACCAATCAAACAAACCAAACTGAGGCAACTATGAACTGAAAAAAAAATTATACAAAAAAAGGAAATGTTGTCACAGTTCACTGTGTGATTCAGCTGGAAACAATAATTGCACAGAGTAACAAAGTTATTGTATAATGTTATGGGAGGATGGTAGGGAACAGAGACTCTGTGTGTGTGTGTGTGTGTGTGTGTGTGTGTGTGTGTGTGTGTGAGTGTGTGTGTGTATTTATTGGTATAAAGAATTAAATCCTCCCCTGTTTTAATAGGGAACTGATACATCAGGTCTGAATTTAATCATAGTATTTAGAAAAATGGAAGCAAGTATCAAAAGAATCAGCTAAAAAGCTGAAGCTCTTGCCACTGGGCAGTAGGACTCAGTGGAAAGAGGTGTGGGGAAGGGAATAACTAATTATTCATGGTAAACTTTGTAGTACATTTTTTGTTTAAATTATGCACAAATATTGATTTCATAAAAACAGGCCACCTAACACTCTGCTTGGCATTAGGCATTCTTTTTCATAACTGTACGTGAATCACTATGTTATCTCCTTCCAGGCCGTATTTACGCAATGGTTAGGTAGCTTGAAATTGTATTCTTTGGCATATCAATGTTTCATAAAAGCATGATTCTAGAGAGCCCAGTAAAAATGCTTAATGGCAAAAATTGAAGAATTTCAGAAGAGAAACGACGGGATATGGTTTTAAAGGGGATAGAAATAAAACAAGTCAAAAGTATGCTTCACTGAAAATAGGGGGTGGAGCTGGGGCCCTGAGCCAGGTCTCAGGATCCAAAATGAAGTGCTCATCCGTGTCACAGAGTCACCCATCTGGGTTACCTGCCAAGCAGAGCACTAGAAATAAGCAGTTCTGTGATTTTGTCATTCTTACTGTTGGGTGAATCTCAGAAAATAATGACTTCTTTGAAGTCAGGACCATGAAATTGCCATAGAAATCATTCTATGCCTCTCTGGATGATTTTGAATAATTATGAATAAAATAAGCGAAAAGCAGTGTTAACGCAGAATGTGTCTTAAGTGCAGAGTCAGAATTCATACCTCGTTTATTTATTTATATCAGCAGATACATTATTTGGGGGGCGTTGATCATTGTGCAGAGTCAGAATTAATACTTTGCTTACTTATTTACATCAGCAGATCTTTTGGGGCGTGGTCATTAGTGAAGTCGAATTTTTTAATTTCAGTCTCATGTACTTAATCTGCTTTTTGAGCCAAAACAGGAAGATGATTGCCTTGATGTTGCAGAATGTTTGCTGTAAGGACAGCATGAAGGGGCAGCTCACAGAAATCTGTCCTTTCTTCGATTTCATAAGAAAACTTAGCAAGATCCCACAGCACTGAAATGTTGGAGGCGAGGCAGTTGCCACTCACCTGCCCCTCTGGCCTCCCTAGCGCCCTGGGTTATCTCTTTCGAACCAGCCCTGATTTTGATATTGAAATTTTTAGGCTTACTGCCTAAGTAATTACCCCTTGTCCCTGAGCAGGTCTAGACTTTCCCCTCACATTCAGTGTCCTCCATTCTGCATTCTCAGCAGGATGAGAATTTACACAGCAAGGACCGTGTTGTCGAAATCAGATTATAAAACTTTATATACTGTCAGTGCCTTGGACTCTATAAAATTCAGTTTTCATGCCCTGCTTGGGTTTGACACCAGACTAGGAAAAGCTGAACTCTGGGTCCTGAGGAATCCTCTTGCCTTCTCGACCACAAACTCACGTCCACTGGAATCTTAGAAGTAGCCTAAGCGGTCTGGTTGTGATACTTGCCAACATTTGCCTTAAGCAAGCCCTTAACTTCTTTCATAGTTCACTTTTAAGATTATGCAGTCTCTGTATGTCGATGAGACTAAACAGTGTCAGCTGCTGGCTTTTGAATCGTTTCTCTGTTGGTATCTTATTATTTCTGTGTTCTCACCTCCTTCCCCTGGAGGCATCATCTCACATGACTAGAGCTATTAGTTCCACCCAAGATTGTAGTCTAAGGTAGACCGGACAGATGATGGATGCAGAAGACAGATGTTTCTGAATCCACAGTCACAAGCTTTAGACTATGTCAAACACCCAAGGAAAGGGTTATTATTCTGTCTCACTTATACATTCAGCATTTGGGTTCAGGTGGGGTGTGAGACACAGATGAGCTACCTGTCCATGGAAAACAGAATATTCTGGCTTCCCTCTCCCCCCTGGTATCTCTCTGTTTCTGTTTATTGCTCTATTTTTCTTTCCCTCTCCTGGGAAGAATAGCTCAAAACTGGGATGCCTCTATTGTGAAAGGTTTTCTCTTTTTTTAGAAAGTTCAGTTATGAGCTCATCTTTTAGATTTGTGTTTTAAATTGCTTTCCTTTTAATCTGGATCTTGGCTTCATTCAACATATTAAACCACAGCATTAGAATGGTAACTCAATTCATTTTTAAGGATTTTACTTTTCTTTCCCAAACAAGAATCTAATGCAAAGACACTTCTACATACTCTGCAAAATCATTTGTTGTGTTAAATCTTCCTTTCACCAAAATTAATTTCTAGATCTTGATAATGACTTTTATTAGATAGTTTCAACCTCTGAATAGTCTTTCCAACATAATGACAGAGCTTTAAGAGAAACAATTCCTGAGTAGGGGAGATGGAGGTTTCTGGATTTCCTTTGGATTTGGGGTTCAAATCATTTGTCTGGGTCAGACTCAGAGTAGAAAACAAAGTTTGGGGTCAGTCATTCTCTGGTAACTCCTCTTCATCTTTGCCCCCCACCTTTCTCCACAGCAATGTATGAAGGCTTATTAAGGTCGAGAGCGTCAAAACAGCTATGGGCAGCCGTGTGGACAAGGCAGTGGCCTGTTGGAAAATGTCTGCAGTTACGTTAAGCTTAGATTCTCCACACTGGGTGATGCTTTCAACAACAGTGCTGTTTGCAGACCCACCGGCTGAAGGAGGGATGCCCTAATCCTCCCCAGGACAATTTATTTTCTATGTGGTTACTGATAAAGGTAAAAATCTCTATTGTCGAGGGGTTATTTTCCTCTCATGTCTCATTTCCTCTGCTTAGGGAAACCTCCCTTCTTATTAGCACGAGTATATTTACGTAAACAGAGGCTGGGGGAAGAATGTGTGGTTTTAGAAGATCCACCTCTTGACCTGTTACCACTAAATGTGTTCGTTAAATCTTCCCACTGACGTCTGCTCCTGATTTCCAGTTTTGCCAGTTAAGCTGCATTGATGCACCTGCGGGGACAGGTAAGGCCGGCTCTCACTTGAAGACAAAGACTGGACCGATCCGACCTCTGTGATAGAGCCGTTCCTCCTTGCTGCGTCCACTCACGTGCTTACGGCAGACGTCACTACTCTCTAGTGAAGCCAGGGAGGAGATTCGCGCGCTGAGAACCTGGTCATGTGCCCAGGAGGATAGGATGTGTGCAATCCTATGGCGGGTTTTAGAGCCCATCACCAGCGTCAGAGGGAGAGACTCAAAGCAAGCATGATACGTATTTACAAGTGAGATCAGCTAAAAGGAGCATCTTAAGCAGCCTTAAGTAGAGAAAGAAGTCACACCGGGCAGCCTAGAGAGGTTTGGTGGAAATGATGGAGGGCTGCATCCTATTTCCTTGGGTGAAGCTGTGTACATTTCTGTTTGTGCACGTGAGAAAGGGGAGGTGGACCAGTCAGTCCTAAACCACGTGGATGTTTCCCTCTCATCTCTTTTCTCCACTGGTGAATCGTGTGGGGTGTAGACGGAAGGGAAGAGCTGGGGGATAAACAGTGCAACAAAGGCAGCGGAACTGATTCTTGGGTGCTTAGAGCCGCTGATAGGGGCGTGGATCTGGTACGGCTCCTGACATCTCTCAGCTTTATTCCCCCAGTCCCCAGACCCCACCCCCGTCTCCTGTGCTCCCATTCATCCAAATGTATTGTCCTGGGGTGAAGTCCACCCCCCTAGACAGTATACACAAAACCCTTCCTGATCTGGCCGTTTCTGCTCTCCAGTTTGATCAGCCAGCTAAGCCCGAGTTGCCCGCTGAGTGCCAAGCACGCCCATCCGGTTCTCAGTTCTCCCTCCAACGTGCTCATCTCACCTCCAGCCTCCTCGATGCTCTTCCTTGTTCTCCCCTTGGAACCCAGGGTCAGACTCCTGCTTCCATTTTTCCTGGGGAAAACTTGAACAGACAATCCTCTCTTAGAGATGCTGATTTCAAAGATCCAGAGAGAGAGAGAGAGAGAGAGAGAGAGAGATCGATCCAGGCATGCATAGTGTCAAAGGCTCCCCTGGAAATTCGGAGAGCTTGGAAACCATGTGTGAACATCACTTCTCTGGGAATCTTCCTTGATCTGCCCCTCCCAACTGAACTACTGTGGCTTTGATTGCGTATCTCTCCGATAAATGTTCACTTCATGAGGGCAGGGACTCTGGCTTAGAAGTGGTTCAAAAAATAACCATTGAACTGAATTGAAATTGGAGAGTGTTTCCATTATTCCTCTTCTGCTCTTGCTAAAACAAAAGCAAACTTCTTTTTGGCTAGCTTTTGCTGGTTTTTAGAAGAACAGGACAAAAAAAATAAGACAGCAGGAAAATTACAAATCTGGAATAACAAAATTCTTACAAAGGCTGGCAATATTGGTCCCTGGTTGGTGTTTAAATGTGAATGATGCCAGGATCACACTTACTTAAACTTTTTTTTTTTTTTTTTAAGATTGAATCCAGTGAAATCCCTGCTTCTCATTTTTTCAGTCTTTCGTACCATGATGTGGAAGATGTCGTTTTCTCAGGAAGAAGACTCACGTGCTTGGTTTGCTTCCATCTCTTCCAATGTATCTCTTCTCTCTCTCACTCTCTCTCTCTCTCTCTCTCTCTCTCTCTCTCTCACACACACACACACACACACACACACACGTGTGCACATGCACGTGTGCAATTTTCTTATAGATCGTGCCAGGATTGAGACACCCAAGCTGAACGTTGTGGGTTCCTCAAATTTGCAAAATCCCATCATCTTCCTTTGCTTCCACACTGTCCCGTTTTCAGCACACCCTTGCTTCTAGAAGTCTCCTGAGGTAAATGTATTTCATGGATGCTGAGAGGAGCAATGCCTGATCCTGACTGTTGATTCTCTGCAGGTCTAGAAGACCCGATTTTATGCTATTAGCTGTTATTTTTGTTGATGCACATGCTATTATCTGATTTAAACATCGAAGGGATTATTTTGTTTTGTTTGTGCCCCAGAGGCTTAAAACAAAAAGAAGGAAGAAAAAAGCCAGCACCGTTTTGAAAAGGAAAGCATCCAGTAATTAAATATACTTTCCCAGAGAGCTGAAGAACAGATGTTCTGTCTCTTCCTGGAGTGGGAAGATGTGGGCTCTGAGAGGGTTGTACCCAGAGCATGTTTCATAATCTTAAAAAGTCAAGGGGTTTGAGGAAAGTCCCTAAGCATGGGAGGTCTGGTTGGGGTAAATTCCTACTTGTGCAGCAACACAAAAGGGAATTTACCACAGTTTTTGGCAATCATATATTTCTTGAATTTTTTTTTCACTGAACTCTCAAGATGAGAAAGATTTTTATCACCGCAAATTAATAGAGTTTTTGAAATTGAGAAAAAAGAAGAACCTTTTAGACTTGGCTAAGACAGTTTTACTGAGTAAATTGTTACAGCAATTTCCTTAACAGCCTACTCTGCAGAAAGAAAGTATGGCCATGTGAGAAGTGAAGCCAACTTTGGAGGAAAAATCATTAACAAAATAGATTGAAATGAAGGAAAATTCTTTTTATTCTATTTTCTGTAAAAATGATTCTGAAACAGGTAAGACTATGAGAGTCACCTGAGGAACCTTTTCAAACACACTCCTGCCTGATCACCCCTTTCCCACCAGCCTCCCCTCAGACTCTCCCAAAGTCCATGTAATTTATTTTTTACTTTTAATTTAATTTTTTTTTACATGTTGCTCCATTTATTTGGCATATGGAGTATATAATTATCATCATTACAAGTAATGATAAGATGGATAGCTAAACCAGGGTTCATATTTCAAACTATTTTGTTGGGACAAACTCCATAAAATGGAATTATTTGGTCAAAGAAAAAGAACGTTTCAAAGTTCTTGATATATTGCCAAACTGGAGTCCAAAATAGTGTGCATTGATTTATACTGCCTGTATCTTTGTCAATAATCCTTGAAAAATTTGAGAAGGAAGAGAATATTTCACTGTTGTCTAATTTTTTTATTTCTTCGATTAGAGAACAAAAGAAAACATTTTTTCGTCAGTTATATGAAAGGACATGTAATTTAGAAAGACTCCCAGGTTAATTCCAAAATGCTCTCTCCACCCCACCTAGCACCCTTGTCCTCGATTTTAGAGCCAGCATTACAAAATATAAATTACTGACGAAGGTACAGCTTCTTAAGCCTCTTTCAGGTGGAGGATGACTTGATTTTTCTGATAGCCTGTCTTATGGCCGCTCTCTGAAATGGCTTCATGGCGCTGGTCCTTCCTGTTCAGACAGATCAGCCTCTGAAGGTGAAACAACCGCTCCTGATTTCCTTAGACGCTTGCTTCAAAGTGGAGTCTCAGCTGCTCATTTTGTGTGCTGGGTCCACGATTAAATTCCTTCTGTATCATTTCTAATGTTACTCTTTTCTGATCTCTCTTTCACTGAATGTGAAATATCTGTGTATCTGAAATCTTCTGGGACTGAAATAAATCTCCAAAGTTATACAATTTTTAGATTTGGAAGGAGCACAAGAGATTGTCTCCCACAATTTTGCAGAGATTCATTTTATAGTATTCTAGTCAGTCACTGCTTGTCTATTTGCAAAAATTAGGCCTGCATTACTTCATGTGGAAGTGTGCTTTATTTGGGGAGAGTGCAGTATTGACCCAAATGAAATGCCCTTCTCTTAAGGTCTTCTCGTGCCATGAATCGCAGAGAGAGATGGTATGTCCTCCTTCAGTAACTGCTTCTCCTGAGCCCAAATCAAGCTGTCAGTCAGCTTAGGAGTGGAATACACTCCCATTTGGTAATCACGGACTCCACGCCCTCTGCTGAATTTGATTTTTCCGCAGACTCACAATTCTCCTGGTAATTGAGCAGTCCTCTTAGTGATGTTCACGTGACCCTCCTACGGCAGTCAGGGCGGGGAAGGGAAACAGGACTGTACTTCTGACCACGACAACCACATGACAGTTGGACATTTGGGATTATATAGAACAAATATCTGTTCATGGAATTTGTCCACTACCATCTGGTAGTTTGGGCATTACTGGGAAGCAGTTTTAGTTTTTTTGTGTAGAGAAAAGCCATTTGAATCTGGGCTTCTGGGGTCATTTCTCACGTTTCTTCTTCAGAAATTTGTGCACTTGGTAAATATATTTTCACTGCTAAGACTAAACTTGTTCACTTTTCTATTAAAAGTTTGGACCTATCTCCATTCCAAAATCCTAGTCTTCTTAGAAACACTAGGATGGTTCCCCCTCCTTACTAATGTCTGTCACCTAAATACTTGCTTTGTATTCTGTTTATCCTCTTCCCTGGCACTTTATAATAAAGATTTCAGAAGCTCTCTACTGCAGTTTCTTCCAAAATTCCATGTGTTTGAGATTGATGAGCTTCTTGATAAAAAGATGCCACACGGAGACTCCTTTGTCTGTGTCCCGGGAGACACTGTGTAGCCTGAATTCAAGACCAAGATGCAAGGACTGGTTGATTCTTAAAGTAGTTCCCATGTGCACCACGTGGCTAATCCAATCAATGCTTTGGGGTTTGAATTTCTTCCCCCAAAAGAGATGTTGAAGTTCTAACCCCAGTACCTGTGAATGGAACCTTATTTGGAACTAGATACATTTATAGATGTAATCACATTAAGATGAGGTTATCCTGGTCATATTGGATGATGGGATGGGCTCTAATCCAATGACTGGTGTCCCCATAAGAAGAAAAGAAGAGACACACAGACATACACAGGGGAGAAGGCCACGTGAAGATGGAGAAGAGATTGGAGTGATGCAGGTAGAAGCCAGGGAGCACTGAGGATGCTGGCACTGCCAGGAAGAGTCTAGGAAAGATTCTTTTCTAGAGCCTTCAGAGGGAGCACGGTCCTGTTGACAACTTGATTTCAGCCGTCTAGGCTCCAGAATGTGAGAGAGTAAGTTTCTGTTGTTTAAATCACTGAGTTTTGGTACTTTGTTTTATGGCAGTCCTAGCAAACTAACACAGCTCTCAAAAAGGACTTTCGGTTTCCTTGGATTGCAGAGGAAGAGACTTGGAACTCCTGTTTGTAGAACTCCTGGTGTTAGAGGCAGAGCCTGGAAGGAAGAGTCCAAACACCCAGGTCTGTGGCTCTGAGCAGTTGTGTACCTGTGACCCTCAGGCTTTTTCACTCACTCACTCCCTCACCTAGCAGGTGTCTGTTGAGTACATCTGAGTCCTGGGATTGAGTCCTGGACCTTAATGAGCTTTCATTCCAGTAGGAAAGACAGACAATAGATGGAAAAATGGGTTCAAAAGTAAACAATGATGTCATTGCTTTAGTGTTCAGGATCAGGGAGAAAAGAGTGTCCCTCGTTCCCGTCATAATTCCTGAAATCTTTGGCATCTCCAGAGTGCTACTGAACCGAACTTGGGTCCACTTGCCCACAAAACCAATCTACTGACACCCAGTTTTGGCGAAGAAAAGTGTAGTGTTTATTGCAGGACCCAGCAAAGAGAACAAGCAGCTCGTGTGCAAAAGACCCGAACTGCCCCGTGGCTTTCAGGGAAGGGTTTTTAAAGGCAACGTTTGGGGTTGCAGTTCATGGACTTTCTTCTGATTGGTTGGTGGTGAGGTGACAGGGTGATGTTTCAGGAATCTTAATCATCAACCTTCTGGTTCCAGCCAGTCTGGGATCTCCTCTGTGCTTGTGGTCAGCAGGTAGTCACCATCCTTCCCCTGCGGGTGGGAGGAGATATTTGTTCTTGCAGAACAACTCAAAGATACATGTCAGATTCTTGTGTACATCCCTTGAGGAGAAACTAGGACTCTGTTTGATCGCTGAGCTATTGTTTCAGTTATCATTACTTTTCTTGCTTGACTGCTTTTCCTTTGTTTCTGCTCCCCCACTTCCCTGATTAGTAACTGCTTGAGTCTGCTCTTTGGAGCTCAGGAAAGGCCTAGGAGACTAGAGCCTTTTTCTACAAACAAGAAACAGGGGACATGGAGGGGCTTTAGTACCCGGGAGAGCCCTGCGGGGTCCTGCTTGCTTTTAAGAGGAAGAGTATATTTTGTGTGCTGTCGAGATGGCTTGTGGCTGGGACCCCTAGATGGCTTCAGGATGAAGGATGATTGCGAGAGGGACCAAGGCATGACAAAAGAGGGCTGACACCTGCAGCCCCAACCCCCAACTGGGGAGGGGAGAGGGCTGGTGAGGAGTTAATCACCAGTGGGCAACGATTTAATGGACTGTGCCTGCATAGTAAAGCCCCCATGCAACCCCTACAAGCTGATGAACACATTGAGGTGGTGGGAGGGCAATGTGCCTGGAGAAGGCAGAAGGCCCCACCCTCCCCCCAATAACTTGGCCTGACGGTCCCCTAAGTAGTGAGAAGCCTGAGCCAGGAGAATTCTCCTTCTCAGGCCTGACCTGCTCCTTCCTGGGAGAAGAGCTCGTGAAGGGACCTTGGCTGTCCCCTTACTGCTGTCCTGGACCCTGGCTCTGTCCTGACTCCTATCCTGGAAGCAGAGAGTCTGGGATACTCAAAAGTGGCATCATTAAAAAGCCCTCGACATTCAATATTCAGCGAGTGTCTGCTCTGTGCCAGGCGTGATGCTCACTGCCAAGGATGCAGCAATGAAATCAGGCGTGGTCCCTCCCTGAAGGAATGCACCATCAGATAAGGGTGTCAGATGGGCCCCCTGCAGCGTCAACAGCACACACGAGCCGGATGCAGGGACTACTGGGGAAGCATAAAAAAGGGCCACCTAACCCAGAGAGGCCTCACTTTTTCTAAACAGAAATGTCTTCAGGACAACGGGGCATAATCGAACCCACATTACGGATTGTCTCAGCAGAGAGGACTTTGACATGAGAAGAAAAGCTCAGTGATGGAGGTTGGAAAGAAAGCCTAGTTATCCAGGGTGTAGTCAGGTGTCTCTTGCTGCCTCTGTTTTGGAAATGAGCAAAAGATTTCCATCAATCTTCTGAACTTCTAGGTTTAATCTCAATATGATTTGCTTTTGCTGTACCAACGATTCTACTGCTCTGTAATCATTTGCAGGTAGAATGGTGAAAAATGGAATTTATTCCCCCGTTGTCATGTAACTCCCATATTTGAATATTTCAGTGTCACTGTATCTTTTTCCGCCTAAGTTTCTTTTCTTTCAGGCCTGTGGGAGAGAGTAAGTTCTGATATTATCAACTGAGTTTTTTTCTTTTAACTTCAGGCTAATGAATTTAAAGTTTGCAGAAAGCTGCATTTGGAGAGTCGGTCCTTATTATTTGTGTGCGGATGGAAGGTGAGAATCCCAGGGCGGCAGCTGAGGGTGCTGACTGGGCAGTCCCAGCCGAGGGGCTCGTGGAAGAGACCAAGGCAGCAACACACGTGCTCAGAGATGGGCCACTTCCCTGAGTTGGTTTGTGTTTCAAATTGCCTTATTATGGGTTGAGAGATGGCTGAGCCAAGGAAGACTGGGAGCTGGAGGACAGATAACTGCTGTTCTCGACAGAAATAATTCCTGGAAGTGGGGGCAGATGAATAGTTAGGTGGAGAAATGGATGACTAAGTGCGTATTTCCCAAAATGGGTCGGCGGCCTTTATTAACGTCTGATGGGCTAGTTATCTTGTTTGAATTTATGAGAGAGTGAGTTCAGGTAGGAAAGGGGTAAGGACCAAGAGTTCGTTTCAAAAGCAAAAGGCTTGGACTCTTAAAGTGACCTTTTGTCTTTGCAGAAACGCGCAGCCCAGATCTGATGTCAAGAGCTTTGGGAGCTTTTGCGAAGCACTTGGCAGATATGGAAACCAGCAGGCGTCTGTGCTGGCCTTAGCAGGACGGGCTTCCATCGGTGCTCAGAGAAAGCACACAGAGAAAGTGCTGACCTCTAGGACTCTGCTCGAAGACAGGCCGTGTAAATACAAGAGTTTCTCAGAAGTCTGGGGGATTTTCAAGGTTAGTATCTCAGCCATAGAGGCGAGGTTAAGCTAGGGTGAAAAACATCCTTTAAATCTCAGTAGTGTGAAAAAATAGGGTATATTTTCTGTCCATGCACTCGTCTGTTTCCTGCCTTGTAGCCATCTCTAGGACCCAGTCTGATAGAACAATGCCAGCTAAAAGAGTAGCCAGTCAATGTGGCAACTTGAGGAAAAAGAATGCGAGTCACGTACTGGCTTTTCAAGCTCCCCCTTGAAGGGAGGTGTATCACCCCATTGCCTTTCCTGCCAGAGCTGATCACAGGCCCACGCCTGGCTAGGAGGGCGAGGAATTGCAATCCTACCCTGTGCTCAGAGGAAAATCCAGGAAGATATGTTGGACAGCTCTGATGATGTTCATGGCTATAAACAATATACGCAGGCCAACTCCGGATAGCCTGCAAAACTCCAGAGAACCCTTCCTAATTTCCAGTGAGTGTGTGTGCGCTTGTGTGTGCATACAAAAGTGAAGAGCTGAGAGTGAATATAAACAACCCTACGGAAAGACAAACGATACCCTGCCTACCCCCAGCCCCCCTAGTAAATCTCTTATGCATCCAGGTGCTTAACTAGTAGAAATGCTTAATTTATGTTCTAAGAACCCCTGTCTGCTGGGCTAGAAAGAAGCTGGGACAGCTTCTGGGTATGGCTGGAGAGCATCTCTGCCCCAGAGAGAAGGAGAGAGGAATCAAACTGTCTCAAGGAGGAGGTGGGAAGCCAGATGTCCACTCAGGTCACTTTTCAGGTAGGGGAGCAATTCCCACCCTCTGGGTTTCTAATCTTGTGTAATGATTTTATCTGGCACAGAAGGAATTGGGGGAAATCAGCATCTTTTAATGTCTGAGACGTACTAACTGTAAGTTTGCCAGTGTTCATAGCCATTTCCTCAAATTTAAGATTTCACTTCCAGGCTGTCAATGTAAGCAACTTATTTTGTGTAAAATCTGAGATTCATTACGTGGGTGTATGAACATGGGGAAAAATAAAGAAACCACCTAAAACTAAAAAAGTATTTTGAAACATGAGGCTGACAGAATCTTTTTAATCTGTCAGTCAGATGGGGTTATGTCCAGAGAGCAAAGCTCTATTGTGCTTCATTTTACCCACACAATTCCTCTGTTAAAAATGGAATAGATTTGTGAAGTCTACTTATATCAAATTTTAATGATTATTCATTAAGCATGTTTGAATGAGATTAATGTCAATTTCAAATATACATGAATCAACTCCACCTGATTCCCCCACTAATTAAAAAACTGTTTCAGAGTTCCTGGCGCTAACCTAAGTTGTTCAGACTGATGAAAGCTTCAAGACAATTTTATATGATTACATTCACAAATTTGTCAGCAAATTTGTAATTTTTTCCTTGATAGTGGACATGCTGAGGTGGGTAGAAGGCACTGCTGTAAGGAGGCCTTTAGTGCTGTGATGGTGAGGTTGGGTGTGGTTGGTGAGGAATGTGCTGTGATCCTAGGATGAGGTCTCAGTCTTGGTGAGCCTACGACTCTGGACAGTGAACTTCACACATGCTTCTTGGCTCTACACTCTGTCCCTTAGATGGGATAGGATGGTGGGCTGATGTTGGGTATTTCCACTCCCCCTGGCCAGTGAGGTCTGATGAAACCTCAGCAGATGAGGTTCAGGTTAACTAGTCTCTCCTGAGGGCAGCCCTGGTTAATAGAACGGAGTGTCAGGGATATTTCATGATGCTTCCTCTTCCCTCCCTGGCTGAAGCACTCAGGGACTTTTCTATGATCTTCGCTATAAGAACCAGATAGAGCTCTAGGAGGCAAAACTCATCAAAGTGTGGGAGCGCCCTCCCCCTCCGCCTCCCCCTCCCC
>NW_006799027.1:749243-776754 GCF_000442215.2 Lipotes vexillifer | reverse complement strand
TGCCCCTTTACCCCCCACGCCCCCACCATGACTGGGCCTCCCTGGAGGTTTTTTTTTTAATTTTTATTTATTTATTTTTGGCTGCGTTGGGTCTTCATTGCTGCGCGCGGGCTTTCTCCAGTTGCAGTGAGCGGAGGCTACTCTTCGTTGAGGTGCGCAGGCTTCTCATTGCGGTGGCTTCTCTTGTGCGGAGCACAGGCTCTAGGCATACAGACTTCAGTAGTTGTAGCAAGCGGGCTCATTAGTTGTGGTGCATGGGCTTAGTTGCTCCACGGCCTGTGGGATCTTCCCGGACCAGGGCTCAAGCCCGTGTCCCCTGCACTGGCAGGCAGATTCTTAACAACTGCACCACCAGGGAAGTCCCCTCCCTGGAGTTTTTAACTCTCAGACTTGTCCACACTGAGGCTCCAGCAATTCAGTTCAAGTCCAGTCCATTACAGTTGAGGTTTTCCTGTCCGGCACTGGTTCCCAGGAGGGTTGTGGCTTGTGGGTTTCTCTCCAGTAAGTCGTGATTTTCTGTATTTGCCTCTCAGTATCTCTAATTTGGAAGGCAGCAGTTTGTCCCGTGACCTCACTTCTCTGCTGGCTCTAAGAAGAGTTGTTGATTTTCAGTTTGTTAACCTTTTACTTGCTGTTAGGATGGGGTGGCATCTTCCAAGCTCTTTACAGGTTGGACTGGAAACCGTAAGTTTGTCAGAAAATTTGAAATCACGTTTCCATGCCTGTCCTACATGGTGAACCAGTGTTAAAATCCACATCTATAAATGATCACAGCTCTTGATGACTTTTCCTCCATGAGGCAGACCCCTAGTACTTAGCACTCTCCCCAGGGCAAAATGGTTGTCAAGTCAACATTTGTTGACAGACCAGTTGGCAGATCTGAAAGGATGACTTCCCAACAATCAGAAGAGATTCTAGGAATCAGAGCAGATGATGTCAGGAATAGCCATCCAGCAACTTGTGACTCTAGGAGGGAAGGAAAAACAGAGAGTGGGAAAAAGAGAGAGAACAAAGGACAAAACGAAAAAATGAAGAAAAGGAGATGCAAGATTGGAAAGGACCTAGTATCATGGTGCACAGCAAGGTTCCCATCTCCACTGCCCACCCGGCCTCACCGTGGACGTAGCACCCAGGTCCCCAGGCTCTAAACCCCCAACCGGTACATCAACATCCTCCACATCCCACTATTCTATCCTCATTCATTGACTTCCTGCAACTAAGATAGATTTTGACATCGGCATTGCTAACAGTGCCATGGAGTTAGTCACCTAAGCAGGGTCACCTTTGAGAGTGTAATGGGTGTTCTTAATAATTACTATGGAACATCTGGTACCACTTCCCCAGAAT
The DNA here is from genome assembly GCF_000442215.2 of Lipotes vexillifer. Classification (NCBI taxonomy): domain Eukaryota; kingdom Metazoa; phylum Chordata; class Mammalia; order Artiodactyla; family Lipotidae; genus Lipotes; species Lipotes vexillifer. Next base: position 775,407 of record NW_006799027.1, on the reverse strand, counting down.
CCTGGGGGGGGGGGGGGACCCTGCTAACAGCCCATTCTGCCTACAGTTAATTTCCCTTTTTCAGCTTGAAACACAGGTATACCTGTTGGTATTCCAATAAGACTGATAAATGTGTGTATCACGTACTATCAGAAAATTTGGATGGTTAAATCTTTAATTTTTTACTTCCAGTGCTTGAGAACTTATATACGTACTACACACACATCTTTCTTAACACCCCAGAATTTGAAACACTCTCTCCCTTCTTCACTCTCTTTCTTTTTTCCTCCCACTTTGTTCTAGAGTTATATGTGTACGCATCTTTCTTCCCCACTATATATTATACTGTTTGAGGGCAAACCCCACATTTCTTTAAAAAATTTTTTTAAATCTATTAGAAGTACTAATGAGAATGGGATTTTGATAAACATGTAAAGCAAAAAGACACATCTAAGGAAATCATGATTTGGTAATAAGAAATCTTATTTACATTGAACTTAAGGGGCGGGGGGGGGGGAGGCATTTTGAAATGCTTTCTTTTCTGACGAACCTTTGAAAGCCAATTTTTGTTAAATGAGTTTACATCTAAATTTTCGTTCTGTTGACAGTTAACTCAAGGGTCTTTTATCTATGCTTAATGTCACTAGCTATATCCTGCCATCGATCTAAGGGAAAAACTCCCTATTGCAATCAATGGGGAGTTCTATGTAAAAATCAATGGCAGGATATGGCCTGTAAGAATGGTGGTTACTATAAGCTTTCGGCTGGGAGGCCTCCATCAGTGGTACTGCAGGGTAACCCTTTTGAACCTGTTAAAAACAGCAATGAAAAAACCTGCTATTCTTTAGAAGGGTGAGAAAATGGCAGGAAGGAAATGGCACATGTTTGTACTGGATGATCTGCATGTTCCCACAGTTTAACAGCAGCTTGGCATTGTCTTTTCAAGATTCTCAAAGAAAAATCCATAGAAAAAGTCAGATGCTTGAAAAAAGTCTGTATTCCTTGGATGGGAAACAAGTGCATATTACCACACCTAATAGCACACGTCAGCCCATGTGAGAGGAACCAAGAGCCCCTTCCTCATTCGTACAGCAGCCCCTGGCTCACATCTTACCCCCTGCTTCAGAGGCAAGGCTGGCTCATCAGAGACGAGAGAAAGAGGACTCAAAGCTGCCAGGATGCTCACTCTCAATATTAAAGACCTTGTGCTCTCCAGGCAGCGAAAAAGTCTGAGAGCTAAATTCTAGAATCCTTTGAGAAAAACTCTGGACCACACAGAGTGAAAGATGGCAGATTTGCCATTGCTTTTGGGTTATTTTACTAAAAACGGGAGAGGCCACAACAGTGAGAGGCCCGCGTACCGCAAAAAAAAATAAATAAAATAAAAAAGATTAGGAGGTGGTTTAGCACTGAAGATGTTCTAAGTGATTATGAAAAAGGCTGGGTTTGGTGATGACTGTGAGCTTCTGAAGAGCTGTGGAGGTTAAATTCAAGTACCTGTGAGGCTTATATCTGTTGTCATCTCCTCAGCATTTCCCAAGGGCTGGACTGGCGTGGGATGGACAGGCACCGTCTTGACGCAAGCAAGTTTTATTTATTGAACACATCGCATAACGTGATATACTCATCATATCAAAGCATAGGGCTATGCTGCATGTTTTAGCCTCTGTGGGGAGAATTACAGTGTAGGGTACTGTGCTTGTTCTCAATTAACTGACAATCTCTCTGGGAAACAATGCGGCCCGTGCTGTGAATGAAAGGGAAGTTTGCGTTCTGGTCCCCGAGAGTCAGCATGGCGGTTGTCAGATTCTCCTTCTGATTCTTTTGGGTACTGACTGGATTGATCTCCTTCAAGTGTGGCCACACCCCCAGGTCTGTGTGCCAGGGAGTTGAACAGCAAGCCCATAATTTTAGTGTTTTTGTTTTATTCACAAGACGAATAAGGAACATGATAACGTTTGACAATGAGCTTTATTCCACTAATACTCTTCATACTGGGGGTTAGAAGTCATGTGACGTGAGAATAAGAATTAAAGATTGGAAAAGAGTGTGGAGACAGGGTGGACAGCGTGAAGATTCTGGGGGCCCAGCAGACAGGACTGTGTTCTACTTGTGGCCTGAGGTCTCTGGGCCCCGGTTCCTCCCACTGGAAGGCAAGCACACTAACTAACGCCTTCCTCACGGGCTTACAGTGAAGCCCAAGGAGGTCATCTTGTGTCTGGCATGTGATGAGACGTGTCCTCTGAAGGCGGCTACACATACGTGAGCCTGGACGGAGCCTAATGGACTCTTGGTGAAGCCGCCATGTGTGCAAATCCACACTCCACCCCGGGGAATGTTTCTATCTATTGGCCTGAGAAAATGCATTCTTTGCAAAGCGCTGCTTAGACTATAGGCCGGAATTGAATGCTTGTATGATTTATAAACGAACCCCCTTCCTTATTTTTAATTTATTATTAATAAAATATAATGATGACAATGAAGATCTAATGATGTAAAGTACTGAACCCAAACTAGGGGCAGGCCCTCGTTCAGCAATATTTTCTTTTGTGTATTTAAAGTGAAATGTAACTGGCAGCTAGAAATGGCACAGGGGATGGTAGCTGTCACTCTTGTGGCTGCTATTTATTATTTGGTGATTTCCTTTCACGGCTGTATCATATGATTGGTGTGAAGAAATGAAGCCTTCATCCTGACATGGCATAAAGTATGTTCTTTCTTTGTTTTTCTTTTGGCTGTGCCACACAGCTTGCAGGATCTTAGTTCCCCAACCAGGGATTGGACCCTGGGCCCTGGCAGTGAAAGCACTGAGTCCCAACAACTGGACAGCCAGGGAATTCCCTAGCATGTTCTTTCTTTTCTCACTTAAGGGCCTACTGAATTTTTGTTCTCATCACATTTGATCAGAGTTGTATGGGAATAACCTTAGTTTCGGGAAGCTTGCCTTTGAAACTGTGTTGGTGTCAGACATAAAGAATAATGCAGATGGGTTTGTGGATTAATTTTAGAGTAATGAAGAGCTTCTTATCTGGTTAAAAGGATTGTGTTCATGCTGGCATTTTAAGATACATTTGCGGATTCGATTTTATGCCTAATATGTTGTTTATTATTTTCATTTACTACCGAAATTAATGGTGTTATGCTTACATAGGCCTGGAACTCCTCTTCAGACACTGTTTTTGTCAGGCTTGTGTTGGAAGGTTTTTAGAGCAAATTATAACCTAAGGCTGTCTTTGTGATGTTGCCATCTTGAACCCTCGGGGGAGGTAGGTAGGGCATACATAAGTACATAAATACACGCTGTCAAACATCCAAATAAAAATGTGAAATATTCAATTTAAAAGAATGAGTATTTTATCTATACAGTGCCAAAACACCCAGATTTTTGGCTGTCTTTGAATCTGGGTGGGCGTGGAGAGTCAAAGAGACAGAGCCTGAGCTGGCTTGGTCTCTCTCTCTTTTATCTGGATTTGGAAAATAATCCAGAGCTGTGTCCTGCAAGCAAGCATCAGCCCTGAGTATGGAGGTAACTGCACACTGCTAGATCTTCCGCTCCGTGATTTTTCCCTGCTCCAGGGCTCCCAGGAATTCCTCTCTCTGGGAGGCATGCCTCCAAAAATCACGAGGGCTTCCTTACTTGTCTCTTGTGGCTAGTTTGGTGGTAGGCTAAGCCACTGGTGACTTTTTTCTCACAGTGGATATAGGCAAATGTCACTTGCATTTCACACTAAAATATTTAAACACACACAGACAGATTCAGGATCTCTGATTTCTCTAAGAAAGGGAACAGTTTAGGTAACAGTTATGAAATCAAAAGATGTTTTAAAATGTTCAGGATGGTTATAGTAATAACAGCTACCATCTAGTGAGGGCTTTCTGGGGCTTGCTTTTTTATGTGCGTTATTTTTTCATAGAGTTTTTCCTGTGAGATAATGACTGGTTAGTGGCCCCAGTTTACGATGATAAAACAGAGGCTCAGAGAGGTTAAATAATTTGTCCAAGATCACACAGCTAAAGGATGGTAGAGCCAAGGATCTGTCAGATTGCACGCCTGCTTTTATTATTGTGTTCTGATAGAACCTCAACATGTTTGTATATATGACCTCTAGTCAGTCTAGAGGTTAACCTATATGTGGTAGTTTACGGAGTGTTCCTGTTGTAACCCATGATCCATTTTGCTTTAAAAAAAATAAAATAAAATAAAAAGGAATGTCCCTTTCCTTCTATAAGGGATCCAATATGTTCCCTGAAGGAGTACATCCCACCTGCCTGAGAGTCACCTGTCTGTCAGCCCAGGGAAGATTTTGTCAACCTTTGTTTTCTTCAGATAATGTTACCAAAAATCATTTCCCTGTAGTATAAAACGCTATTTTATAGCTTTTTGCAATTACACATAATTCCCCATCCCACGTAGAATTCTGATAAACCTCATCCCCTGCCTACTACCCACAGTTCATACTACTTGAGACACATTGGTTTAAAACTGATGTGTGAAGTATATCATTGAAACTGTGAGATAAAAGGTAACATAAGTCTCTTCTCCCTCCCATGAATATTGCATAGAGAAGATGTTGATTCTGAGCTCTAAAAGCCAGCCAGCTCAATTTCACAGTGACAAAGGGAGTGGAGATCAGTGAGTTGGCATCTAACATCCCTGCTAGGAAAGCAAAACACGTATTCTTTTTATGGCGAGTCCAAGGCTACATGGAGGCATCTATACCATGTCACTCGAGGGACAACTGAAAGGTTGCTTGGGACAGAGTCTCCACACAACTCTAGGGGGCACCACTCAATTTACGTTGTGCAGTGTGCAACATATGCAACTGTACACAACAGTCCTGCTTGCAGCAATATTAACTTCAGCTCAGTTCTCTGAGAGGATCTGAGCTTCTCTTCTTCATGTTGAAGATATTGTGTGAGATAATAGAAAATATATATTTTGGTTTCTGCCCCTGATTCCTGGGACAGAGCTTTAAAAACCCTTGTAATTTCCTAAGTGATAAGACCACCAGGAGCATCTTTTGTTGTAACATTTGGTCTTTGGCCCGAGTTCCTGACACTGAGCTCCTAAGTCCCTTGGGATTTCCTGGGTGATAGGAGAGTCCTTTGTTCCAAGGAGGCGATTCTGGGTGGACTCCTGAAAGGCGGCTGGTCACCAGAAAGACCAAACCATGATTAGAGGCTTGGAATTTTCGCCCCTCCCCCATTCCCCAGAGTGGAGAGAAGCTGGAGAGGGAGAGCCTATTGATTTCCCATGTGATGAGGGCTCCATAAAATCCCAATGGTATGGGGGTCCAGGAGTTTCCAGGTTGATGAACACATCCACATACCAGGAGGGTGACACACCCCAACTCCACAGGGACAGGAGTGCCTGTGCTCGGGACCCTCCCAGGCCTGCCCTGTGTATCTCCTCTTCTGTCTGTTCTTCTGTATTACTCTATCCTTTAATGAACTGTAAATGTAAGTTGTGTTCCTTGAGTTCTGTGAGCTACCCTGGCAAATTAATAGAACCTGAGGAGGGGGTTGTGGGAATCTCTGACTTGTAGCCAAGTCGGACAGAGGTTGCAGGTGACCTGGGGACCTGTTCCTTGCAACTGGCATCCCAGGTGGGACCGAGCCCTTAACCTGTGGGATTTGGTGCTACCTCCAGGTAGATAGTGTCACAACTGAGTGAAATTCTAGGACACCCAGCTGGTGTCTCAGAGTTGCCTGATGCAGGGCACACTCCGCCACACATGGTGTCAGGAGTGTTGTGAGTGTGGAGGTGTGAGAATCAAGGAAAGACACAGGGGTGAAGACGGGGGTCTCTCAGTACAGTATGAATGTGCTCTTTTGGAGGAATAACCTAGTTGTCTACTCTTAACTGTTATCCTAGAGAAAGTTCCCGAGTAACAGAAGTTGGGAACAGGTCAATTTTGCTTTTGAAGGAGGTCAACTTAAGCTAAGAAGTGCAGACCGAAATCTGGCTCTGTGCTGAAAGATCTTGAGGGGATGGGGGTGGCCCAGATCAAGGAGCTGGGAGACCTTAAAAGAGGGAAAAGGGCACGTTTTCCATCGCTGCGATCTCCTTTTAGAATGTGGCCTGGGTCCCTCCAATCAGCTACGTCCAGCTTGCTCCTCTGTACTCTTTCCAAAGCACTGGACCTCATTAGGGTTCTTTTGATGGAATGTTGATATGGCTAGAAGTTTCATAAGCTGAAAACGCAAACACTCTTGGGCTTCAGAAGTCTATGAAGTGGAAATTATTAAAATCCTTCTGGGGTACCTACCATGTGACAGGCCTGGGAGATACAACGAAAACTGGCAGAGACCTGATATCAGTGAGAGGCGGCCGGCACACACTAAGATGTTTATATATTTCATGTGTTGGATCTCCATAAATGTAAGAGGTAGTGCACGTGATCTGGGTGTCAGAACACTTCAATATTAAAATAAAGGGGCGAAAGATCAACCTTTTCAAAGTATAAATGAAATTATTATCAAAAGCAATTAAAAGTGATTGAAAGAGTCTTGCCAAAGACAGACAGATATAAAGGACACAGTAGCTGGTATGTAAGCCAAAGAAACAGCAGGAGTCCAGTGTGCTGACTGGTGAGAACAGAAACCACCCACCCCCATGCAACCTGTGGTCCACATGAACTTGAGCTGAATGTTCCATGATGTTCATTAGCATAACTTTACTATTCCAAGACATTCTTTCCCAGGAAAATAACTTAATTGTTCACTATAGGAACAATTTATGGGACCTACCAGCTCTTCTATAGACAGCATAGTTTTCATACCAAGTTTGGATTCTTTGCCTAAAATGTCTTCCCTTGTCTTTCCCAACAATCCTAAAGTATTGTATTACAGCATGATCTTTAGTCAGTCCTAATCAAGCATCTCCCTCCTCTGCCCTCTCATAGAAAGACCTGCCTTAAACCGGAAGTGATCTGGAATATACCACTCTTTACAAAGAGATATATTTTTCTTGAACTCTCCTTATCTGTCCAGAAAGCAGAGCCTCCCCAAATAATTCAGCCATCATAAATCCCCTCCCTAGGAGTTTTGCAACCAGAGAGTCACTCCTGTCACTGAACATGAGAAATCAGAAATTGGCACTGGCTAGGACTTCCCTGGTGGTCCAGTGATTAAGACATCACTTTCCAATACAGGGGGTGCAGGTTCAATCCCTGGTCAGGGAGCTAAGATCCCACATGGCTCAGGGCCAAAAAACCAAAACATAAAAGAGAAACAATTTTGTAACAAATTCAATAAAGACTTAAAAAAAAAAATAGTCCACATCAAAAAAATCTTTAAAAAAGAAAAGAAGAAAGAAATTGGCACTGGTATAAGAAATCACCTAAACAGATAGGTACCCTTTTTTCCACTCATCTTCCTTTATTAAGATGGTATATAAAGCCCCCAATTCTAACCATCTTTTGAGTCACAATTTTCTGTGAACTCCCACAGATTTAAGTGAATAAAAAGCTACCTTTTCTCTTGCTAATATATCATTTGTCAGTTTAATTTGCAGAGCTTCAATACTGAAACTAAGAGTATAGAAGAAAAGTGTTTACTCTCCGACATACCAAATTAAAAAACGTCAACAATATTCAATCGTGTCCTTCCCATTTCAAGATGCTATCAAAGCTCTGTGGAGCTCCCCCGCACATCAATAGACTCAGCTTCGCCTTGTCAACATGGAGTTGGTGATACTTGGAGAGTCAACCCTTGACTCTGAAATTCAAAAAGTGGTGAGAAACTTCTTATATAACAGAAAGGCTTCCACCTAGCCATAATATTACAACTCCACTGGAAATCACAGGAAAAGTGTTCCTTTTTGTTAGGAGGCAAGTCTTAAAAATACTTGAAACAGATTTGTCCCAGAAATGAAAATTTGTGTATGGACAGAAAGGGATAGAATTTTTCATTAGATCCCACATAGAGATGGAGTGCTGTGCTTTGGTTTGCAAGACTCTAAATGTCCTATAAGATGTTAATTCTGCCATTAAACAATTAGTTTGAAGACTTAGTATAGCTCATCCCTCACAAACTTGGATCCCAACATATTGAATTCATAAAACACTCATGGCTATAGCAGAGTTCATTAAATAATTTGCCATAGCTCACCTGGTCACTTCATTGGCTCCTGAGATGCTAATACAGTGGCAGATAACAGAGCCCATGTATAGTGAGGGGGCCATGCCCCATCCTCTTCCAAGGGGCTCAGGAGTTTTTTAGGAAAAGGTAAAGAGCAAGCCTTAGGAGTAGATGTGCACCTTGGTTTCCTGGAAACTAGTCACAAGGCAGTATAATCTTCTTCAATTCTGTGACAATAACTGGTAGAACATTTTTCTGCTTTTAAGATTGAGTTAAAATGATAGCCCAGATTTGGTTCTTCCCTGTAATAGTAAGACTGTTATTTCAAAGTGCAGCCAGGATGGTTAGACTAGTTCCAGAGCCATTGATTGCTGTTTCCATTAAAGGAATAGTACAATTTAAATAATTATTACTTTTCCATTAAAATGAACATCGGTTGCCCAGAAGAAAACAGAGACTGATTTTTCAACTCTGAAGCCTAGTACAAGGGGTTGGCACAAAATATGTAAAGAACTTGGTTGTTGACTGTCTTAAACTGAGCAGAAACATATAGAGTAGGTAACAAAATTGATCAGAAGACTTTAATCAATAAGAAAAATATAAGGAATGACTATTATGCTTTGGAATGGTATGATTACAGTACCATTTGAAAGAGGGAAGCCAACTCCGCTAGGTATGCTAAAATCATTTTGCCCAAATGATTTTAAAATCTTCCATGTATTTTAAATAACATACATTCTATTAACTTCATTCACAGATATAATAAAGGCAATACAAACAATGTTAAGAGCTGTTATGTGGCAGGAAATGATATAATACAGATAAGGAAAATGAAATTATGGTCTTGTAAGATTCTATCTCAGGTACCTCAGAGAACTGGCACTCGGACTGGTTATCAGACCTAAGAAAGGATGAAATTGCTCTTAAGGGGTTGTACTGCATGGAAACCAAAATGACATCAAGCTTCAATAATTCAATTCTAGGGAAGGCTGAGGAGGGTGGGTTTTTTTCCAATAGAGCACAAGAGAGTTCTGGCTGGTGTCTTAATTGCTGTTTTAACATAATGAAGAGAACTAAAACTTTTCTAACAGCCTCTTCCTATTTGTCCAAAAAGCAAAGTCGAGCGTTAAGTATTTGACAGTTGACACAAGGATGCTTTGTTTGGGAAAACATCAGAAGGTAGGCTATTAAGAGCTGGAATAATACCAAGGGGCTTCAAAGAAAGAGAAGGCATGAGGAATAAATAAGCAGAACTGAACTGAGAAGAGATAGCGCCAAGGTGTGCCAGATACAGTGGCCCTTTTCTTCTCCCGGGACATTTGAGATTCTAACGAGGGGAACAAATCCATCCAGCTCACAGCGCGGCTCAGTCAGGAATGAGACTTCCAGCGAGAACGTGCAATGGCATGAAATCCTTTGCAGAGAAAACTCATGGGCAGTCCTTCGACTCCTGCTGAAATTCCCAGGATCCACAGGAAGGTCTGCTTCTGAGCAGGGAAACCCCAGCTCCTGTTGGCAAGGTTACCTTTAAGGCTCCCACACAACTATTCCAGAAGACTGAAGGGAAGAACGAGTCTTTGTGACGGTGTGTGTCCCAAAGCCTTAGGCATTGTCTCCCCCATTAAAGACTTCTGAATTGATTCAATTTTAGATTGAATTTGACTAAACTGTTTAAATGTCAAGCAGATAGAGCTCCATGGTGTCCTTGGAAACACAGTATCTTCTGAGCCAGGCTCTACCCTCTGTCTGGGATTAAAGGGGGTGGGGCGAGGGGGCTTGGGGAACCCGTTCTGATCAACAGCTATTTCTTGGGCTCAGGCTATGTATTTCGTTCTGTGGCACAGACCGCCATAAGAGGCATGATGCCTATTTTCAAGAAGCTTGACACCAGGCAGAATTAACATTACTTTACTGTTCCAGGGAGTGTCTTGCTGGGCAAATGGTTACAATGTTCATTTCAGAAACTTACCAGCAAGATCCATCACCCCTTCAATGGAAAGTATCAACAGACAGTCCGTGCCCTAAAATTCTTTGAATCCTTGGTTTGAAAACCCTCACCTCATTCTTTTCGTGAATCCTGGACTGTTGTACTGTGATCCTAACTCGATTCGAATCATGGCTCAGCTTTGAAAAACTCACCTTTCAACCAAACCTCAAATCCTCAGTAAGATCCAACATTGCCCTTTTCCTCCCAAGATGCTTCCAGAACTATTTGGAGGTGGTGCTCTCTCTCACGGCAGTAAGTGGTAAACTCAGCTTTGTCTCATCAAGAAGATGTGTTGGCAACAGGGATATACCCACAGATAAATGGTAGGTAGGTGGTAGAACCAGAATTCCACACCAGTGTTATCTGGTTCGAACACCCACTCTCTCACAGCTACATATAGTGCTTCTCCTGAGTGGGGTTGGTACTCAGATTTCTCTGGGATAGAATTTGAACAAAAAGAAAACTTTGTGACCGAAAAGCAAACACAAAACCCCTCGAGTCAAACCAACACCTGAAAGTTATTCCACCCAGGCAATTTTCTGTTGCATTAGACACAAGTCTGTGTGATTATATAACAGAAAATTGACTCTGCAAAATAACTGTAATTGTACCATCTGACAAGTAAACTACATGAGAGAATAGGAAATTCCTTTTAAATGAATACCTTGTAAAGGAATAGAGGGAACAACTACATCCATATAGGACCCATTTCTATTTTTTTTTTTGCTGACAAATACCCTTTGTCAATATTTTCCGACCAGCTATTCATTTTAAAAGGCGTCCCTGTTCTCTTTGTTTGTATCCTGATTGCTGTCTGGTACAATTACAGAGTAAATTAAGTTGGCTACCACAATATGCATTATGCTCTTCACTCCAGTAGAAGCTGTAGTTGTTAAGACATTTCTGTTGTAACCCCAAGTTTCACTCCACTGAAACTTCCCAAAATATTATCCTTTGGGGTTAAATTCTTCCTTGCTTCTTTTGAGGCCAATTTTTTTTTGTTTTTTTTCTTTTTGGAACATAGAAAAAGATTGCCTGCAGCTGCTTTTGAGTTATTGGTGAATTAAATCAAAATGGCTATTTCCATTGTAAAATACTTTGTTTTATAATCTCTGCTAAACACAACAAAGAAAGTCATCCCAACAGAAATCCTCATAACACTTTAAGAGTTATGTAAAAGGCAAATTTGTTACTATTTGCTAATTAGACTGATTTCCAGGTAAAAAACCCAAACAACCCTACCTTTTGAAGATAAGAAAGAAAATTACTAATTCAGTAAGTTCAAACACTTAGCTTATGTTAAAAAGGCACCATTCTTCACTTATTGACAAATATTAACTAAGTGCCTACTTTGTGCTAAATGCATTTAGTCTCTCCAATAACCCCTGTGGACAAAATACTGTTTTGCAGATGAAAATACAGAAGCATAAAATGATGCAAATTAGAAAAACAAGATAAAATGAACACTTTTAATAAATTAATGGAAACGAATGTTATTCATTCAATGAACATTTATTGAGCACCTACTCTGTGCCATTGGGACTACAAAGGTGAGGAAGACAGACATGGTTCCTGACCTCATAGACCTTGTCCTGTGTAATGTTTTTAATTCTTGGGGCTGTTAAGAGGATTCTATAAAGCAAAGGATATTAAACAACAACAACAAAAAGCATTTCATCTGTAGGGGGCCAAGTATCTCTAAACTGAAAAATGTATAATGTATCTCAAATGGGACACCTTCTAGTGTGTAGAGATAGATAATCTAGTTTTGTCATTTTCAAACTCTACTTCTAGATGTCCATACAGGCCCTTCTCAAAGTCCCACATGAATGGGAGAGGTGCAGACAGATGAACGGAAAGCAAGGACAAGATAGAAGAAGGCTAAGTACTCCATTTTAATAAGAACAATCCTATGATCTTCTTACATATTAGTTTCTAATATTATTGGAAGAAAGGACGCTACTTCAAAAAAAAGAAAGGGGCTTCCCTGGTGGCGCAGTGGTTGGGAGTCCGCCTGCCGATGCAGGGGACACAGGTTCGTGCCCCAGTCCGGGAAGATCCCACATGCCGCGGAGCGGCTGGGCCCGTGAGCCATGGCCGCTGAGCCTGCGTGTCCGGAGCCTGTGCTCCGCAGCGGGAGAGGCCACAACAGTGAGAGGCCCGCATAACACACACACACACACACAAAAAAGAAAGAAAAGAGGATGCCATTTCAAAATCATTTTTCTGGTCTAAATACCTCCCAAGAAAACCCTTATATCTACTATATCATTTCCTTCTGTTTTAGGTTGAATACAAAAATGGGAATAATTAGATTACTGAATGGTCAAGACAAGAATTTCAGATGTGATCATAATTAATGCAAATTGTCCTCCTACAGATCTTACTCAAGAATTCATTTCAATATTGAAGAAGCCAAGAGGACGATACAGTTCAACAGCCGAAGGTTTATTCACGTCATGCATAAGGAATTTCAAATTAGAGATGGATCTGTAAGATAAAACTTCATTTAGGGAAGGCCTGGGAAGAAAGAAACTCCCTACTACAAAGGATGGCCTCCCACACTTTCGAATCATTGCACCCAGGATAATCATCTGTCTTGTTCAAAAGCATCAAAGGAAATGAACCAGATCACCTTTCTTCATTTTCCAGAGAAAATCATCCACCATGTGAATCGAAGCCATTCTGGATCAGAAGCCCCTCTGCTATCAGATAAAGAGATGTTATCAAACCCATGTATAGAATATCCAAGACCAAGGGACAGTTTATCAAGATTAGGAAAGTTCTTTAATCATCTAAATCCAGATGCTTAGAAGAATCCACACTGTTCAAGAGCTGCAGGCCCTTCTGGCAACAGGGAAATTAGTACTTCCTGCAGCACTTTTTGCATCTCTGGAAATAACACTAACCCTTTATCAACTTCATCCATGCTTATTGTTATCTAGTCCAAGCTCATACCTCTCGCCACACGACAGGCCAATAAACTGAGAGACGAGGTGTTAGGGCAAGGAATTGCAACTTTATTCGGAAAGCTGGCAGACAGAGAAGATGGTGAACTAGTGTCCCAAAGAACCATCTTGCCTGAGTTAGAATGCAGCCTTCTTTTAGACTGAAAGGGGAGAGGCTGTGGCTGGTTGTCGTGAACTTCTTTTTTTTTTTTTTTTTTTTTTCTTGCGTTATGCGGGCCTCTCACTGTCGTGGCCTCTCCCATTTGCGGAGCACAGGCTCCGGACGCGCAGGCCCGGCGGCCATGGCTCACGGGCCCAGCCGCTCCGCGGCATGTGGGATCCTCCCGAAACGGGGCACAAACCCGCGTCTCCTGCATCGGCAGGCGGACTCTCAAGCACTGCGCCACCAGGGAAGCCCTGTCGTGAACTTCTTGATGCTGGAATCCTTCATTCCTGCAGCTGTCCACATAGGTCTGGTCACAGGTTCCTGTAAACCTCTAACAGGACGAAGGATATTCTCTACTCACAACTTTTTATCTCCATATGAATGGAAAAGTATTATACCTTTAAAGGTCAGAGCCTTGAGTATGGGCTCTCCTGCATATTTCAGGCTATAGGCAACATTCTTTTACAGAAGGTTCAGAGCCAGCATGACTAAGCACAAGCAACAGAGCACAGGGTTAGAGCTAAAGGAATAGATCCAATATGGAGTCAGGTTTGTTCTTCTCTGTTAGGTTGTGACCAGTGGAGACCCATTGTGCTAGTTCTGGGTAACCGTGCTTTATGTCAGATCTGGACCAACCAAGAAGGTCAGGAGTAAGAGATAAGAACCCCTGAGAGGACTAGGTCTTCCTCATTGATTGTGTTCAAGATGCTGAATACTTAGGAGAAAATAAATATTTACTGATGAATCAATGAACGCACAGGAATATTACAGACCCAGCAAGTACCATACACAAAATGAAGGCTGTGGTGGGGAAGTGAGATAGAATAGACAGGGGAACAGAGGCTCATCCAGTGCACTGAAAGCAAGAAACTAGAAAATGAGACAAAACTCATCTCCCATGGGCAGTGTCTCATACACTATACTGTGTGGGGAAAAGCCTTAACAGGCTTCCCTGGTCGTAGCCAATCCAGGCCAGAGGAATCAGAGGCTGTCGTAATGCAGCAATTCCCTGCATTACCAAATTGATCCCAAAGGTGAAATAAATCCCCTGTATGGGGCCACTTGAGTGACCTAAACTCTCACCCTAATCTAGTGATGATTTATAAAGTTGTTTTTATCTAGGATGTAATCTAGGTCATGTATGGTTTAAGAGACTATACTTGGATTTGGTAAAGCAATATAAAACAGCTTGAGCGACACTTAGAAGAAATCTGGCCTTGGAGTCAACCACATGCGTAGGCTCTCACCTGTGTGACGGGAATAAGGGTGGAATAGGAGAACCCCTTTATAAAACAATGTCTCCCCCCCTCTCCTCTCACATAGTCTGAAAGTTCATCACTAAGCAGCATGATGAAGAGGCATGAGCATTGGATTTGGCATCCGACCTATAGATTTGCCACTCATGAGAGGTGTAACCTTGGACAAATTCCTTACATCTCTAAACCTTCATTTGGAACATTTGAGAATAATTCCTATTCAGTAGGGTTATCATGAAGTTTAAGCAAGGGAGTGTGTGAAGCCCCTGACCCATGGTAGCTACTCCACATGTATTGTTATTGTTGTTATTAATTCATTGCCTTGAGCTGTGATGACGATTTTGTACACAAAGGCTACAATAAACCAGTGTAGCCACAATGGAAAAAAGCATGGAGGTTCCTCGAAAAGTTAAAAATAGAGCTACCATATGATCCAGCAATCCCACTTCTGGGTATTTATCAGAAGAAAATGAAAACACTAATTTGCAAAGAAGTATTCACCGTGTTTGTTGCAGCATTGTTTGTAACAGCCTAGACATGGAAACAACCTAAGTGTCCATCAATGGATGAATGGATAAAGAAGATGTGGTGTATAAATACAATGAGGTATTATTCAGCCATGAGGAAAGAATGAAATCTTTCCACTTGCAATGACACGGATGGACCACGAGGGCATTATGTTGAGTGAGATAAGTCAGACCAAGAAAGACAAATACTATGTGATCTCACTTACCTGTGGAATTTAAAACAAAAACCAAAACCAGCCTCACAGATACAGAGAGCAGACTGGTGGTTGCCAGAGGAAGTGGGGCATGAAGAGGGGGCAAAACGGGTGAAGAGGATCGAAAGGTACAAACTTCCAGTTGTAAAATAAATAAGTTATGGAGATGTAACGTACAGCATGGTGACCACAGTTAACAATACTGTATTGCATATGTGAAAGTTGCTAAAAGAGTAGATCTTAAAAGGTCCAAAAAAATCGTAACTACGTATGGTGATGGATATTCACTAGACTTTTTGTGGTGATCATTTTGCAATGTGTATAAATATCGAATCATTATGTTATACACATGACACAAATATAATGTTATATGTCAATTATACCTCAGTTTAATAAATAAGTAATAAACAAAGAAACAAAGAAAGTTGGAGAGAGGTCAGGGCTTGAACATTTGTTAGCACCTTGGCCAGGATTAGCTGTTAGTAACCAGGAAGAGGATGCATCATGGAACCAGGAGAAGGGACAAGGGGCCAAAAAAAAGGCATTGCTGTTTGCGTTTTATGGGTTTCCTCTGTCATTTTCTTCTGCTTTGCAGGAGCGAGCCCCTTCTTCTCCAGGCAAATTTGCTTCCTTCTAGGCGGCAAGGAATTGCACAGATTACATGAGAAGCAATTGCCTACGGCTCTCAAGCTGCCCTTCCTTCTGCCTGGTGTTTTCCTGTGAAAATGTGGCCACCAGGGTTCGTGCACATCTCAGGGGCTGCAGTTCTAGTTCATGGGAACCTTTTAAACGTAAGTGGACCCCCAAGACCTGAGTGAACTTCCAGTTTAGTGTTTATAAAACCTAATAGAAATTCTTACAAGTCTTCTAGTTTTTCTAGGGGAATTAGAGTACACAAAAGCTTTTAAAGTCTTTGTTAATAAAATGGAATAAATAAAAATAGAGTTGTCATATGTTTCCATTATACAAATCACAGGAAAAGCCTGTTTAGCTCCTTATTCCTCTAATATCAATACCTTATCAAGACTTCCTCTTCTGTAAACTACCTCAGGAATCACGCCAGCTCTTCAAGGCTGTAAACATGTTCCGAGAGCATGTTTCCCAACTGTGTTAGTCTGTAGAAATCCTAGTTGATAGGACTTCTGAAAATGCTGGTCAGAAAGCTTCCAGAGTTTTCATATGATGGTAGATGCCAACTGAAATGCCATCCCAGATGCCAACTCAGGATTCTTCTATGAATAATTAAATACAGAATGAGTCAAGTGCTACAAAGAGTGATTTTGCTTACATGTTCTACATCAGAAAAAAATTCTGTAATGAAATAAATATTAATTTTCATGCATGGACTCTGTCCAAAGAATTTTCATTCTGTTTGGAGAAATGTTTGAAGTATGATCAGATCATTATACTTAAGGAGATGCTGAAATCTTATCTCAGTGTCCTAAATGTAATTTATAGCCTTATGTAAATATAATGTAAAATAGGGTAATTTTATTTTAGCACCTTTATTGGAGTATAATTGCTTTACAAGAGTGTGTTAGTTTCTGCTTTATAACGAAGTGAATCAGCTATACATACATACACCCCCATATCTCCTCCCTCTTGCATGTCCCTCCCACCCTCCCTTTCCCACCCCTCTAGGTGGTCACAGAGCACCGAGCTGATCTCCCCGTGCTATGCGGCTGCTTCCCACTAGCTGTCTATTTTACATTTGGTAGTATATATATGTCCATGCCACTCTCTCACTTCGTCCAAGCTTACGCTTCCCCCTTCCCATGTCCTCAAGTCCATTCTCTATGTCTGCGTCTTGATTCCCATCCTGCCCCTAGGCTCTTCAAAACCATTTTTTTTTTTTTAGATTCCATATATATGTGTTAGCATACGGTATTTGTTTTTCTCTTTCTGAATTACTTCACTCTGTATGACAGACTCTAGGTCCATCCACCTCACTACAAATAACTCAATTTCGTTTCCTTTTATGGCTGAGTAATATTCCGTTGTATACATGTGCCACACCTTCTTTATCCATTCATCTGTCGATGGACACTTAGGTTGCTTCCATGTCCTGGCTATTGTAAATAGAGCTGCAGTGAACATTGTGGTACATGACTCTTTGAATTATGGTTTTCTTAGGGTATATGCCCAGTAGTGGGATTGCTGGGTCACATGGCAGTTGTATTTTTAGTTTTTTAAGGAACTTCCATACTGTTCTCCATAGCGGCTGTATCAATCTACATTCCCACCAACAGTGCAAGAGGGTTCCCTTTTCTCCACACCCTCTCCAGCATTTATTTAAAATAGGGTAATCTTAAAGTGAAAATGTTTTGAATAGCTATTAGAGAATGGAAGTGGAGGGACTGTAGCTAAGTAATATCCAGAAAAACCTTATCTTTTCTGAATTTTCGAATTTATAAAAGTAAATGACACTTAAAAAATTCCATAAGAACGATGTACAAAAAAAATAGACAGCTTACCCTTTGATTGAACTTTGGAAATGTTGGAAATGAAGATTATTTTAATAAGGCAAATCTCTGAAAATTTTTCAGTTGCTAGTTTGATATTTGCATGTGCACTTTTATTATGCATTGTGTGCCATGCAAGAATATGAATAAATTTATGAATATCTTCATTTTAATGGCTTTTATATCTGTTTATATTTTCATCTGAAAATTACTAAGAATGATTGTGATTAATTGAGACTGGAAGTAAAAATGACCACGTGGTTATCTATATTCTGTTTCATCATCGTATTGTATAAATATTCATTATTTCATTATAGGCATACCAAGAGTAATGATGTATCATTTCATCATGTGGATTTTTAAAATTTATATTTGTTTGATTTCAGATATGATCTTTTCTACAAGGCTATTCTTTGAGCAGGTGTTCATTTAAGTGGGCTTCATTATTTTTTGGGAGGGTTTTTTTGCATAAAATTAAACTGCCAAAGCAATAGACTCTAAAAATGTTTGGCCTCAACATCCTATTTTAATTATACCTTTTAAATAGGTTTAAATGCAGTTAACCAAAACAGATCTTTCGAGAATAAACATTAAGCCAAACTCCAAAAGTCCCCACACCAATTGCTACTGGAAATTAAAGTCCTCCCAAAGCACAAAGAAGATATATGTATGTGAACAAAGAAACAACATTTCCCACTATTTATGGAGGGAAAAATGGTTTCTTTTAAAAGTAATGCTTATTGTCTCCTTATTTGGAGAGCTTACTGATTTGATATTTTCCTAAACTTATTTTAAAAGGACGTTGAAAAGGATTCTTTGTTCTAGTCTTTGAATGAAAATTACATATCCACAGAGTCTAACTACAGTGTATCTTGAACCATGATACAATGATGTCTTTATGACATTTACAATAAAATAAGAAGTTTAGAATGTTTGATTAATCCTTGTGGACTTTCATAATCCATTTTCTCTCCTGTATGTGTTCCCAGAGTCTGCAAATCCTTTAATCCATTCATCAGACTTGCCTATAAATGTGAAAGTTGGGTCTCAGTGAGGTCTGACTAATCTAGAAGGTAACTGAGTATTTGCCTCTTGGCCTGAAAAACAAACTTGCTTTTTGCAGTGGGTGACCTGTAGCTCCTTCATCTCAGGCTAGAGTGCATGCCAGGAATTTGCTTGATCTGTTTTTGAGAAATGATCCGACTTAAGAGTTGATCTCTATCTCAAACTGGTAAGAGAACCAAAGGGTTTATCAGTTATGAAAACTGATAAAAATTGATTTCACATTATGAAAATTCTCCTGAATCTTTATGATGAGCGTGAAGAGCAAGCAGGCAGCTGGTAGTCATTTGGAACCTGGTGCCAGGCCCTACCAGGATACTCTGAAGGAGTGACCTGCAATCAATCGGTAGAGAAATGAAGGAATTAAAACCAGGCTCCTGATAAAGCACAATGTCACCAAAGTTGCAAAAGTAAGTACCTCTCATCTGTGCTGAGAAATTACCAGGATACACTGGATATGTATTTAGTCTAGGAATCTGTAGTTCACATGAAAAAAGAACATGGAAAGGGCTATTATTAGCCTTTAGGAAGGAAGTTTCAGGATTATCTCGGTGGTTGCTGCTTATTTTGATTCTCATTGTTTTTAGGCAGGTGTCTGGCCCTTTCTTGCCAGGCAGCCTGGCATTTTGTCCTATTCTTTTTAATTGGGAAACACATTTTAACATCTGCAAGTCATTTGTAACCAAGCGATCAGCATCAGGTTTCCATGTATCTTCTGCCGTTCTTTAACCCACGACAAATACATTGATTTACCGTGACAAACTTCCAAAAAGTTTCTCCCTTTGGCAGTGATTTCCAAGTTCTGCTAACAAAATGCATTCTTGCTGCTCTCAGCTTGAGAGGGGGGAGAAAAAGTTCTCCATTTTGCTGTCCCATAGAGTATGGCTCAAGCAGGGACCCAAAGAGTTATTTTAACAGGAATAAGCAGTAACGATTTGCCTAATAAGAGAAATCACTTTTCAGTGGTCTTCAGTTTATGGTTTATTATGTTGTTACTTATATTTTTCACTACTTTGTAAAAAAGCACAAAACTTTGGTGTTTTTCATTCTAATAACTTATACAATTTCTCTTTAGTGTGTGTCTAACCAACTTTGTGGTTTTGGACCAAAAATAAACAAATCAAGTCAGGTAAAATGGTAGAAACAAGATACCTCTTTCAAAACAGCCCATTGGGAAGAGCAAACATGGAGGCTGAAGCTCTCACCACGCTGGGCAATTTTCTTTGAAGCATCTCTCTTCACACAACCTGTATCCAAGTGTGTCATGCTTTTCAATGCAGTTCTAGAGTTAAAGGTCACAGCAGATGAGAAAAAAAAGTAAATGGAAAATACACACTACTATATATAAAATAGATAACTAATAAGGACCTACTGTATAGCACAGGGAACCCTACTCAATACTGTGTAATGACCTATACAGGAAAAGAATATAAAAAAGAGTTGATATATGTATATGTATAACTGATTCACTTTGCTGTACACCTGAAACTAACACAATATTGTAAATCAACTATACTCAAAAAAATTTATTTTAATAAATTAAAAAAAAAAGGTAACAGAGAAGGAAAACACTGACAAGTAAATAATCATAGCTGAAGCCGAGCTGGAAAGACAGGAACTGTGAAGTTCTTTGCAAGGGAGTGAACCAAGAAGGTTCAAGTATTGGAGGTGATATGTCTTTTTATACAGGGTCTTGAAAAGGTCAAGCATTAAGCGAAGAGAAAAACAAAAAGGGGGATAAAGAAAACACTTAAATCCAAGATGAAGTTTGGGCAAAGTAAATCAATGGCTAATGTCCGGAATAATGAGAAGGACTCATTAAACTCTGGATGCGAGGAGGGAGGGGACCCGGTGCTGGGGTGGGATGGCAAGCCATCCAAGCTGAGACACAGGAACCAGGTGGTCCAAGCCTAGAGGCAACAGGAAGCTGGGGATCTACATGTGGGTTTAGATGGGAATGTAAACCCAGAGGCCCAAGTTCCTAGTCATATTAGCACCTCTGATATGCCCCCAAAGACTTTATTTTTTGCTAAATGATTTCATCTATTGCTTGCAGGGCCTCTAAAGTGGATTAATGTTCTTACCTGCCTCCATCTTCCTTTCCCATTTGGCTTTAAGTAAAGAGAAAGGCAGGACAGTAAAAAGGGGGTCCCAAGTCCAGATCATGAATATCCTTTGAAGCCTCCCATGAAAAAGAACATATTTAGGACAACTAGCCTGTTTAATCTCTCGAATGTTTGACTATACTATAACTGAATTTGCCATGTGTTGAAAGAATGTGATTAATATCTCACCTCAATTTCCTGGTTATCCTAACTACAGATAAACAGAGTCACACTGATGATATTAACTTTAGAGATATTTCTTGGAGGATGGTAAGTATACGATTTTCAAGTGCCCTGAACTAAACTGGAGCTTTGCAAATACTTATGATGAGAAATTGTCATTTTTAATTGCTCCAAGCATATGATGGCAAAAAACTAATCATGTGCATGTAAAGCCCAAAATTCATGAGTTAAATTATAAAAATATTTTCTCCTTCTCTGTCTCACTATATCAATATCTTTATCTACGTATGTATAATTAAACCAAACTTTCTTTTTTCCAGTTGATTGGACCACGCCAATAATATTATAAAAAATTCCAGCCAAGAAATAGTCAGTCACAGCATTTTTGTTAATAATTCCAAATGTTGGGCTTCCCTGGTGGCGCAGTGGTTCAGAGTCTGCCTGCAGATGCAGGGGATACGGGTTCGTGCCCTGGTCCGGGAAGATCCCACATGCCGCGGAGCGGCTGGGCCCGTGAGCCATGGCCACTGAGCCTGCGCGTCCAGAGCCTGTGCTCCGCAGCGGGAGAGGCCGCAGCGGTGATAGGCCCGCGTACCGCAAAAAAAAAAATTAATAATAATAATTCCAAATGTTCTTGCTCAAGGGAGGGAAGAATGCTTTCCAGCCATAAATCTTTCTACTGTACAGTGAAGCTGCAGTTGTTCCTTTTGTCATGATAGTACCAAATGCAAGGAGTCTGATTTCATCCATCTTGACAAAATAAAGATGCTATTTCTACTTCTTTTCTATTTTTTCAGTTGGTCAGAGCTATCTATAGGGGTGTGAAAAAATCATATAGAGGCGCCATGATTTCTAATGTTCTCATCTACTATTGAAAAATGTGTGGACCACCCCCAAGCTCTTAGAACCGAATGAACAAGGGCTCTTTGGATATGTCACTGACATTTATTGCTTGTCTGTGGTTTCTAAAAGAGAGGAAGTGTGAGGATTAGAGATTTGTAAACTATATATTACAGGAATCCATTTGGAGTCTCCTATCTAAATGATAGAACTAATGCAACGTTTTTCTATGGGTCAGATTTTTATAGCATTAAACATTATATATCAAGAATTATTCTGACCATCTCTGATTTCTCAGTTCATTTCCAGTTTCTCTGTTTAGGTACAAGGAAAGATAGCAGATGGTGTTCACGTGTAGTGTGTGAAAATTTCTGCAGCCAAACCAGTCAAGAATCACCTTCTGTCAATTCCATCAAAAGGTCATTAACCAAATTTCATTCTTACCTGAGCCAGGATTTGCTTATCTTTGCTTATGATTCTGGCCAAACTGAAACCTGGATTGTGCTACCCAGGCTCATCAGAGGTCAAAGCTAAATTCCAATTCTTGCCCACTGGTTGTTGATTGAATAATTAGGCACAAATTCACCCCTGCCAAGATGCCGGGGACGAAGAGGAGAAGAGAGCATAGGAGGAAAAGTAGAAGAGGAAATGATTATGAAACTTCCTTTCAACTTTCAGTCATTGACACCTGGTTCTGGAAGAAGTATCGAGGAAATGATGTGAACGTTCCTTTGTAGTAAGAGGTAGTGATAGGTTTCACCAGGGCTGCCCAGGGGTGGGGAGACCAGTTGCCTGGGGATGGCTTTCCACCTTCTCCCCTGACCAATTCCTCTCATCTCAAAACTCAGCAGGACCTCAGACTGGTGTGCTCTTATAGC
This sequence comes from Lipotes vexillifer, assembly GCF_000442215.2. Classification (NCBI taxonomy): domain Eukaryota; kingdom Metazoa; phylum Chordata; class Mammalia; order Artiodactyla; family Lipotidae; genus Lipotes; species Lipotes vexillifer. The sequence goes on along the minus strand of NW_006799027.1, from coordinate 752,738 downwards.
ACTTTGTATCACTTTCAGGTTTCAATTCCTATCACATGTAAACAGTTGACTATGAGAGGGCCTGGCTGCCCTATAAAACTGTAAGCTCACTGCATAGGGAGCATGCTTTGTTCAAAGCTGGGTTTCCTGCAGTAAAAAGCACAGAACTCTGCACGTGCTAAATGCAAAAAAAAAAAAAAAAAAAAGGAAAAAGGAAAAAAATTCCCCATTCAGTAAGAATGGGGAAGACAGAGATTTAAGTTGAAAAAATGTTTTCAGATAATCTTAAGAATAATAATAATCAACGAGAACATCTTTTTACCAAGATCTCCAAATTTAGTACAAGAGGCAGGCGCCAAAATCATAGCACCTCTGTCCGTGTTTCTTTAAAGCCAGTTAGTTATGAGTATTCTCTTTGCAACATTACACATTTCCTCCCTCTTCACACATGGATTCTTTAAAAAAGCTTTTTAAATGCTATAATTTGTAACTTAATGAAAAGTTGCAAATATGGTCCAAAGACCTTCTGTACACCCTTTACGAAGAATATCACTTATTGCTCACATTTTACCCTATTTGCTTTATCATTTATGACCCCCGCCCCGTTCCATCTCTCAGGAGGGATATTCTGAGAGTGAAGGACAGATACGTCACAGCGAGTTCTAAATATGTCAGCGTACGTTTTCTAAGAACAAGTAAAGTCTCTTACATGTGCCCTCCTTGTACACAACACAGTTATCAAAACTAGGAAATATAACATTGGTGTAATCATACTATTGGATCCGCCGTCCATATACAAATTATATCAATTGACCTGATAATGTCTACCTTTTTCTCTGTCCTGGATCCAACTCAGAGTAGTGAATTCCACTTAGCTGTCATGTCTCTTTAGTCTCCCTTTTCTGGAACCATTCCTCGCTCTGTCTTTGTTTTCATGACCTTGCCATTTTCGAAGAGTACAGGCCAGTTATTTCGTAAACTACCTCTCAGTGTATGTTTATGTAATGTTTCCTTATGAATAGGTTCAAGTTATGAATTTTTGGTGGTAATGCTACAGAAGTGAAGTTGTCTCCTTCTTAGTGCATCATATGAAGAGACACCTGATTTCCATGGTCCCATGCTTGGTGATGTTAACTTGGGTTACTTGGTCATGGTGATGGCTGCCAGGTTTCCCCTGTAGCTTCTTAGAGGTCTTAATCACGTAATGTAAAATTTAAAGTTGTAGCCAAGGGAATCAACAATTATGAAGGATAGCTGGAAAGATAAGTGAGTCACTTCATCCTTGTAGGTGCTCTAAAGTTAACACTCTAAGACATCCCTAAGAAAGCCACGTACCTGGGCCAAAATAGGCTGGGTGTGTATAGAATTGCTTCACCTGATCCCGTTTGGTTTTGTGTCACTGGGCTCTGTACTAGAATAAAGAATTTGTCTGGTCCTTATCCTGGGTTCCTGACACCCTTGGAATTTCTCAAGGGATAGGAGTGTCTTTGTTATTCATGACTCCCTTGGTTCCCTGAGTTCATGCTAATGAGGTGTTTCAGGGTGAGGACCAACCATGTGATGAGAGAGAGTTGGGGTTTTGGGGTAGCCTGACCTCCAGGTAGGGAAGTGGGGATAGAGATTGAGTTCCATGCCTATGGAATGAAATCTTAATAAAAACTCGACCCTACTGAGCTTCCTAGTTGGTGATACATCAAGGTACCAGGAGGGTGATGCACCCAGTTCCACAAGGAGAGGGCACAGAAGCTCTGTGTTCAAGGTCCTCTCAGATCTTTTCCCGTGAGCATCTTCATTTAGCCGGTCCTGATGTGTATTCTTTATAATAAAACGGTAGAGCTTTTCTGACTTCTGAGTGCTATCCTAGTGAATTATTTCCTAGGTCATGGAAATCTCCTGGATCTGGAGCCAGTTGGACAAAAGTGCAGGTGGCTTGGGGCTACTGCTGCAGGCTGGCACCTGAAGTGAAGGCAGTCATCTGTGCACTCTGCCTTTACTTGTGGGTCTGTGCTAACTCCTGGTGGCGGTTGTCAGAAATGAATCACAATATAGCAGTTGGTGTTAGAAGAGCCTCTTATAGAGGGACTTTACATAAGTTTATAATGATACTTGAATTTGACAACAAAGTTTCAGTTAGGAATGTACACGTATGTGTACATAAAATGAATTATGCACATACAAGTAAATATGGGTGACAATTTTAATCCACCAATGAAAGTTTAAATAAAAAACCAAAATTGAAACTTTACATGAAAAAAATAAAATTATTGCATAATGGTTCCATTTCTCTTTAATTCTTTAGTACAAATACTGATCCAAGGTCACAGCAAAAAATTCTGATCTTCCATGTTTACTTTTTAATGAACTTCCAAACATTTACTTAAATAAAATTTACAGTTGGTATTGCTATTTTATCTGCGAAAAATGCTAAGTGTTTGGTAGGAATTGTTCTAAGGAGTTTGATGTGCAAGTTTATTCAACCATGGTTTTCTTCAGCCAGACTATACTCATGCATGCTAGGTAATAATGTGAGTCCTACCATCTGAGAAAGCTTCTCTGTGGAGGAATGAAGTGAGCCCTTCCACACAGGGTTTTCTTCTTTTAGGTAAATATATGAGTATTTACAAATTGTTCAAAGATTTCTAGGGAAGGAAAGAACTCAAGAGGTCGAAAGTTTGTTGCCATATCTTAGGTAAGGATTATACTCAAATCATCTCAGGAAGATCTCAGCTTACTGTTAAAATAAAAAGTGTAGTGCAATCTAGAATTACTCACCATCCCTCTGTTGCTCAGCTCTTGTGGCTGACCAAGTAAACAAGAACTGGATTCCTTCTTCAGACTTCTCTCTGGCCAAAGGCAGCAACAGGCAGGGACACAGCAGGACTCAGCCTTGACTACTCACTGTTCAGGGGAGAGATTCTCTTGAACACATCCTTTCCATAGGGAGGTATTTGCTGAGACCATCCAGTGGGTTCTAGAGCTGAGGCAATGTGGGGCAGTATCTGATTTTATAATCTGAGTTCCACCTCTCCTCATGAGCATATTGGGCTTTGCCTGCTGACCTGGATATGCTTGGTGAACTGGTCAAGTAATGAACTGAACATCCTTGACCTGTTATTTGTGAAAACTGAGTGGTGGTCTGGAACAGAGAGAGATTTTTCTAGCAATTTTGTGGGGGAAGGAAAAGAGAAAGTATTGAATACCTACTCTGTGCCAGGAGTAGTCATCTCATTTAATTCTTAACCCAAGCTTGTGAAGTAGATTTCTTCAATTCCTTCATTCATCCCTTTATGAAAGTGTTTAGTGAGTACCTACTACGTGCTGGCATTGTGCAAAGTGCTGGAACTCAGTGTTCCTTGTCTTCTCAGACCTTTTAATTTTGTGTATTTCATAATTCTTATGACTTGAATCAAATTTTAATTAACTTGGTGATTAGAATATTTTTGTGATAATATATAGGAAGATTATTAATAAAATATGTAGCAAGTAGGGTGGAAGGAAGAAGAGTAGATGATCTGT